>NW_026057582.1:21118161-21290997 GCF_023721935.1 Panthera uncia
CAGAGAGAGGGAGACACAGAATCAGAAGCAGGCTCCAGGCTCTGAGCCGTCAGCCCAGAGCCCGACGCGGGGCTCGAACTCACGGACCGTGAGATCGTGACCTGAGCTGAAGTCGGATGTTTAACCAACTGAGCCACCCAGGCGCCCCTCATCCATCTCTTCTACTTAATTTAAAGAATTAATTAAAAAATTTTGTTTCCAGGGGCGTTTGGGTGGCTCAGTCAGTTAAGTGTTGGACTCTTGATTTCAGCTCAGGTCATGATCTCACGGTTCATGAGTTCAATCCCCACGTTAGGCTCTGTGCTAACAGTGAGAAGCCTGCTTGGGATTCTATCTCTCTCTACTCTTTTCCCATTCACATTTGTTCTCTCTCTCTCTCTCTTTCTCAAAATAAATAAATAAAACTTAAACTTTTGTTTCCAGCTTTATTGAGGTATAATTGACAAATAAAAATTGTATAGAGTTATGGTGTATAATGTGGTGTTTTGATATATGTATACATTTTGAAATAATTACAATTCAACCAATTAACATATCCATCACCTCACACAGTTTTTTTTTTTTTAATGGGGAGAACATTTAAGATCTACTCTCTTAGTAAATTTCAAGTATACAAAATGGTATTATCAACTGTAGTCACTCTGGTGTACATCAGGTCCTCAGACCTTAATACATCCTGCATAACTGAAACTTTGTACCCTTTGACCAATATCTCCCTATTTCCCCATCCTTCAATCCCTGGCAACCACCAATCTACTCTCTTACTATGAGTTCAACTTTTTTAGGTTCCACATATATATGAGATCATGCAGGATTTGTCTTCCTGTGCCTGGCTTTGAATTTTTAGTTTTAGTTTGATGAAAGCTGGGACTCTGCCTTTTCTGTTCATTGCTGTATTTTTGGCACTTAGACTGGTGCTTGAAAGACAGAAAGTTGTGACTACATATTTGTCAAATACAAAGATACATTTTAAGAAGAGCTTTCATGTTTTCCTTTTTTATAGTGTATTTGAGGAAGCACACTATGTTTAGAATGTTTAGAAGAATGGCTTTTAAATTCAGACTATCTGGATTTGAATCCTGGCTTCTATACTTACTACCAGTCACTTAACCTTTTTGTGCCTTAGTTTTTTTATGTCGGGTTTGTTGAACAATAGCTGACAGTGTGTTCTCAATAAATATCTATTATCATTATTGTCACCTTGCAATGAGACATGTCTTCTCAGATTTATCTCAGGTCACTAATGGTTGCTTTGTTGAAAGTTCTCTCCTGTTCTCTTCAATGTGTTTGGCTCCTCCAGGCTTATTTCCACCCCACTTGTTTATCTTGGTTTTGATCTTTCAAGTCACAAACGTTCTTTGG
The DNA here is from genome assembly GCF_023721935.1 of Panthera uncia. Taxonomy (NCBI): domain Eukaryota; kingdom Metazoa; phylum Chordata; class Mammalia; order Carnivora; family Felidae; genus Panthera; species Panthera uncia. The sequence goes on from NW_026057582.1 coordinate 21,119,524, forward strand.
CCGGTGATCCTAGGTTGCATGCTCATGCTTAAAAACAAGGCACTGAAAATCTAATTGGGAGCTTATCTACTGGCGAGAGTCTGCTTTAGGACAATTGTGTGGCATATATGCTGTCGTATCCTAAAAATGCCAGAATATGGAGGCTTTTTGTTTGTTTGTTTTAGAATTTGTCAACTTCTTCAGAAAAGAGACTTCACATTTCTAGCCTAGAGGGAAGGTACTCTTGGCTGCTGGCATTTTACATGAATAGGGCGGTGGGTTAACATTTCCAGATGCAGACCTTCAATAAATCCTTCTGTTTATAGCCCCACGTTTCACTCTGTCACTTGCCACCCCCATCACCTCCAAATCCCACACCCTTCAGAGGTTCTGCAAGGCAAGGCAGCTGCCTCCTCAGGTGTGCTTCCTCTGAGTACTCATTTTTGTCTCCTTCTCTTCTGCCTTTTCTCATTCAGAATTCTGTAGCTCACCAGACCACCCACGCACTCTCATCTGTCCTCTCTGTCCTTGTGGATTTATGTATATCAAAATGCCATTCCCATCACTTTAGGGGCCTCTCAAGAGGGAGAGGAAATAAAAGCTTAGGTTGAATTTATCACCTTAACTCTTAGTCATTACTCCATTTAATATGTAGATCTGTGCAAGAGCTTAGAACAGATACTTGTTGAGTGTTGAGTCAGCCAGACAACTAGACAACTAGGCAGATTCCCATGTCTGGTGTTGATGGAGAGAATGAGCCTCAGTCTGACAAAATCCCCAAACTCAACAAGGCAGGGATCATTTTAACTTCTTTGAAGCTGTATCTTTCCTCATTCACCTAATTTTTTATTTGACCACTTTGAATCCAGGATTTACTAACAGTGTACCTTCTTTCCTAAAATAAAACTTGCAAAACGTAGCAAGATTTAAACATTTTGTTTTTGGAGTGAGAGAATATGGAGAGCAGCTATCAGCACTAAAGGGGCCCAAAATGATTTGTGAGTGTAGCCAAATGGATGGAGACCTACAGGCTGGAGGGCTGCCCTCTCTCTTAGTGACTTTGGCACTTTCCACAAAGAGCTCATTAAGTGTTGGGTACCAAGCTTCCTGAGAATTTGTCTCTAGCAAGTATTTACTCACAAAACAGTGCAGTGGAGCTAAGCCTGGCAGACAGTAGGAAATCTGATTGTCTAGGTCATGGGAACCACCTCGAGTTATGCGTCTAATGAAAGTAACAGGACGTGAATTTGGAAAGAGTGAGACCTGCAGGGTTACATACAGGGCAAGAATATCATGGAATTTTAATGATGCCAGGAAAAAAAAAGACCCAATTGATATTCGGTGTCATCAGAAGAACAAATTTCTCCTCAAGCAATTATGTATTCTAACATCCCCAAACATGGAAATAATTTCCATTTTTGTGATATGCATTGTCATTATTATTTAAGATGAACCTTTGATGAATTCAATTGTAAATGAAAACATTTTTTTAGTGTTTATTTAATTTCAAGAGAGAGACAGAGTGCCAGCTGGGGAGGGGCAGAGAGAGAAGGAGACACAGAATCCAAAGCAGGCTCCAGGCTCCAACTGTCAGCACAGCTGACATGGGGCTCCAACCCACCAACCGTGAGATCACGACCTGAAACGAAGTCGGATGTTTAACCGACTGAGCCATCCAGGCGCCCCCAGTTGTAAATTAAATAAGCACTAATTAGCCTGCCAGTGTTTCAGCAGCAATTTCAAGTCTCTTTAATGTTTGCTTGTAATAAATGTGGGCTTTTCCTAAAGGTCAATAGGTGGAAGCTGACCCATTAAAAATGTATAGTCACATCTGCAAATTGGTAGATGAAATGCATCTAAAACAGAAAGAAGATTAATTTACCATTTAAAAGGCAGTTTAATTTATTAATACTGACTCAGAAAGGGCTTAAAAGCTTAAGGGCTTAAAAGCTATATGTTCAAGAGTGAGCCTGATTGATTATGAGCATTTTAAAACATGATATGCATTTATTCAACAAATATTTATTGATTGCTTTTTATGTATTGATCTATGATACAAGCAGTTAGGGCTCTAGCAGTAAAGTAAATGGGAAGAAATTCTTGTTCCTCTCATGCTTATATTCTAGTGGAGAGAGAGGGACAATTAAAAAAAATAAGTAAAACACAGAGTATATTTGGGGCACCTGGGTGGCTCAGTTGGTTGAGCATCTGACTTCAGCTCAGGTCATGATCTCATGGCTTGTGAGTTTGAGCCCTGCCTCAGGCTCTGTGCTGACAGCTCAGAGCCTGGAGCCTGCTTCAGATTCTGTGTCTCCCTCTCTCTCTGCCCCTCCTCTGCTCATGCTCTGTCTCTCTCTTTCTCTCAAAAAAATAAATAAGCATTAAAAAAAACATAGTATATTTGATAATAAGTACTATGGGAAAGAGGAAGACAGGGAAGAGGAAAGGAAGAGCTTAAGAAAGGGGTCACAATTGGGGAGGGTGTCAGGGAAGGCCTCATGGAAGAGATAGTTGAGCAGAGGTCCGATGGAGGTAAGGGAGAGAAACATGTTGATGTCTGAGGCAAGAACAGTGCAGGCTGGGAGACCAGATAGTGTCATAGGCCCTGCTATGTTTGAGGAAGCAAGGAGGCCAGTGTGGCTGGAGCTGAAACAGTGGGGGAGTCGAAAATGTGGGTGAAATCAGAGAGGTAACGGGGAGCTAGATCATATTCCTACGAGGCTGTAGGCCATCAGAAGGACTTTGTCTTCTATCAGAGTAAGATCAGAAGTCTTCAGAGGAATGGTATAACCTGACCAAGCATTTCAAAGGACGAATCTGGGTACTGCTTTGAAAGTAAACCAAAGAGAGCAAAGGGTAGAAACAAGAAGACCAAGGTTCAAGGAAGGTGCCTTGGACCAGAGTGGTAGCACTGGAACTGCTGAGAATGGTTGGAGTTTCTACAGATTGAAAAGGTAGAGCCAATGGAACTTTCCCATGCATTGGATATGGGTGGGAAAGAGGGGAGTCAAGAACGACTCTGAGAGGGGTACCTGGGTGGCTCAGTGGGCTAAGCATCTGACTTAGGTTCAGGTCATGATCTTGTGGTTCGTGAGTTTGAGCCTTACCTCAGGCTCTTACATCCAGGCACTCGGAGCCTGGAGCCTGCTTCAGATTCTGTGTCTCCCTCTCTCTGTCTGCCCATCCCCCCTCATGCTCTATCTCTGTCTCTCTCAAAAATAAGTAAACATTAAAGAAAATTTAAACAAAAGGTTAAAAAAAGAATGATTCTGAGATTTATGGTCTGCAACTAAAACATAGACTTTCCATTTCCTGAAATGGGGAAGTGAGGCAGGTATGGAGGGAAAGATCACAGGTTCAGTTTTGGACAGGTTGAGTTTGAGATGCTTATTAGACATCCAGATGGTGATAGTGATAAGCATGCAGGAGAAACATACAGGAAGGAAGTGCAATGCGTGCAGCTTGCAAATTTAAATAGGGTGTTCAGGGAAGACCTTGATGAGAAGATTACATTTAAGCAAAAATTGAAGGAGGCGAAGGAGCAAGTCCCATGGATACCTGGGGGAAAAGCCATCTATGTAGAGAAGACAGTTAGTGCACAACACCTAGATGGCAACATGTTGGAGGGGGATGTGTTCAGTGTGGCTGGTGTGGAGTGTTGAGTAGGAAAGAAGTAGGAGATGGAATCAGAGAACAGATCATGGATAGGGAGCTGTTTCAGCAAAGTCTTTGCTATTTGTAAGGACTGGAGCATTTTAAGCAGAAATTGAAGAAAATGATCTAGGAAAGTTGGAGAATTACAACAGGTGCAAGAACAATCATATGTGAAAGGGGCTCACTTTGTGCCCCTTTGTGCCCCTAGGAAGAGACGGTGTTTCTGGGTTAGTTGGTGCTGGTTTGCATTCTAGCGCCATCGCTTATGGCCAGATGACCTTGGGGACTTACCTATTATCTCTACACCTCAGTTTCTCTTTGTTAAATAGGGATAATAACACCTGCCACTGAATAGTTAAAAAGGGTAAAGGTGATATACTATCTGTAAAGAACAGAGAACACAGCTGAAGCTCAAAAATATAATTGCTTTGTAACTCAGAAATCACTGTTAACCTTTCCTCTATCTCTCAAGTTTGTATAATTATATTTCTTTTAAGCCTTTTGCTTCTGTGAACTATGAAATCCCATGTAACTTACCATATAAGCATAATGGATCCTTCAAAGACAAACTACCCATATACTATAAGTCAGTATGGTCAGCTCTCCACCACACAATGACAAGAGGAAATGATGGCAATTTATTGCCAATATTCAGATACTGAAATAAAAACCTATCCTTTTCCTTAGTGTTGAATCCTCTCCCTCTCCTCCCCAAAACACATACGAAATGACCATCACCACAGTGGCTAAAGGACCTCAATGCTACTGGTGAGACGTGAAAAGTCCACTTTCTTTTAAGGTGTTTATTTCCTTCAGACTCAGAAACAGAACATAATTAACAAAATGGATTTCAGTGACTTGGCAGAAATAGTGTGTCAGAATGATAACCCTTAACTACCTTATTTCCTGTCGCAAGAGTAAAAATCTCAGAAGAGTCAAAGAATTTAGCATTCATCTATACTTACTTGGGAAGAACTGAGTGCCTAATTGTGCACACCAAAAACTGTTTCATGTGTTTATGTTTGTGGGTTATTTGTTGAAAATTTTAATCCTAGGTTAATTTATCCCTCCTATCAGTAAGTCTGTTGTCAGCATCTTCTAGTTAATTGTAAAATCATGAGTAAAACGTGCTATAGAATAATGATTTTTGCCTCGTCTATTTGGCTCTATGCAATCTTTTTTTCACCCCGTGACTAATTGAGACTTTATGTGGGTGAAATCACCAAAAACTCTGAGAGGAGTAGTGTTGGAGGGGTCAGAATCCTCTGGGATCGATAGGATGAAATAAAATAATTTATACAAAATATTTAGCAGACAGCCTAGTAGGTGCTTACTTAAAGGTAGATTGTTTATACTTAAAATTGCAAACAAGATGTGCTCTGACTTACTTTCTGTTCTAAGATTTGTTACTGTTGAGGACTCCTGACTAAAGAGCAGTGATTAGTTAATAAAACTGTTCAGAATTTATATGTTTTAGAACATTTTGCAAGCATTGTTTTCCTAGAATTCAGACTCAGCAAATATTCTTTTATGTTCTATCAGTTTTGATGAAAGTAAAAAGCCCTTACTTAAAGAACTAATTTTAGCAAAACCATGTTACAAGAAACAGTTAATGGGTTTGTGAATTATTCATTTTTATAGGTGAAAGGTCATCCCAGTTTACTGTCCATATTGGCATAGATATGAGAACATTTATTCAGACTGAATACCCTGGTGGAAAATGCATGATCATTTGAGGCCATTGCTCCAGGACCCTGGCTCTTGGTGCTTTGGAGAACTTCTCTTTCAGTTAAAGTAAAAAACTTTTGAGGATGATAGTAGTTGAAATTTTAGTCAGTTGAAGAAAATGCAAAGGTTCATATGATTTTGAGGACCTTTGTAATAACTCCATCACCTCTCTCCCACCAAGAGTCAGCCCTCTAGTTTAGGAATTCTCTGCAATGTTTTATCATTAGTTATAAAAAGTAACCCTACCATGATAGATTGCTGTGACTTAAAGTATTAGCTCTGTTTTCTCATATCAGTGGCTATGGTAGTAAGAGATGCTACTGATCAATAAATTTGGATTTTTTTGTTATCCAACTCTCGTGAATTGTTGACACAAGTCTTCCAGTCTGAAGATTCCTAGGACTGAAGTAGGCCATCCTACTTCAAGAAGCCAGCATGCACACAATTATGGAAAGGTTTCTATCTACTCTTTCTCTTCAAATTCTTCTGTGACCTTCCTTGTAGCTCTCAAGGACTGAACAAAATGGTCGCAAGCCATCTCCTTGCCTCTGGAGACACAGGTGTGTGTCTTAGGAGGGATGACCCACTTCGGTTGCTTCCCCAACAACTTGGATCCCTTGGCAAAGGTCTGCTGGCTTGATGGCTTGATGCCCGAGCCAGAAACTGTAAGAGTATGTTTACCTTTGCAACTCATTTATCACTCCAGTGAGCAGAGCAGCCTAGCAGACAAACCTCCTCTGGTTTTCCACCCCTAGGAGGTTCTCTTCCTGTCCAAGAGAGCTGCCCCAAAGGCTCTGTTTGACAAACACAGAAAGGAAGACAAGGAGTGCCAGGCTGATTAGGTCTTTGGATTTGATCTTGTCCCTATCTTTGGAGGTCCAGTGCCTGCCAAATAGCCAGGAGATATAGATGAGCAGTCACAGCACAGTTGTTGGGACAGAGGTATCCAAGACTAATAGTGTCAGGGCCAAGGGTGGGTGAAGATGAAAGGAAGAAGGCATGGGGGTGAGTTGAAAAGGGCCACAAACTGTAATGGGTTATATAACTATTACTAATATTTCCATAGTAATTCTTCACTGGGCCATCCTTGACCTGCTGAGTCAGGTCATGTTCCTCACAATATGATTTCAACACAATACACTTTTCCAACACTATCCTTTGCCCCAAATTATGTTTTGTTGCTGTTATTGTTACTATTCTTTGAACACATCCTATGTTTTTCAGTAGAATTGCCTTTGTTCTTTCTCCATCTCTGTCTGTTGCAATTCTACCCCTTATCTGAAGCCCATCAAATACCATCTTCTTTAATGAGGCCTTTGCTGGTCACCCTACCTAGAAATGGTATCTTGATTCTCTAAATATCTGTCATGGCTCTTTTGACATCAAACTTACAGTTATTTACTCACATTTCTCCTAAATTTGGCTGTAACCTCTTTAAAAGCAGAAGTTATGTCTTATCCTTATAACATTCATGGAGTTCAGTAGGTACTCAGTAAAATGTAGAATAAGTGAGTAAATGAACACCTTGCACAAGTTTGCTTCATTTTCTTAAAAAAATTTTTTTTAATGTGTATTTATTTTTGAGAGACAGAGCATGAGCAGGGGAGGGGCACAGAGAGAGGGAGACACAGAATCCGCAACAGGCTTCAGGCACTGACGTGTCAGCACAGAGGGCTGTGCTGACGCAGGGCTTGAACCCATGAACCGGGAGATCATGACCTAAGCCAAAGTTGGACGCTTAACCAACTGAGTCACCCAGGCACTCCTACAAGTTTGCTTCAGATTAGCTATTTCTCCTTAGAAAGGAAAGAGAAAAGGAGAGGTTCAACTATGGATGGTGATGGCCTTGGGGTCAGGACTAAAGCTGATTTCATTTAGGACTAAAATGTACTCAGGATCGCAACTCAACAACAAAAAGACAAACAATCTAATCAAATAAGGTAAGATATTTGAACAGACACCTGACAAAAGAAAATATACAAATGGTTATGAGGTACATGAAAAGGTACTCAACATCATTAATAATCAGGGAAAACAGAGTAAACCATAATGAGAAACCACTTTATAGCAACTAGTATGGCTAAATCAAAAAGACTGACAATATAATGGGTAAGCAAATATCAAACTTTCATACCTCTCTGGTTTGAGTAGAAAATGGGATTTTTGGGAGGCATTATTTCCTATGAAGTTAAATGTACATCTGTCCTGTGACCTAACAATTTTACTCCTAGACTTTTACATTAGAAAAATACATAGATATGTGGTTGTATACGGAAAGTGGAGCATGAGGGAATTTTCTGGTTGATGAAAATGTTTGAAGCCTTGACTAAAATAGGATAACATAATTTTGCCCAAACGTATCAAATTGTATACTTGAAAACTGCATGTTATTGTATGGAAATTATATCTCAATGAAAAATAAATTTGTCCAGGCTCATACCTAGAAAATTATGCATTCAACACACCAGTGGACTTCACATATGCCCAAAAGAACTGTGCCACAATTTTTCAGCCATCTAATAGTATGATTTTGTGAAGATCATTGAGTAAAAGACAAGAACATAAGGTGCTTATTCTTCTGTAAACCCAGATGGCAGTGCCTTGATCTTTAGATTTTTAAATAATTCATTTGATCAGCTAATAGCAACAAAAGTTTATTTTTGTTGAGGCATGTTACACAGACTCAAGGATATTGTTACAGAGCTGTTCTCTTCTTAGGAGATACTTATAATAGTAACTGGGACTATTATAATCATTTTCAGTGGTAGGTTAAATGCTTATTAACGTGAGTTACATAATTTAGACCTTAGAGAACTCTGGTTATTATGGAAGGCATTGCATTTCAGTGCATTCTTTCCTTGGGGATTATAAACACCGAGAGCTTCTCTTTCAAAATAAGATTAAAAGAAAACAAGATAATCAAAAATGAAAAGCATAAAAATAGAAAATGAGATTGCATGTCTTGATTAGAAAAACAATAGGTAATAAATGTTATTGAACTCCCAAACTATATTAAAAGGCTTTAAAAAATAGAACAGGCCGTACTTTAGATGTTGCACCTGTTTTGAATTAGATTCTTTTTTGAGAAATGACCTTGAGAAAAGATGGTAAACTAAGTGGGCAAAATTTACTGTTTTTGTTGACTGTTGGAAATGACTGTGTTCTTTCTCAAATATCTTTATGAAGCAGAAATATATAGCAGCCATTTTTCTTCTCTTTAGTTGGAGTTTAAGGTTTTCCAAGTTGGCTTTAACACCAACTCACACTCAAATCATGGCTATTTGGTATTCAGTTACAACTTATCAAATATTTATTGAATACTTGCTGTCTTGTCTTTTGAAGCAGGGAAATTACAGAAAGTGTAAGACATAGTCGATTTCCTTAGGATCTTAAAATCTGGTTAATAGGGAGAAGATCTGTGGGAAATACAGTGATAAAGACTTTGACAAATGTTCAAGACAAGAGGTACATGGTGATGTTACAAAGCCATTCATGAGTAGTTACTAGATGCTCTTTAAGACAACTGCCTGAAATTTGAAGGGTGAGATTGAACTCTTTGTTCATTTCTTACTTTCCTGATACTGGCATTTCAAATGCTGCCATATCCATTGTCCTCTTTTCCTGTGCTTTGTGGTTTTCTTTTTAAATTAAATTCTAATTTTCATTAAAATAATGTGTGGACCTATTTTTAAAAAGCAAACTACACTGGAAGCTTAGTTATACAGGCTCTGGTGCAATTCCTCCCTGCAGTCTGCTTTCTGATGCCCTGAAAACAACTACTTTTAACTTTTAACTGATATTTTTTTCCATAATTGTAAATATATTTTGATTTATTGGCTTTTGATTCACCCACTGACTTCCTGCTAGGGAAGATGGGGATTTAGCTCTCTTCTATCACCCTACACACAAATTCTCCTGACACCTCCTCTAATCGCCTGAAACAGTTTTAGGACATATTTGGTTAAGCTTATATTTAGTATTTTGGTTATTACAACTCTGCATATTTTGATTTCATTTCCTTTCTTGTGTAGCTTTATTTCCTTACAAAACATCTTTATGAAACATCTCTCTTATTTATGTACCTTGTTTGGATGGACTTCTTGCTAAGTCTTGCACACGCTCTAAAGTTCTCTAAAACATCTATCAAAATAGTTTTTCATACAGCCAATCCTGTCAGATAATGTATCAATCTATTTTATTTCCAGAACTTTCTCTTGGAGCTCTCTTGGTGGGGAGGGTTATCAGAAGTCTCCATTCTAGCCATTTATTGAGATTTCCTCCATAATCACATCTCCCATTACCACCTACATTCCAAAGCATCTCAAATACATCTCTAGCCCTGATCTCTTGTGTTACTTTCCCATCTGTAGCTATCACAGTCTGCTTGGATGTGTCACACATACCTCAGACTGTTCTTCACCACTATACCAACTCCTCCCACAGTCTTCCCTTTCTCAGGAAGTAGTGATCCCATTCGTCTGGCTGCTCACGCCAAAACCCTTGCAGTTGTCTTTGATTCTTCTCTTTTTCTCATTCCCTATGTACATTCCATCAGCACATCTTATCGGCTTTACCTTTAAAATATAGTCTGAACTGACCGTTTCTTATTGCCTTCACTGCTACTACCTTGTTACAAGCTGCTATCACCTCATGCCTACATTATTTTTATACATTCCTAAGTGGTGTCCCAGCTCCCAGACTTGGCACCCTACTCTCAACACAACAGCCAATGTGACCCTACTGAAACAAAGGTCAGATCATGGCAAAAGACTCCAATGGCTTCCTCTATATCTAGGAGCAAATAAAAGACCTTAAAGTGACATTTAAGGCCATCCACAAGTTGCTCTCCCCACCCCGTTATCTTTTTGACCACAACTTCTATCTTTTTCCTATTTAGTTTACTCTTCTTGAGCTACAACAGCCTCCTTGCTATTCCTCAAACATGCCAGGAATGTTCTTACCCGGGGGTCTTTGCACTTTGTCTAGAATGCTTTTCTTTCTGGTAGTCACATGCCTTGTTCCTTTATGACTGTCATATTTTTTCCCAATTGTTACCTTCTCAAAGAGGCTTTCCCTGACCACCTGTCAAAATAGGACCCCCCCTCCCACCATCAAAAGCTCCTAACAAAGAGTCCTGAGCTTAGCCTATGATCAATAAATGTTTACTGTACATTTTCAGAGGTTGATTAGGAAGAATTTAATCGAACTGATGCAAATGGGTCAGAATGACAGGGAAGGAGTAGAAATTTCAGGCAAGTGAGATAACTAAATCAGAGTTCTGAAAAACCTGAAATTAGAAAATTTCTCTCATATTGTCATAATATTTGAGAACAAGTGATTTAACCAAAGGAGAGACAGAGAGGAGAAAGAGCCAGAGCTCGGAACTGAAATACTGGGGGCAGTGATCTCTAGTGAGAAAGATTAGGAAGGAGTGAGCAGAAAGGCTTAGAAAGGTAAGAATAATGAAGTATCAAGAGGCAGGAAGAAGCAAAGGTAATCACAATGCTTAACATTCGTGAAACATATACAAAGTGCTTTTAGTTTATTTTCTTACTTAAGCTTCACTACTTTTAGTAACTCTGCTTTGACAAATAAGATCACTGAGTCATGGGTCTCACAATTAGTGATGAAAGCAGGAGTCAAGTCCAGGCCTCGCTCCTAATCTAGCTCACTTTTCACAACCTGGCCTGTGTCCAGAAGCAGGAATTGCATTGTCAAGTAGTTGCACAGCTGCTCTTAACTTGGCCAGAGAGTCTTGAAAAAAAAAAATCTTGCCAATACTATCAAAACAACTTTTAAGCAACAGAAACAAATAGATAAATTAATTTACCACTTAGAAAGAAATATAAATGGACACTCTCCCTTAAGGACAAGGTACTGAAATATCTTTAAAATGTGACTGCTATTTAAAGGCTACAGCATTTACAGAAGTGTGATTCAAGTATTTATTGTATACCATATTAATTTTGCTAACATTTTTAAAGCTAGTACTATGTTTTAGGCATTGTAAAACGAAGTAGAACTGTAGAAACAAGACAGGCATAACCCTGCCTTCTAGGAGCTCTTGGAGAGATAGACAGAAACATACTACTATTGCTTTGAGATGCATACATAGAGGGGCTAGAGTACAGAAGAAGAAATGGTTATCTTTCCCTAAGGAGAATAAGGGTCAAGAACGACTTCAGTGAGGAGGAGGTTTTTGGTTGAAAGATAAAATGGTAGTAGGTGCTAATCAGACAGATGAGGTTGTGGTAGGGTTTTCCAAGCAGAACGAAGAAAGAGTTTAACATAGCCATGTAAGTAGGCTGGAGTATTAGGAGAGCTAATACGGACAGATCATTGGTCAGGGGTGTATAGTGGTGTGAGAGACAAAGCTGAAGATTATCACGGAGCCTTGCGTGCCACACCAAGGTCTTTATCCTGAGGGGTGCAGGAGACCAGAATTGGTGTTAAGATCCGATTTGCATTTTAACACACACAGGTTTGGGGAAGACGGAATTGAGAGGGACGGAGAGAGAAGGCAAAGGGAGATTTGGAGGCTCTTGTCATCTAGACTAGTGCTACTCAAAGCTTGGTGCCCACTGGCCAACTGTTTCTTATGAGTCCTTGACAAATGTAAGAAGCTTGTACTGTAAGGCAAGACAATGACTTCATGAAGCACACTGTTCAGTTGGGGCAACTTTGCTTTTATGGGAAGATTTTCCCCATAAAGGAAGCTGTATTTTGATGTACATTCTGGGGCTAGCCATTCACCTTGTAGTGGCCCCAATTTGAGTGGTCGTAGTCTACATCATTGGTCTTTAAATTCTTCCAAGGTCACATATTCACATGCAAAAACTGTTTGAGTATGTGCCTTTAACCTGTGTACATTTATGATCTCCATGCACATATTACTGCAATACCATGTTATATACACTATAAAACACACGAAACATACATTTTAAAAGGATAAGATGAAAATAAATGAGTAATCTTTTAAAAAAATTTCACTAAAGTGAAAGCACTGTAATTAAATATACTTCACTAATTTTGAAAATTGCTGTTTAACCCTTTCTGATATAGCTATTCAGAGGTCTGCTTCTGTTTCAGTTTAGGTTTAAGTGGCTGTCAGTGAAAAAGTCACCTCACAAAGATAGATGGTTCCCCATGGACTAAGGCAGGCATGGCTGTACTCATTAAGTTAAGATTCTCAACTCTCAATCCAATTCAGGAACAAAACACATGTTTTTTATTGAAATTCATATTCTCGGATGTCCATCAGTTGTTTTTGCACACTAACCTATGCATGTTTCATTTTCATATTTTATACACGTGGATTTTAAGACCATTGTAATTATTGATTTGAAATATTTTTAAAAAGGATAAAATTCAATTCCTGGTTTTAGCAAACATAATTTTCATAAGTGATATTCACCATTCTCATCGGGAAGATTACATAACTTGGAAATGTTTTTAAATACCTGTTTCTAAAGGCCATTTCTAAAGCACAAATTTCTTCAGAGAAACAACATTCATTAGTGAAATATCACCTTTATCTTGAAGGAGCAGTTATAATTCTTTAAAAATTTTTTTAAAAATGTTTTTATTTTTTTGAGAGAAAGAGAGAGACAAGCATGAGCAGGGGAGGGGCAGAGAAAGAGGGAGACACAGAAATCTGAAGCAGGCTCCAGGCTCTAAGCTGTCAGCACAGAGCCTGACTCGGGGCTCAAACCCATGAACTGTGAAATCATGACGTGAGCCAAAGTTGGATGCTTAACCAACTAAGCCACCTAGGTGCCCCTTGAAGGAGCAGTTATAAAGTTGTCTTTTTTTAAATGTTTATTTTTTTATTTTGAGAGAGAGAGAGAGAGAGAGAGAGAGAGAGGGAGAGGGAGAGAGAACAAGTGGGAGAAGGGCAGAGAGAGAGACGGAAAGAGAGAATCCAAAGCAGGCTCCTCACTGTCAGATCAGAGCCCGACAGAGGGCTCGATCCCACAAACTGTGAGATCATGATTTGAGCCAAAATCAAGAGGTGGCTCAACGGACTGAGCCACCGTGGAGTCCCTATAAAGTAATCTTTTAAAAGTATCTTCCAGGTTAAAAAAAATCACATAAAAGGCCAGCACATTTTTTTTCACTTGACTTTTTGTAGAAAGAAAAATGTATAATGCTTTTAAGTACTTTGCCATCAGTTAACAATGAATCCCCATGTGGTATAGTAGATTTTTAGGGTCACTCTGCCCTCTCATATGGCACCTATGTGTTAAGGAAATAAGGCCATATGGGCACCTGGGTGGCTCAGCCCATTGAGAGTCCAACTTCAGCTCAGGTCATGGCCTCACACTCATGAGTTTCAGCCCCAAATTGGGCTCTCTGTTGTCAGCACAGAGCTCACTTCAGATCTTCTGTCCCCTTCTCCCTGCCCCTCCATTGCTCACATTCTCTTTTTCTCTCTCTCTCAAAAATAAAAATAAAACATTAATTTAAAAAAGAAAAAAAATAAGGTCATAAATTCACTTAACTAGGTGCATTCAATCTAAAAAGGAAGTACAATTGTTAGAAGTGAAAGAGTGACGATGTTAAGTACTCAAGACTGTGGATCACCCACTGTTCCTTGGGAATGCGTCCATTCCCTACCTGACACCTGAGGGGCTGCAGTCATCTGTGTATATAGTACCAAAACTTAATTTGTCCTTATTTAAAAACATTTCTTAATGTTTATTTTTGAGAGAGAAAGAGAGAGACAGAGTGTGAGCGGGAAGGGGCAGAGAGAGAAGGAGACCCACAATTTGAAGCAGGCTCCAGGCTCTGAGCTGTCAGCGCAGAGCCTCACATGGGGCTCGAACCCATGAACTGTGAGATCATGACCTGAGCCAAAGTCAGATCCTTAATGAACTGACCCACCCAGGCACCCCCTTATTTTTAAAATCTTAAATATAAATAGAACCTCTAATATTTATCCTTGCCTCTAATGGATTACCTTGTGCCTTCTCCTGGGGTGCTGTGTTCTGCTTTGGCAAGGACTGGACCAGATGTTCAATGGTGAGATTCTAAACTGCTGTTTTTAAAAATAATTATGTCTCATCTTTTCCAGTGATTGTAAATTTTACTAGATTGGAGTCAATTTATACTCTTCCTTCTTCATGCAAAGCATTGTGCAATGCACATTCACACACATTTTTCTCTGCACAGAGTGCCTGCCACCTGTTTGTAGACCTTGTGTCTCAGAATTTTGCAAACAGCACCTGCTCAAAGATGCCTGTGTTTTTTGCACTGGGGGCCTCCATGAATGTCCAACCAAGGTGGCTTCCTAATGAGGCATCCGGATGGTACGGTGGAGTGGCCTTCTGAGTGTCAAAGAACAAGAACTTTCTTCCAAGCAGTAGCCTATACAGCTGGGTGGAAGACTACTGCGGATGTCTTTAGCCAAGACAACATGGCTTACCCATAAACATCAGCCACTTCTCTTGGTGACTGTCCTTTACTCCAAATAAAATAAAATAAAGACCGACATATTCTTCTGTATGTCTTACTCACAGCAAGGTTGGCCCACTGTACACTCCTCCAAATGCATCTTGGTCAATAGCTGTCAAGTACTTATTCTTGTTCAGGTAACTAGAGAAAGAGAAAGAGAGAGAGAGAGAGAGGGAGAGAATGAATTAAGTGAGGTTAAGCGAATTGACGCAAATTCCAAAATAAAATGTGAGCGTGGTTTCCCTAGCTATTAACTGGTTTCTAAGAATTTGGAAAACACCTTACCTTCTTCTGGCTTAAGCACTCAAAACATTCTAGGTTTTAGTGGTGCAAGATTTATACATATTAATTGCGGCAGAAGTCTTTGAAAGTGAGCATGTTCAGGATCCAGTTTGCATATCTAGATTTTATAAAAATTGCCTCATTCCCTATTTACAGGCATACCTCAGAGATGCTGCAGATTTGGTTCCAGACCACCACAATAAAGTGAGTCAAGTGAATTTTTTGGTTTCCCATTGCATATAAAAGTTGTGTTTAGACCATATTGCAGACTTTTAATTGTACAATAGCATCATGTCTAAAAACCCAATGTACATATCTTAATTGAACACTTTGTTGCTAAAAAATGCTAATGGTCACCTGAACTTAAGCAAGTCGTAATCTCTTTGTTGGTGGAGGGACTTGCCTTGATGATGATGGCTGCTGACTGATCGGGGTGGTGGCTGCTGAAGGTCAGAGTGAATGTGGCAATTTCTTAGGACAACAGTGAAGTTTGCTGCATTGATTGACTCTTCTCTTCAAGAATTATTTCTCTGTAGCATGTGATGCTGTGTGATAGCATTTTACCCACAGAACGTCTTTCAAAGTTGGGGTCAATCTTCTCAAACCCTGCCTCAACTAAATTTATGTCATAATCTAAATCCTTGAGTTATCATTTGAACAATCTTCACAGCATCTTCTCCAGGTGTGGATTCCAACTCAAGAAACCACTTTCTTTCCTCATCCATAAGGAGCAACTCCTCATCCATTCAAGTTTTATCATGAGATTGCAGCAATTTAAATATAATAATAATAAACAAGTTTGAAATATTGTGATAATTACCAAAATGTGACAGACACAAAATGAGCAAATGCTGTTGAAAAATGGCACCAGTAGAGTTTGCTTGATGCAGGGTTGATTCAAACCTTCAATTTGTAAAATGCAATATCTGTGACTCACAATAAAGGGAAGCATGGTAAAATGAGGTATGCCTGTACCTGATCAGTGGTGACTGTAGTTTTCAATCCACTTCAGTACCAACTGATTTAAATTTTCTCAATATTGGTCAATATTCCCATTTGCTTCTGAAGCCTGGGCTTAAATCAGGAAGGGAGGGGTCCCTGGGTGGCTCAGTCGGTTGAGCATCTGACTTTGGCTCAGTTCATGATATCACAGTTCATGAGTTCCAGCCCTGTGTCAGGCTCTGTGCTGACAGCTCAGCGCCTGGAGCCTACTTTGGATTCTGTGTCTCCCTCTCTCTCTGCCCCTCCCCTGCTTGCACACCGTTTCTCTCTTTCTGTGTCTCTCTCAAAAAATAAACATTAAAAATATTTTAAATCAGGAAGGGAATGACCATGGTGAAGGTGGTGAATTTCTTTGGGGCAGGGTTGCCTGGTTTAGCAGGTAAAAATACAAGATGCCCAGATAAACAATGAATAACTTTTAGCATAAGTATTCCCCATGTAACTTTTGAAACATTCCTATACTAAAAAGTTGTAGTTTATCTGAAATTAAAATTTAATTAGGTGGCACGTATTATCTCTGACAATCGTGTTTGTTGGGGGTGGGGCAGGTTATATAGATAAGATTACAGACAATGAATGTGTAAATGAGTGAATAAAAACAAAATCAGGGGTGCCTGTGTGGCTCAGTTGGTTAAGCATCCAACTTTGGCTCAGGTCAAGATCTCACAATTCATGGATTTGAGCCCCTTGTCAGGCTCTGTGCTGACCAGCTGGAGCCTGGAGCCTGCTTCTGATTCTGTGTCTCCCTCTCTCTCTGCCCCTCCCCAACTCAGACTCTGTCTCTCTTTCTCTCTCTCAAAATAATAAACATTAAAAAATTTAAAAAAATCAATGTAGCTCTCTTCAAAAGCAGTGAGGTGGGTGAAGTTCAACTTTTAGTGACGCATGAGATTGCTTTAAGGAAAAAATAATCCAGAATGAAAGAAGACTCAGCATATGGTGTGGTGGCCACGTGACTTTCTTGATGGCAGTGACAGACAGCTGGTTTACAAATGCCACAGGGTATGGTCAGGACATGGCTTTTCAGGCAGTGACTGAGAAAATCCTAAGCTTCTAGGACATTGTTAAGTCTGAAATGGAGGGGTTCAATTAATCTCATACATACATACACACACACACACACACACACACACACAAAGACCCGATTAAGATGTGGCAGCAGTCACGTGTGCCTTCTGGTTAAATGGCTGTCATGTAAGGCTGTCAATAACAGGCTTCATGTGGTCACTGTATGACTGTCCCTCAACCCTCCGTGTCCATGAAATTCCTTTGATCAGTGATAGCTAGAGCAGGCAAGAACCATCTTGGAGAAACAATCGGAGAGAAGACCCTGAACAGCATGATTTTGTAAAAAGACAACTAAGTGGAGTGCTGCACTGGCTGGCATCTCTTTTTGTATTCTTTGGACCCTGCAACTTGCAGATCACATTCCGTTCCCAGTCTCATGTGAGGATCGGTGAGCTCATCTCAGTTTTTCCTCTTCATTGCAGACTGCTACAAGTGAAAATCGGCTTGCTCTAATCATTAGAAATTATTGTAAAACTAAATAATTGCTTGTCCAATTCTGTAGTGTTTTCATCTGATATTCAATACGCCCCCAAGGATAAGGAGACTGGTTGATAAGCATTGCAGTTTACCAGAAACGCCGCAGAAGATTTCAAACTGGGAAAGCCAGCCAGAGTCCAGGAGGGGAGAAAGGATGGAGAGAGGGTGCAGCCAGCTTGAACGGAGATGAACTGAGTCTTGGGGGAGGCTGTGTTCTCTAAAACCAGCAGGGTTGTTGGGCACTTTATCTCTTAGAGTTAATTAGGTGCTCGCTCAAAAATGAAACTATTAGGGGCGCCTGGGTGGCTTAGCCGGTAAGCGTCTGACTGGCTCAGGTCATGATCTCACTGTTCATGGGTCTGAGCCCCGTGTCGGGTTCTGTGCTGACAGCTCAGAGCATGGAGCCTGCTTCAGATTCTGTATCTCCCTCTCTCTCTCTGCTCCTCCCCTATTCACACTCTGTCTCTCCCTCAAAAATAAAGATTTAAAAAATGAAAATATTAGTCCATGTGTAGGTGTTTCAAGGGGCTTCCTTATTATCACAGATTGTGATAATTCCGTGAAGCTTTTTACCTTGGGTTCAGATTGCTGATCCCACTTTCCATTTGAAGCTAAGAGGATGGGATGGGGACACAGATTTTTAAAACCCTTAATATCCAAGAGGAAAGTGGTTTTTTTTTTTTTGTTTGTTTGTTTTGTTTTGTTTTGTTTTGTTTTTATCATCCTCATTTATCACATACTGTTACCTGAGAATGTCAGTCTGGTTAGACTGATGCCTTCACCATGATTTAGGCTGATTCTCCTAGAATCCACATTCTATAAACAAGCTTGGATAAATCAATCACAAACCTTGGTAGGCTACATGAGTAAGCTATTCCAGACAATGATTCCTTTACAGGGATGGGGTATGTGATCATTTTTGCAAGGATATCCTTTTGCAAGGATATGGTTGACATAAATGAGCTTAATAGACAGTATAAAGTCTTTGAGTCAGAGCTGAAAGGAAAGACTTCTTGAAATCCAGGATTTCTAAATACAAATACTGTGAAGGGCTTATGGGAAAGGAACTAACATTTCCTTTAGAAATGATACAGACACTGCTACGGGTGTGTTCAATGCTTTACACTGCTTATGATGTGTATCTCACAGTTAAGGAACAACAATGTAGTCAGAAAAATGAGGATGGTCAGGAATGAGTTGGGGAAGAATATCCAATTGATGAACTTAGCATGGAAGATACAATATTATAGCTCACATCCTTGTTCATTGGACTTATCCTTGGCACGTAACAGCCATTCAGTAAAAACTTGATGGATGAATAAATGAATGTCCAGTTGCTGGGTAACTCCTAGCTAGAGGTGCCCTATATATTATGTTTAGGCGAGGAAGTGACCTATGTCAGAGGGAGGAGGTTGACACTGTGGCAAGGAAAGTTGTGGTTGCGGTGGAGCTTTGCTCTCTGGGGAATTTTGGATATATTTCAGCTCCAAGATGGAATTTCAGCCTGCATTTCCATAGTCCCTTTAGGGGAAATTTGGGCTGGCACCTGTTTATGTTGTGAGACTCATGGGAATACTTCTGTAAGGAACCATGTTTCCCCATCTATGCATTGGTTATTTGGAAAAATTAAAGGGAACCCCTGCCCAGCCCTCATTGCTCCATGAAAATCCTTTTGGTAGCAGAAATCAGATCTGTCTATAAACAGTAACCGGTGAGAAAATGCTCAAAGTTTCAATAGAGGTAAAAGCCAGCCTTAGAGCATATCTTACAAGCCATTCAAATACTCCATGGGAAATAATAGCCTGCTTAATCCCATAATCTTCTCTATTGTCATCTTGTCCCAGTGCTCCAAACTGTGGTGTTTTGTGTCTAATCAACTAATGTGTGAGGCTCATTAGCACATGAATTGTGTTGACTTCTCTGTTCATAATGACTAGCGGTTCAGTATGTTCTTAGCAGATCAACATGGTATTTTTTTTTCTTGCCCAAATGTTTACTGTCAGATAGTAGCTAGTTACTTGAGTTTGACAATAGAAAATACAACACGGAGAATCAGACATTAAGTAACATATCCCTATGCCAGATTGTGTGAAAGAGAGGATGGAAAAGAGGTTCCAAAGAATGAATGTGTGGCTTAATTTACAACTGGGAGCAGTTCAACTTCTGCTGAGCAAGGGATGCTTGTATTATCATTAATTTCACATCTGAGTGATGACAGTGTGCTTGGTTCCATATGAAATCACAGGACCAAGTGCTTTTACACATCTGCCATGATTTTCACGAACTTCTACCCAACTACAGCTGAAGCATCTGTGCTTGTTCTTAATGTGAAATTTGTCCAACTTGGCTGCAATTGCATTCTTTGGTTCCACTAAAAAAAGGTCTAAATGAAGTTAAATCTGCTAATTTCAGTAAATTGACACAAGGCGGATGATGGGGAATCATTGTTCTTTCAGACGATGACACATTGTTTAAATTTGAACCTAAAGATACACAAACATACTTCTGGAGAATTTAGCAATTTGCTAACATGCTAAGTGTAATGTTTGTACACAAATAGAATAATAGTAGGATATTGATGTGTTCACATTAGTTTAAAATCACAGTTAGCATTGAGACCAGAAGCAACAGCCCTATGTTAAAATCACAAAGTGAATACTATTTCATTATTACTATGGAAACTTGACCTCTGTTTTCTCCATCTGCAGCTCAACTCTTATCTTCCTGTGGTTCCCAAACCGCCTTAGCCCCATCATCATCTTGATTTTACCTTGTATTTATATGATACCTTTCACTGAAGTGCTTAACTCTGAAAAAAAAAAAAAAGTTTCCATGAGCCAGGAATCAGAAACTGAGGGTAGAATGATGAATAGATAGAACATTGTTTTATAACGGAATTTCAAATTTGGATTCAAAATACTAATTGGAAAAAAAGATCTTTGTTTTCTGTTATGATTGGATCTGAACTTTCAAATCCTAAAATATTTTTGTCCAGATATTTCTCTTTATCCCATACTTGCCTTTGACCTTTACCAGGAATTGGAAGACTATATATTTTATCACACAGTCATCCTCACTGAGTACCCTCATCTAGAGCAGAGGTCCACAGACTACGACCATCTGGTCAAATCTTGCCTGCCACCTGTTTTTGTAAATAAAGTTTTATTGGAACACAGGCTCTTTTTTTTTTTTTTTTTTTTTTTTTTTTTTTTTTTTTATGTACTGTATGTGGCTGCTGTTACACTATAATGGCAGAGTTGAGTAGCTGCGACTGAGATCATATGGCCCACAAAGCCCGAAATATTCATCTGGCCCTTTCCAAAAATGTTTGCTGATCTCTGATCTAGATTTCTAAAAGTCAATAAACAAACGATTCTCATTTAAATATGTCCCACGTTAGTTAAATCCTCCCAAAAACCTTTAACATTTCACATAAAAATGTCAAGAAAGTATGGTGAAAATGGTGCACTGATTTCTTTCCTATGTTTAAAGGCATACAGTGAGTACAAAAGACTATAATTCAGGGAACCATGAAATGAAATCCATTTCCCCCAACTTTATAATTCTCTGCCATTAACCAGGCCTCTTGTAGAACCCAGGACATGGTCAGAGGAGAAAGATGGTGAGAAGGTAGAGAGAGTCTTCTTACATAGCCTCTTCATAGGTTTAACTTCAGAAGATCATCAGATGATCTGAAACTCTACTGGCTCTTAGATTCTCCGTAGACTGCCTCTAAAATAGACCTTGTTAAATTTATCTGCCACTCAACAAAGTTACATATCAAAAGATTCTTCTTGAGTAGCATTTCCCCAAAAGTGTTCTGTGGAACACCAATCCCGAGAGAGGCTTCTGGAACCAAGAGCTCCCTGGGAAGCTCTGCATACTGCCTTCCTCTCTTGGATACCAATAATTCAGCTTGTCCTAGTAAAAGACCCAAGAAGTCCGCCATTACACTTTGTTGAAATTTATAAGGGTATGAATAGCTTCTTAAAAATAACATCCATGGGGTGCCTGGGTGGCTCAGTCGGTTGAGTGACTGACTCTTGATTTCAGCCCAGGTCATGATCACAGGGTTGTGGGATTGAGCCCTGCATCGGGCTTCAGACTGAGCATGGAGGCTGCTTAAGATTTTCTCTCTCTCTCCCTCTGCCCCTCTCTCCCAGTTGCGGGCTCTCTCTCTAAAATAAAAACAATAAAAAAATAAAATAAAAGTAACATCCATTAATTTACCATGGAAAAAGAATTCAAGGAACGTAGTTTAGAAAATGCCACAAGAGCTGGGGAGAATCTGGGATAGAAATTATTGCTCCCTTGTTAGTGTTTCCATCTTTTCAATAGAAAATGTCTCTAAATTCCTGTGATATTCTGCAGCTGATTTGATGACCGAAGCTATAAAATAATATGCTGCTACACTTATGCTGAGAGTCACGTAGCACAGCAGTCTCCAGATTACAGAAGATTCACTTTGGAAATCTCTTTAAGTCTTTGTGGAGTTCTCCAACGTGACCAAAAGGCCATTTATGAGTAAGCATGAGATGTATTGAAGCAAAATGGTCAACATACATGGCCTAACTTCAATCCCAGTCCTTTGAATTTAATAACATTTTATCAGCCAGCCTTTTTTCATCAAGGTGTCTCCCACTCAGACCTCATTTGGAAGTTCGCTGAATTGGTGACCTTGCTGCATTGGTAAAGCCAGGTTCTCACTGAGGAATGACACCATTGCTTGGGGTGACTCTTTTCTGAAACTTCTACAGGTTATTTCTTGAGTCTTGAGTGGCCTCTTTTCTCTCCCAAGTGCACTTTTCTTAGCTGCAAGATATTTTAGCTTTTGTATTTTGTGCCTGTAATAGACTGAGCTAAGAAGTGTTCTTAGCCCATTTTCCTGGGCTAAGTAACAAACCACAGTAGCCAGAGGAATTGCCTGTTCAAGCCTTGGTCGTGGCTGCTAGGTCAGCAAATATGAATCCCAGGAGGGCACAGGAAAAAGAGTCTTGAACAAGGGGATCCAGGTCCTGGCTTTGGTTTGGCTCCACCAGCTAGCTTTACCAAATTTAAAAAGCCATGTTAAAAAAAAAAAAAAAATCACGTGTTTGTTCACTTTGGGCTTCATTCTCTTCATATGCAACTGTGACTGTTGGACAAAAAGACTGATAATAACATACTCTGCAGCAACGGTTCTTGATTCTTGCTTTACACTGGACTCACATAGGGAGATTTTTTAATGGCCATGCCCTGGCTACACCCAAACCAATTACACCAGAATGTGTGGTAAAACCTAGGCATCTGCGCTTCCAAATCTCTTCAGGTGATTTCAGTTTTGGGCCAGTATTAAGAACTATGCTGTGTAGCCCTAAAGGCTGAATTTTACACCCCACATCTCTGTGCTTAAAAAATGATAGCTGAGGGGTGCCTGAGTGGCTCAGTTGGTTGAGCGTCTGACTTCGGCTCAAGTCATGATCTCACAGTTCGTGGGTTCAAGCCCTGCGTTGGGCTCTGTGCTGACAACTTGGAGCCTAGAGCCTGCTTTGGATTCTGTGTCTCCCTCTCTCTCTGCCCCTCACCTGCTTGTGCTCTGTCTCTGTCTCTCTCTTAGATATAAATAAACACTAAAAAATTAAAAAAAAAAAATGAGAGTGATGGAGAGTGATACCTGTCAATGACTACATATAGCAGGATAAAGGAACAGATAATTTAAAGCACAGCTCCTAATCATGGGCTTTAAAATCTTTTGCTTGTGACAAATAAAATTTTCACAAACAAATGACTCTATACCTGAGGTTGGGTTCTGGGTTTTTTTAATCTCTAAATCTAAAATGCAGATTCTGCATTTTAACAAGATCCCCCAGATGGGTTACATGTTCAGTAAAGTTTGAGAAGCACTGTATAAGAACCTTAGGCCTTCAGGTTTTGCGACAATCACTCCCTGAATATAAAATAACTACATGTGAAATGTTTAAAGGGAAAAAAAGATGGAATCACAAAAATGAGTAAGCAGTGAGACTGTTAAAAATGAGCAGGCAGGGTCACCTGGGTGATTCAGTTGGTTGGTTCGTCCGTCTTCAGCTCAGGTCATGATCTCACAGTCCGTGAGTTCAAGTCCCATGTTGGGCTCTGTGCTGACAGCTCAAAGCCTGGAGCCTGCTTCAGATTCTGTGTCTCCCTCTCTCTCTCTGACCTTCCCCCTCTCACACTGTGTCTCTCTCTCCACTCTCAAAAATAAATAAACATTAAAAATTTTTTTTTAAATAAGCAGGCAAATTTTTTTTAAAAAGTAGATAGAAGTTCTGGAATTGAAGAAAATATAATTGTTGAAAAAATACTCAGTGATACGTTATTAAACAAACAAAAATCTGTTGTTTGTTGTTCCAGCTGACTCTTACCATGGGGGGTTTTCTTTCTTCTATGTGTGATTTAAAAAAAAATGTTTATTTATTTATTTTGAGAGAGAGAGAGTCGTGAAAGCAGGGGAAAGGCAGAGAGAGAGAGAGAGAGAGACAGAGGGAGAATCCCAAGCAGGCTCCATGTTTTCCACACACAGCCCTGCACAGGGCTCGATCTCACAACCATGAGATCATGATGTGAGCTGATCTCAAGAGTCAGACATTTGACTGAGCCATGCAGGCGCTCCCTCCTATATGTGATTTTTGACTGTGAGCTCATACATATCTGATTGATCTTGATCTTTAAAAAATCTAGGGGGCCTGCATTGGTTTTTTCCTTCTGTCGAGATTTGCATTTATTTCTGCTGGAATCAAAAGGTACTCCTAGGCTGGTACCACTCCAGCTCTGGTCCAGGTTCTCTGGCTTAATCTAGAAGTCTCTGATTTACCTCACTACCCTGCCTTCTCACTGCACTAAAGCCTAGTATCTTGGCACCACTGATCTTGGCAGCCATCCCTAGGAATGTCCACCTTCTGTAAGCACCCACCACTTTGGCTTCAGCTCCTGGTTTCTTTTCCCTCTCTTGGAGCTATGACATAAAATATCTTTTTAAATGTATGATCTAGTGGTTTGGTAGTAGGAAGGCCCTACAAATTAATTCATCCATGACACCGTGGGAAGGAGACTCTACTAAAGCTATTTTATCATTATTAGATATTAGGTTAAAACACAAATTAGTAGGGCTGAGCCAGTCCACAAGCTCTTAGATACAACATATATCCTGGTGTCGATACTGGGGGCCCTAAAGATCTGACAGAAAAGTACAACAAAGACAGAACCCCAGTTCGATGGCTATCTTTTGGCCAACATCCTATTCTAGGCATTATTTATTTTGGGGGCAGGCAAAAGTTGGATATGTCTTTTCAGCTATTTTTGAGTGAATCAAATATAAACTAAACCTTTTGGAAAAGTGCTAGAAAACACTAAAAAGATAAACCTTACTTTCTGAACAGCTTTGGACTCAAAGACACCTTTTTTCTTCATGTACATATAGATGAATGTTTACACACACACACACACACACACACACACACACACACACCTCTACAAGAAAACTGAGATGTGAGGGCGATCTGGCTGTGACATCTGTCACCCCATTGATCACCAGGGTTGAGTCCATTGATCTGGCTGGCTAGGCAGGTGTGCCCCCTCCTCTCTCACCACTCCATGTGCGTCCCTCCTGAAGCTGTGCACTTGGTCGAAGAGGACAACCTTCCCCTGTAGAGAAGCACCGTTCTTCAGTCAAGGGTTTATAAGTAGCTGCACAATCCTGCTAGAACCTCCAAACAAGCTCTCAAGGAAACTGAAGATGAGACCGTGGTTCTCCATTTTATCAAGGATAAAACTTGGGGATTTAGAATTGGAGTCATTGTAAGTGTATACTAAAGCTGCCTCTTGCTAAGTTATTTAACATCATCTCCACGTTTTGGTCATGCTAACTCTGGGTTTGAGGAATGCTCTGGTACAACCTATCTCTAACAGAATTGTGACCCATGGGATGATCCCCCATCGAATGGGTGTGGGAATGTGAAGGAAAACAGTGGTTTCCATGATTACCCTTGACTTACACAGCATCCAGCTTTGTGCCATTGAAAGCATGTCCTTGGATTGAAGTAAAGCCATTGTTGTATAGTTTCCTACAATCAACAGAGAGAGGAGAAATCAGTGACCCATAAGAGGTGAGGGTTGGGCTTCAGTTCTGTGGTATCAGAAATGTACAGTGAAGGTTCTCAGGTCCCACAAGAAAACTTTACAGTATGTCTTGCTTGGAACATAGAGTAATATCTCCCAGGGTGAATCCCCATTTTCCACAGAGCTCCCAGTAACTTCAAACTGTTTCTCAGAAGTGGATTTACTTGGAAGAGCAAAGATTTGCCACCATTAAGGATTTCTTTTGTTTTATTTTTTATTTTTTTCATTTTTATTATTTTTTATTTTTTTAAATATGAAATTTATTGTCAAATTGGTTTCCATACAACACCCAGTGCTCATCCCAACAGGTGCCCTCCTCAATGCCCATCACCCACCCCCCATCAACCATGGGGAAGGGAAAAAAAAGATTGATTTTTAAATGTTCTACCTATACTCAAAAAAGAAGAGTTTCAGGTAACAATTCAATGTTAGTAATGGAGGAATAACTTCAGTTTCTTAAGAGGTCAATTTTAAAAGATACTATGCATCTGAATGCATAAGCTTTATATTTTCCTATTTAAAATGCCACTTCACATTTGTGTTTTATCCACATTTTTGTCCTCAGGGCTTATCATAGATTAAATGCTTAATGGTTGCAGGCTGAATCAAATCGAACTTCAAAGACAAATCTAAGAAAACAGGTAGAGCATTCTTTTTTGTGGAAATTTTGATGTTTTAAGTGGTTGCTATGTTTCCGTGACTAGCTAATTTGTGCGGTGATTCCTGGGACTGGACTGAAGTGTCATCTCCTCTATGTACTACTCAAGTTACTGAGAGGTGGGGGTGACTTGCCAAAGCCACATTGAGGCGGAGCTGCCGGGAGTCAGGATTTCTGTCCTCAGGAAGTGATTCTTCCTAAGTACCCAAAGGAAAAGGAGCCCTAGCCTAGTCCTAGCCATCCCCCATCTCCAGGGGGATGCATGGGGGCTATTGGCATCCAGAAAGAGAAGGCAGCCACGACCACAGTCAAGTACAACTAGTGACAGTTGTAGGGGAATTCTGAAAACCGTTGTACCCACCACCTGTTAACTCTGGTGACACGCTATGAAGCATGCAAGAGACTCTTCACTTGGAATTTTATCTGGCTCTGTCACTTCATCATATGTGATCCTGAGAATTTCTCAACCTCTATTGTCCTCAGCTTTCTTATCTGTAAGAAATATGATATTAATACCTAACCAAAACGTTGCTGGGAGGATCAAATAGCTATATGTTTATTGGTGAGAGACACTTAGGACATGACCGTGTTAAAAGGGATACCCTGAAAACTGGCATTTATCCTATGTAGTTGTGGAGAACTGAGACTAATCTTTGTTTTTATTTTTGATTAGTTTTAAACAATCATACAATGAGTTTAATTACAGCTACTAATGTGTCCTGGGTGAGGATTGCAATGCACAGAGGTGCTAGGCACAGAGGCTGAAGAAAGCTCTGATAATTTTTTCTGAACTAGAGTTCTTTTATATTATATGTGAGAATCATGAGTTTGAGATTTCTGTTCTCCCAAACTTTCTGTTTCCTCCTGAGATTCCTAGACAATGAAAATATTCTTTGTTGGAATTACATTTCAGAGATTAAATAAAACTCTTATTGGACAAACAGGCCTTAAAAAGGGAAAAAAGTGAAGGAAGAAAAAATAGTGAAAAAGAAAAAAAAAAGGATTGTAAACTCTGAAACTCTATCCTAACAGGAATATGCATATAAATTCTGCTGTTGGACTCATACCCTTTCATACTTTTTTGAGCATGAGCTTCAAAGAAGCAAGAACATTCTTTTTCAGGAATGTAAAAATAATCATCTGAAAAGATAGTGGGCAACTCATGCCATCCCCACCACTAGATTGCAGGAAGCATGAGATTCCCTTATTTGGATGTTTGTTAAACACCTACTGGGGCCTGTGCTCAGTGGGACAACCAGCAGCTTTTACTTGAGAGGGCTGCTTGGGATAGGAGGTCCTTAGGAAAAAAAATGCCAAAAGCTGAAGGTAACCTTCTGTAAAGAAATTGAGAAAGTAGTTTACATACAATGAGTGGTAAGTGGTACAATGGAAACCTTTACAGAGGAGACAAATGGCCTTGGGGTTTGGGACTGAGCAGGCTAAGACTCCAGGTCTTTGCTGTGTTGTCAGATGAAATGGTGGCCAAGAACGAGTCTCTTTTCAAGAGAGCTCTCTCCTTGTTTCGAGAAGGATGAACTGAAATGTTCCACTGTGGATAGAGTCCCAGAGGTTGAGATAGCTTCAGAGGGCCTAGATTGATAGACTTAGAATGGCTTGGAAGCAGCCCCTTACAAGAATGGCAGGGGAGGCTTGGATCAATTGTGCTGGGGAATAATCCAAACAAATTTATATATGATAAAGAACCCCTGGACTGTAGTGTGACCAGAGAAAGGGAGCTGGGTGACAATCCAGGCAAAAACACCACCAGGCCCGAGCTTGGACAGTGGTATTGAAGCTAGAGACAAGGGATCCTTTGGACAACCTCAATTTTATTTTGTGGCTAATTTCATGAAAGAGGGGAATTTCCTACCAGTTTGGAGAATTAACTTTTATACTTCTATTAGACTTATTAGAACGTTTTATAAATTTCTCTAATAAACTTCTCCTTTATCTAAAGAGCAGAACCCATTCAAACTCTGGAAAAGTAATGATACAGAACAATACTGTTTTCTATTCAATATGGCTTTATAGAAATTTCATAATAGTTGTGATGACCAAGTTGAATGTGAGTACAGAGAGCATGAGAAGCCCTTAGTGGCATCTTTTTCGAACTCAGTGACCTTGGAACAGTTCAATTTGCTCTAAGCCCAGGTTCTTCCTCTATACAATATGGATACTAGAATACAGTTATATTATAAGGTATGCAGGTCAAATCTGGTCCAGTACTTGTTTTTGTAAATAAAATTTTATTGGAACAGACAGACTCAGTAGTTTATGTATTGTGTATGGCTACCTTTTTCAGTTGCCACAAAGGCCATGTGGTTTATAAAACCGAAATGGTCTTCTACAGATAAATCATGCTGACCATTTGTAGAGGAGAATACTTGTCTTGTTACCTAAACCATTTTGTCGTCTACTGAGTACCATACCATAAGGCAATCCTCTTAATTAACTACTTTAGTAGATGATACAGCACATCCTGTAGTATATTTCTTGGATGGGCTATGAAAATATGACAGTGGTCCAAATAAAAATTGCATTTTGGTAGAAGTAGAACTGGCAATACTCACAGTGTCAACGTTTCATTGCACAGTCCCTGAAAAGCATTCGCAGGGATGGACGTCATGTAAGGGTTGTCTGTAATTTCACTGCAAAGAGGGGGAAAAAAACACTTGGTAAAAAAAAAAAATGCTTTCCTTCTGGAGCTGGGCTCTTGCTCTACCTATGCTCTCAAATAAATAACCTGACACAATTTAGTTTAATCTTGTTTCTTTTTAAGTTTCATTGACATTTCTTAGCTGCTAGTGGCTAGAGGTCCAGTGAGGTGGTGAGAGCTGTCCCAGGTGGACACGCAGTCACAGCCCCAAAAGTGCAGGAAGCAAGTGCGCTTTGAGTGTGGGCTGAGGTCCCCGACTTAATCCTCATTTGCAAGGGGAGCAGGTGGACCTAGAGTATTCTTGTAAATCTGCGACCAATACTTTGTCCAGGGTAACTAGAGTTTTCTAAGTGTATGGAACCTAAAGAAGGGTTGGTAGAAGGATCGATGATTTCTTTTCATGAATATTACAAAGTGTAGAAATTGGTAGAAGAAATCGATGGATTTCTTTTCATGAATATTACAAAGTGTCCTCTACTTGCAAAACACTGCCAGCAGATGCTTCCGGAGAACATTTGTGTGCCAGTCTAGTTGCAAGAAGACTGCCTACATTTTGAACTGAGCTCTTCTGCAGCAAAGGAGTGTGGTCATTTTTTTCTAGCAAAATCCTGAGAGTTCAGATCCTATCACTCCACATTTTCCTGTAGTGCAGACTCAACCTGTAACTCTGCATAAGTCCTTTTACTTCTATACAAGTAGGTAAGACACTTGACTGTGTCACAGGTTTTGGAAAAGGGCACTTGGCCACCAATCAGAAATCACAGGAAGCAGTTTTAACACCCCTAGTTACTACTCCTTGGGACTCTTCTCAGACAAAATCACTTAGATTCTCAATTCCTCAGTTTCTTCATTTGTAGAATGGAAAAAATTATAACTTCCATTTATACCTTATAAGGTGGTTGAGAGAAGTAAACATAATGCCTGGGAAAGTGTTTGAAAAGCTATTAAAAACTACGTGGAAAATAAAGTATCATCATTATCATCAAATTTCCCTTCCATTCAATAATCGCATCAGCAAACACGCATGCCATAATTTGTCCCATCAAACAACAACAAAAAGAAGCCTTTTCTCCTGACCCAATATCCTCTAACTACCGCTCTTTTTTAAGAGTAAAACTTCTCAAAAGAGTTGATGGTCACTGTCTCTAACTCTTCCCTTCTGACTCTTTTTCTTTCTTTTTTTTTGTTTCCTTCTGACTCTTTCTTGAGCCAACTCCAACCAGACTTCATCCTGGAGCTCCTGTGGAACTGCTCTTGTCAGAGTCACCAAAGTGCCATATTACTAAACCCAATGGTCATTTCTCAGTCCCTGTCTTGCTTCACCCACCAGTGCGTTTGTAACAGCTGATCTCTCTTCCCCTTGAGACAATTGCTTCACTTGGTTTTAACCAACCCTTATGACTGCATCCTACTTCTTGTCGGTGACAAAATACTGCCAAATATTGCATGTGTGCATACTTACAGTATAAAGAATACATCAGTAGAATAAACTTTGGTCAGGTCAGGGAATACTCCAAGTCCAGTGTTGAAAATGCCACTAAAGCGCATGAAAGAGAAGAAGAGAACAGAAATAAGGTAAGAAAATCAACACATAGGAAGCAGAATAGTGTAATAGCATGGGTTCTGAAGTCAGACTAGAATCAAATCCTAACTCTTTCTTTCAATACCTGAGTGACTGTAGGCAAGTCCTAAACCTTGAATGGGATGTTGTTCCCTCAAGGTACAAGAATCTAATTCGGTCCACTAGGGTTAATAAATTTTCTTCTGTTTAGAGGAATATGAGGATTCTTTCCAAGGAATCCAAGTAGGATTCCTAGAAATAGGAATTCAGGTTTCTGTGTGTGTGTGTGTGTGTGTGTGTGTGTGTGTAATATTTCCCTGTTTTAATTGGAGGACATTATGGGAAGGGCAGTGGAATAGGGGGAGGATGGGGTAGAAAGACAATATAATATCCAGCTCCAAGCCAGGCTTCCTCTTTAGAACTCCACATTATATTGTGTTCATTATTTTGCCAAGAATGATTTTTCCATGAAAGTCACCTGGGAATAGCATGGCAGCAGTACTATTTAGAAAATATGTCTAGACAAGGAATATGATCAATCAATGATAATGTCTTCACTCTCCAAAGTTTGTGTCATCAGGGAAAAATGTCAAGATTAAAAGATGTACATAAAACAGTACTAATACAGCAACTCTCAGGCTCCTGATGCCTCTCAGATTTGGTTAATTTAATATTTGTTGCAGCTACTACAATGTAGGTAGTAGAAATAGAGTTTTTTTTTTGACAGGTGTGGCATGGCATGGGGTGAGACTTAGGTAACTACCAAGAAAGTTTTAAAGGAAGTCTTCCAGCAGAGAAAAAACTCATATTCCATTGATATACCTTCTTAGGCAAATTCTGACCTGACTCCTTTTATTTTATTTTATTTTATTTTATTTTATTTTATTTTCTGTTTTGTTTGTTTGTTTGTTTATTTATTTATTTAGAGAGACAGAGAAACAGAGACAGGAAGAGAGGGCATGTGTAGTCATGAGCAAGTAAGGGAGGGGCAGAGAGAGAGAGGAGGAGAGAGAATCCCAAGCAGACTCTGCACTCAGTGCAGAGCCTGATGTGGGGCTCGATCTCATGATCACGAGATCATGACCTGAGGTGTAATCAAGTTGGATGCTCAACCTACTGAGCCACCCAGTAGGGGTGCCCCTGACCTGACTCCTTTTAGAGGGGAAGGCATAAGATTTGAAAAGAAAACAGGAGGCCGAGGTCTCAGAAAGAGCAAATGGGGTATTCCAGATAGCAAAGGAGAGAGTTCAGATTCCATATAGAACATGTGAAGAGCAGTAAACAAACAACAAACAGACTACTCAATTGCAATAGAGGTTCATGTGGAAGAGTGTGGAGGGAAGAAGGCTCTGGAGTTAAGGGAGGACCATGTATTGGGGCTGGAAATGCCAGATTAGGAACCAGGATCTCTCATTTCTTCAAAACCCCAAACAAGTCCATCTCCTTTTTGACGTGCCCTCAAATTTCCTGGACCCCAAATAATGTTGTACCTCTCATTTATCACCTACCATTATTTTCCAGTAGGAGAGGAATTTTTTGATTTCATTTACGGGAACTGGCATATGTTGGGAACAATATGTTCCCAACTAGATTGTAAGCTTCTTGAAGCTTAAGGACAATGTTTTATTATCCTATATGTTCCCTGCAGAGTTCTGCACATACTGAGGGATCATCGTATCAAAGAATTATTGATTGATTGAAACTCAAGATCCATACAGGAGTGATTGCCTTGTCCCATAAGTTTTTATTACTCCCCAGATACGCCTCCAGCCACATCTTCCATCACTATTCTCCTCTATTCTCTCTGCATCTCCCACTCCCACCTCTTCAATGCTGAACTATTTTTAGGTCCCACATGAGACACATGTTTCCATACCTCTGTGTCTTTATCATGCTAGTCCATCTACCTGTATTTTTCTTCTACCTCTCCCCCTTCTTTTCCTGGATGACTTCAATTCATCTTTAAAGACCTAATTAATAAAATATATATGGATATACACTTTTATTTGAAAGCCCTAGATGGAAACAACCTAATATTTTAATTGTGATTATTTCTCAGTATTCGGATTAAGGTTGATTTTAATTTTTTCCCTCATAATGTTTTTGTGTTCTAATCTTTTACAATGCATGTGAGCAGGAGAGAAGGGAAGAAGGGAAGGGTTCTTCCAGAGGGTGCCTAGAGAACCTGAGGCCACACATACACATCCATTGAACACATTTTTTATTGAGCACCTGCTCTGTGCCAGGCAGTAAAGATGCAATAGAGAGAAAAAGTGCTGTGGTCCGTGCTCTCAAATAGGTTGTATCTAGCTCATAAGGTGTCACCAAAGCAAAGCAATAGTGTTGTCTCCTCCATTTTTGTCCTCCCAACCTCTAAGAGATTAGATTTTGCCCTTTGTGGCTTTTCCTTTTCTCTGTGACAGTCACTTTAACATTGTTGTGGTACCCATTTCCTAAGAAAATTGACCAATGGCCTCTCAGAGTTTTTTGTTTTGTTTTGTTCTGTTACACTCCATTTAAGGGTATTTTCTTCCTCATGTCTCTTGGATTAAGTCTTTGGTCCCAGCATTATGTGCTGACTGTTAAATAGGCTTTTCAAATGTGGATCATTTCACCTGATACTTTCCCTGATGGGAAAGGTTGGGGTGTAAATCACAGGATGTGATTTGTTTCAGGCCATGTACCACGAAAATGGCTCTGGCCCACAGCATCCTAGGGAGACTCTTGGCTGGCAACAGCATTATAACTCTCTTTAGAAAAAAAGGGTGGGGATAGGATGGGGTAGAAGTTAATACTTACAGGAACTTCAGGAGGGGGAGCTCTTTTAGGGCACCAGGATCTATGTAAGTTAAGCTTCTGGTATTCCGAATCTCTCTGTAAGAGTTACAAGAAACACATTCACAGTAATACGTCCATTTCTGTCCTTGTCAAAGATAAAGCAATACGAATCAGAGTTAACAAATGTTCATGAGAAGAATACACATTTAAGTGGTGCCCCAGGAACTGTCTCTGCCAGGAATCAGCCCCATCAACAACAAGCTCCTCCTGGCTCCTCCCAGGGACACAATAACTATTCAGCCCTCCCCATCATTGGCTTAGTTTCAGTCCATCTGAATTTATGGGTGACCTTTCTCTTAATTGCAGTCTCATATCCTTCCCCCGCCCCCACCAAATTTTTTATATTTAAATAGAAAAGAAAAGCCCCTCCAATGGCTGTTGAGGACACATATCTTTATTCTTTTTTTTTTTTTTTTTTAACGTTTATTTATTTTTGAGACAGAGAGAGACAGAGCATGAACGGGGGAGGGGCAGAGAGAGAGGGAGACACAGAATCGGAAGCAGGCTCCAGGCTCTGAGCCATCAGCCCAGAGCCCGACGCGGGGCTCGAACTCACGGACCGCGAGATTGTGACCTGAGCTGAAGTCGGACGCTTAAACGACTGAGCCACCCAGGCGCCCCAACACATATCTTTATTCTTAATAGCACACATATCCTGGCCTTGGGTTGGGAAGTTGAACAGACTAAATGATGGATGACAGCAAGGCAATAAGAGCAGCGAGCTTCCTTCTGTCAGTTGCTACTTCAGAGGTCGTGGTTGTAGTGTCTCAGCGGTTCACTTGAGTTTATTTTTCTATATCAGTAATTTAAGACTTCAGCCCATGTGGTGTGATATCATGTATGTCTGTAACTCACACACTAAGGTTTATATACATGCCAATCAAAATGCATAGTTAGCATTAGTGAAATTCCTGACTGTTCGAAACAGGTTCTCATTGGCAAAATTAACTGTATTCAACACGTGTGTATTGGTTGAAAGCGTTTACAGGCACTCCCTATGCTTATATGAAGAGGACAGAAGGACCCAGTAAGACCTGTATCCTTTCCCCTAGGGAATGGCACCTAAGGCACCTAAAGGAACGTGCATCCACTTGTTGATAGAAACAACTAGAAGTAACAACTAGAACAACCACTGGAAGAGAGTCACAACCTAGCATCTGGCCTGGACTTTTTCTTAACAGTTTTACGGAGGAAGAATTTTCATAAAATTCACACATTGCAGGTATACAGTTAGGTAATTTGTAGCAAATTTATACAATTGTGCAGCCACCATTACACCCCAGTTTTAGAATACTTCTGTCAATTTCTGTCAAAGACAAAAGTGATTGTATGCCCATTTGTAGTTAATTCCCACCCCGTCCTCCATGGCTAGGAACCACTGATCTGCTTTCTACCTCTAAATTTGCCCTATCTGGATGTTTCATAGAAATGAAATTATACATATGTAGTCTTCTGCATCTGGCTTCTTTCACTTAGCATGGCGTCTGTGAGGTTCATACACATCACAGCCTATGGCAGTGCTTTGCTCCTTCTTACTGCTGAGTACTCAGGTGGAACTCAGATCAACTGTTGACTCTGCCTCTTCTTTCTGGCTACATGACCTTGGACAAGTGTCTTGACCTCTTTGAGCCATAGTCTCCTCACCTATAAAATAGGGATAATAATAGCACATTTTTAAGAAGACTCTTGTGAAAATTAAATAATGTCTGTGAGGGGCTGGACATGTAGCCGAGCACACAGTGAAGGCTCTGTGAACAATAGTTTTACTATGTTATTCTCCTGAATGGACTGAAAGCTAGAACAGACATCAGAGACTTGAGGTTGGAGGTGATGCAATGTTCACACACATTTAAAAACAACAACAATAACAACAACAAAGCACTAGGTTTGGTATTTCACTAAGGATGTTGAGTATGAGACAGATCTTGGGAAAGAGAGGATAGAATTAACTCTGAGAACAGAAACCATCTACCCATCCCCTCACCCCACCTCAGTTCACTGTCTTATTAAGACAAACTTACTGGTCCATTGTATTCATTAGCATAAGTTTTGCAGAGACAGATAATGTTATTGCTCATTACTGGAACTTCTTGAAAGACACATTAGTGCTTCAACAGAAAGCATCAATAGTTTATATCCCAAGACTCTTGGAACCCCTCACCCCCAAATCAAGATCCTGATCCTACATGGAAAGAACCACTTTATTTATTTAAAAAAATTTTAAGTTTATTCACTCTGAGAGAGAGAGAGAGAGAGAGAGAGAGAGCAAGCACAAGTGGGGGAGGGGCAGAGAGAGAGAGAGAGAAAGAATCCCAGGCAGGCTCTGCACTCAGTGCAGAGCCTGACGTGGGGCTTGAACTCATGAACCATGAGATTATGACCTGAGCTGAAGGCAGAGGCTTAAATTACTGAGCCACCCAGGTGCCCCTATTTATTTATTTTCAAATGTTTGTTTATTTTTGAGAAAGCACAAGAGGGGGAGGGGCAGAGAGACGAGGACAGAGCATCTGAAGCAGGGCTCTGCCCTGACAGCTGTGAGCCTGATGTGGGGCTCGAACTCATGGAACCGCAGGATCATAACTTGAGCCAAAGTGAGATGCTCAACTGAGCCACCGAAGTGCCCAGGAAAGAACCACTTTATTTATTATTTGTTTTAAAGTTTATTTATTTGAGAGAGAGAGTGTGTGAGTTGGGGAGGGGCAGAGAGAGGGAGAGAGAGACAGAATCCAAAGTAGGCTGTGCACTGCCAGCACAGAGCCCAATGCAGGGCTTTAACACACTAACCATGAGATCATGTTCTGAACCGAAATCAAGAGTTGGAGGTTTAACCGACCGAGCCACGCAGGTGCCCCCAGAAAGGCCCACTTTTAAGTCCATATAAAATTTGTCCTGGTTTGAAACTAAAAGCCCTGTATTTCTGGAGCTCTGCCCGCCCTGGGTAAACTGGGATACTTGGCTACCGCATTGCACAATCTCATAGTTGTCCCACCTGTCCCTCTAACGATACTTTAGATGCTTCCATGTGGAAGTGCTCTCTCTCTCTCTCTCTCTCTCTCTCTCTGGTGAGCAATAAACTCCTTGTCAGAGCTTTCCTTTTGGGAGAAGGGTTCGAACTGCTGTCAGTCAAATGTAAACGAGTTAGGGGAGTTTGCAAACTGTCTGAGTGTGGTTTGCAGTCTGGAAAGCTGCTCCATGAGAGAGTACTGTTGAACAAGCCGAACTTGAGTGAGTGCCCCAAGAGAGAGCCACAGTGCAAGGCAGCCAGCCAGCTGAAGCCGCTTTAGGGGTAGTGGCTGGAGAAAGGAGAAACTGCTGTGGGTTCCAGCTGATTAAATGAGGCTGAAGCTACCTGGCGGCTCCAAGGGCAGAAAGCGGTGGGAGAGGCTGCAAGGAGAGGTGGGGAGAGACAAAAGAGGTGGATTTCTTAGGGGAAATCTAAGAGTACAAAAAGGGACAGACAGACAAGAGTTACCTCAAGAAAACATCAAGGAAAAGAAGCCACTTTCTGAGGTAAGAAGACAGCTGATCATGCTCATAAGTGACTTAAAAAAAAAATCTTTGCTGAGAGAAAGATAAATAGATACTGTATGACTTCACTTATATGTGGAATCGAAAAAAGCCAAATTCCAGGGCACCTGGGTAGTTGCATCTATTAAGCGTCTGACTCCTTGATTTTGGCTCAGGTCATGATCTCCAGGTTCATGACATCAAGTCCCCTGTTGGGCTCTGTGCTGACAGCACGGAGCCTGCTTGGGATTCTCTGTCTCCTCTCTCTCTGCCCCTCTCCTGCTTGTTTTCTCTCTCTCTCTCTCTCTCTCTCTCTCAAAAATAAATAAACTTAAAAAATAAAAATAGAAAAGCCAAACTCAGAGAAATAGGGACTACAGTGGTGCTCACCAGGGGCTGGGGAAGGACGGGGAGATGGGGAGATACTGGTCAAAGCGTACATCTATTTATCAGATTAACAAATTCTGGGGATCTAATGTACAGCATACTAATATACTTGAAAGTTGCTAAGAGAGATCTTAAATGTCCTCACCACTAAAAAGAAATGGCAATTATATGACAGGATGGATGTGTTAGCTAATGCTATGGTGGTAATAATTTTGCAGTATACGAATGCGTCAAATCAACACATTGTACACTTTCACCTTACACAGTGTTACATGTCAATTATACCTCAAAACTAGAAAAAATAAAAACCCTGCTGCAGCACAGAAGGGGGAGGGGCACGGACTGCCAGCTTAGCTAATGGAGACAGATGTGAGAAGCGAATGCAGCTGGCATAATCTTTTCAAAGATAGAAAGCAGAGAGGAGTGGAGGTAAGCACTCTTGAACCTCTGATAAGAGGAAGAGGGTGAAGGAGGAGTCCGAATTTGAGTGAGTTCCAAGCATGCCTGGGAGAGTGAACTTGAATCACACAATTTTGCGTTAAGCGCAATTTCAGCCAAACAGTGCAGGAGGCGACTATGTTGCCAGGAAGCTGGGGACACCAACAGAAAGAAAACATGTATGCCATTGCGGCACAGCAGGTTGGAATAGAGAGGACCCCAGAGTGAGTCTGAACAAAAGCTGGAGACGGCGGTGTCCCCGGCTCAGTAGCCTGGGTCCCTGGCTGACCGCCCACCTTCTCCTCCCAGGACTGTCCCAGGAGCAAGTAATAGCCTTCGCTCATCTTAGGGCTGTTAACGTAGTTTTATTTTTGTCTATTTTTTACCGCAATTAGCCTGCCCAAATGAATACAATAAGCATCAATAAAATTTTTAAAATACAGAGTGCAGTGTTAATTGTGGTCATCGCTGGTAGATAGTTCTGGAATCTAGGAATATATAATTTTCACTTTTTATGTTTAAAATAAAAAAAAAAAATGAAACAAGAGGTGCCTGGGCGGCTTGGTTGGTTAAGGGTCCAACTCTTGATTTTGGCTCAGCTCATGATCTCACAGTTTGGTGAGTTTGAGCCCCATGTCGGGCTCTGTGCTGAACCTGCTTGGAATTCTCTCTCTCTGCCCCTCCCTGCTTGTGTTCTCTCTGTCTCTCTCAAAATTAACAAACAAATGCAAAAAAAAAAAAAAAAAATACAAAAAATTCCCCAAATTAAAAAAAGGCAAAAGAATATATATTCTGTATAAAAGTTTAAAAAATATATCTCCAGTGCCAGATCAGCTGCTTCAATCTTCTAGAATGCTCTTCTACGGAGTGGGGCTTTTTAGATGTGCAGAGAAATATTTGAGGATCTTGAAGTTCACTGATTACAA
Organism: Panthera uncia; assembly: GCF_023721935.1. NCBI lineage: Eukaryota > Metazoa > Chordata > Mammalia > Carnivora > Felidae > Panthera > Panthera uncia. The sequence goes on from NW_026057582.1 coordinate 21,158,274, forward strand.
AAGCCCAGCCTTGGAGATTTAAAGGTAACAAGGGACTGAATATACTTACCACTCAGGATAGCTCTACCAGCGAGCGGGTGGGAGAGCTGACTTAAATGAAGCAGGTAACAATCATCCTCATTTTTCAGACAAAACAATGAAGACACGTATAGCAAGGGTATACATAATCTCCTGTTACACAGAGGCAACCCTGGGTCTTAACCTAGGAATTGTGACCCTAAATATTGCTTTATTTTTTATTTTTTTAATGGTGTTTATTTATTTTTAAAAATTTTTTTTAAACGTTTATTTATTTTTGAGACAGAGAGAGACAGAGCATGAACGGGGGAGGGTCAGAGAGAGGGAGACACAGAATCTCAAATAGGCCCCAGGCTCCGAGCTGTCATCACAGAGCCTGACGCGGGGCTCGAACTCACGGACCGTGAGATCATGACCTGAGCCGAAGTCGGCTGCCCAACCGACTGAGCCACCCAGGCGCCCCTTAATGGTGTTTAAAGGAGATCATCCACCAGAACTAAAAAGAAATTTAAAAACTCATTATTGTTTCATTTCCCTTCATTGGATTTCAAATAAAATGGGCATTTAAATGACCAGTGTTAACAGTGATGTCCTGAATGCCTTGTTTTCACAAACCAGCAGATCAGTACTTTAGCATACATTAGGTTTACTTAATCATCTGACTAGATTCTGGGCTTTTTCTTCGGAGAAACATTTGTTCATTCTTAATAAGAGCAAAGAACTGAGAAATTGGCTTGTTCAAAACAGCTGGCATTGAGGCAGGCACTTAGTACACCCCCAGACAGTATGGGAAATCAGCAAAGTGACAGAAGAGAGTTCCCAGGTTGGGGAGAGAGAGAAAAAGGAAGAGAAATGAAGGTTTAAATCCCTCTACTATTAAGGAACGTTCCAACTACTTCCTTCCTTCCATTTTCCTGTGCCCGCTTTCCCTCTCAACTACTCACCAGGCATCAGAACATGGCACTTGCCTGTGATCCTTAGCCTTAGAGATATTTGTCCAGCCTCAGCACCCCCTCCCCTCCCCAGTTCATGAGTAGAAAGCATGCCAAGCTGGGAAACAAACTGAGGGTAATAATAAAGCTGATTCGGCATTTCACCTGTAAAGTGAGAGGGGGACCACGGCAGACCGGGAGACGAGACAGTTTTAGACTTGCAGGAGCACAGACCCTGAGTTGGAACGAGATGTCTGGAGACAAGACAAGCTTCCCTGGCTGGCATGGTTAAACTTTTAAGAAAAACAAATGCAGGGGCACCTGGGTGGCTCAGTCCACGACCTCAGGATCGTGATCTCAAGGTTATGAGATTGAGCCCCATGTCAGTTTCCATGCTTAGTGTGGAGATTAAGATTCGTTCTCTCTCTCTCTGGCCCCTCTTCCCAGCTCATTCATGCTCTCTCTCTCAAAAAAAAAAATAAATTAATTAAAAATTAAAAAAGAAATACAAATATAATAATGTGTAAGACTGTGTAAAACAAGAAACTGAATGTGAATAATGGACAAAATCCTAGCTCTCGGCCAGCCCCCAGCTTCTTTTCAACTCTTACTTCAATTTGATTTTCAATTTTTTTCTAGTCTGCTTTTAAGAAGCAGTAGTTCCGAAAAAAGTGGGAGGCATGGGGCACATGGGTGGCTCAGTCGGTTAAGTGTCCATGATCTCAGGGTTATGAGATCGAGTCCCATGTCAGGCTCCATGCTTAGTGTGGAGATTAAGGTTCCTTCTCTCTCTTCCTGTGCTCCTCTCCCCAGCTCATTCGTGCTCTCTCTCCCTCTCTCTCTCTCACTCTCTTGCTCTCTAAATAAATAAATACGAAAGAAATACAAATGCAATAATGTGCAAAACTATGTGTGTAAAACAAGAAGCTGAATGTGAATAATAGCCAAAATCCTAGCTCTCGGCCAGCCCCCAGCTTCTTTTCAACTCTTACTTCAATTTGATTTTCAATTTTTTCCTAGTCTGTTTTTAAGAAGCAGTAGTTCTGAAAAAAGTGGGAGCCATGGGGCACATGGGTGGCTCGGTCAGTTAAATGTCTGACTTCGGCTCAGGTCATGATCTCCTGGTTCCTGGGCTTGAGCTCCTCATCTGGCTCTGTGCTGATAGCATGGACCCTGCTTTGGATCCTCTGCCTCTCCCTGTCTGCTTCTTCCCAGCTTGCATCCTCTCTCTCTCAAAAATAAAGAAACACTGAAAAATTTTTTTTAAAAAGTGGGAGGCAGACCACTTTCTCTTTGATTAGGTCTGTTCACTCTAGTGGGCACAGTAGAGAGAGATTCATTAAAACTAAAGGAATTTTATTGGACGTTCATTACGTGCAACTTTACTGTATTCTCTGGGAGGTATAGGGAGGCAGTAAGTAGTTACTTAACTACTTTAGAAACGAGGTGTGTATATATTGGCAAAGCCATAATTTTGTTACCTTAAATACTTTAAATGCGGCACAGTAGTGAGGTGAAAACTGGTATGAACAACTAGGTAAATTAATTTTAAGGTAACATTTTCTGATAGGCTTTTATCACATAAGTCACCCATGTAGTATTTTAACATCAAGTATTAATTTTAAGATTGATGCATATTGAAGGAACCCTTAATTTTTATTTTTTGGTTTTTTACTTTTTTTTTTTTAATGTTTATTTTTGTGTGAGAGAGAGAGACACAGCATGAGTGGGGGAGGGGCAGAGAGAGAGGGAGACACAGAATCTGAAGCAGGCTCCAGGCTCCAGCTGTCAGCACACATCCCAGTGAAGGGCTTGAACTCATGAACCATGAGATCATGACTGGAGCTGAAGTTGGATGCATCACCAACTGAGCCACCCAGGTGCCCCATGTTTTGTGTTTTTAAAATACCATTATGTAAAAAGCATTTCCTCTGGCATTAAATAGTGTTTGACAACAGGTTTCTAATGGTTGCTCATTATTTCACATTAAACCATTCTCCTAGCTGACCATTTGAATAGTTTCCAAATTAAAAAAAAATTTTTTTTTAACGTTTATTCATTTTTTTGATAGAGACAGAGCGTGAGTGGGAGAGGGGAAGAGAGAGAGGGAGACACAGAATCTGAAGCAGGCTCCAGGCTCTGAGCTGTCAGCACAGAGCCCGACGTGGGTCTCAAACCCACGGACTGTGAGATCATGACCTGAGCTGAAGTCAGACGCTCAACCGACTGAGCCACCCAGATGCCCCTGAATTTTTACTATTATAAATTATTACTATTTACTATTACTATTACTATTAAATTTACTATTATAAATTAATTCTGAGACAACTGGATTTCTATGTAAACTTTTTCTCACTCCTCTGCTTACTTTTTTAGGGAAAATTTATAGAAGTGGAATTACCAGGTCAAAAAGTATAAAGTCTGTCAAAGCTCTTGGTGTATACTAGATCCTTAGCTTTTGATGTCCTGATTTTTAGGCTAGCAGTAACTTTTTGCTAATAGTCTATAAATTCACAGAAAAAAATTTTTTTTCCAAATTATCAATTCTTTTTCAATGAGAGAAATCTTAATTATTCTACTTTGATAATTATCAATGAAGCGTTTCACTACTAACATTCCATTACTAAGGGGAAAATAATCTATAACTGAAAGGTGGTATTCATAATGTTGATGCACCTTTTAATTTATTGAGGAATTAAAAAATAATAGTTGTTAATTCAAAGAGAGTTTATAAGTCTTCAGATTTTTATGTTTATTTTTAAATGTTTATTTATTTTTGAAAGAGAAAGTGAGTGGGAGGAGGTGCAGAGAGAGAGGAGGAACAGAGGATCCAAAGCAGATTATGTGCTGACGGCAGAGAGCCCTATGCAGGGCTCGAACTCATGACCCGTGAGATCATGACCTGAACTGAAGTCCAACGTTCCACCGACTGAGCCACCCACCCTGACACCCCATATCCTCAGATTTTTAAAGCTGATTGAAGAAAATGTAAGTGTGCCAGCAGATTTTTCCACTAGAAATAGGACATTATAAAAGTGATTTTCCGGGGCAACTGGGTGGCTCAGTCAGTTAAGTGTCTGACTTGATTTTGGCTCAGTTTGTCTGACTTGATTTGATCTCACAGTTCCAGGCATCAAACCCCATGTTGGGCTCTGTGTTGGCAGCACAGAACCTGCTTGGGATTCTCTCTCCTCCACTCTCTCTGCCCCTACCCCCACTCTCAAAATAAATAAATAAACTTTTAAAAAAAGTGATTTTCCAAATTGCCTGTATGATGCATATAGCTAATTGCATGACTATTTAATCATCAGGACTAAGGCGGGTACTTTTGAAGTCCCTAATAAATCCACTTGACTCAATTTAATGAAGCAGTGAATATTAAATCTTATCACATGATCTGCCATAAGTCACAATTTTTATCTACCCAGTTATAGAATTTTTATTGTGATTTTTTAAAAAATCCACATAAAAGTAAAAACATCCTTCTAATGGCAGCTTTTTCTTTATTTCTGTTTTTAATTGAAGAGAGATGGTTTTGCCAGACACTCTTGGTTTCAAATTCTGACTCTGAAATTTCTTAGCGGAGTAAATTAGGGCACAAGCCCCATGAAGTATGTATTACCATCTTCAGTTTGTGTAGTGGAAACTGAGGCTTAGTGAGATTAAGTGAGAGAAGATCCATGAAGCACTTTTAGCAGAGTGCTTGCCCTTAAAAGGTGTTCAGTAATTGGAGCTGCTACTATTAGGGGTAACAATGGCAACAATCTGTGTACAATTGAAACCATGAAATCGAAGATACAAGTGACCAGGTTTCATCATTTTACAGGTGTAAGTCTTTATCAAATGTATACTTTGGGGGCCAAACTGTACCCCAGTGGTAGTTTAAAACCCAGGAGAACTGATTTAAATCCACTTAGGACACTCAATAACTTATAAAGAAACCTGCCATTCTTGTAGTTTTCTTATACAAATCTTCAATGTCTTTTACCCATTGTTAACTAATACATAATTGCTACCTCTTCTGGGTATCTGTTGTTGTATAACAAATCACCCCAAACTAAGTGGGGTAACAATTTTGTGGATTAGGATTTCAAGCATTGCTAAAGTGGGCTTTTCTTCTGCTTCATGTGGCATCCACTGGGATCACTGGTTGGTATTTAGCTGGTGTCTGGATCAATCTAGAGGTCCAAGACAGTTGTGCTTCTATGCCTGGCCCTTTGAAGGTGATCGCTAGAAAGCTAGGCTCAGCGAGGCCCTTCTCCATCTCCGTGTAGTAATTCAGAGCCTCCCCATATGGTCTTGCCTTCAACAGGGTTTACACAGTGGCTTAAGGCTCCAAGCATCTAAAGTGAAAGCTGCCAGTTCACTTAGAAACTGGGCCTTAGATTATGGTGTCACTTACACCATAATCTATTGATGTACCAAAAAAACATTTCAAAATTTGAATAAAACCAGAAATCCATAGGCCCAGGAATTCCAGAAAACCAAAAGCTGGTTAAATACAAAGACAATGTCACCTAGGTATATTATTTTGAAAGCCCAGAATATAAAGCTTTAAAAGCAGCCTGAGAAAAGAGGGCATGTTCGTTATAGGAGAACAATGATAAGAATAGGAATGACTACTCATCAGAAACAATGAAGGCCAGAAGACATTGAAAGATACCTTCAAAGGGCTGAAACAGATTGCCTTGTTAGAAGTCTATACCCAGTGAAAATAATTTTTAAATAGTAAGGTAAAATAAAAGTATCTTCAGATAAAGAAAGCTGACAAAATTTGTGGCCAGCAGAACCACACTAACATGCTAAAGGAAGTCCTTCAAACTTACGGAAATGATTGAATCGATGGAAAGAATGAACACTGGAAACATTAAATATGTGAGTATATATAAGAGACTAGTTTCACTTAAATTCTTTAAAAGTCAATCAACTCTTTAAAAAATATAGTAATGTATTATGGAATTTATAACATATATAGAAATAAAATATGTGGCAAAAATATCACTGAAGATGGGAAGAGGTAAATGCAGTAATAATTTTAAGTTTCTTACATGTCATGGGCATTGGTATAATAAGCCTTCTTGATGGACTATGTTAAATGAAGGATGTATTTTGTAATCCCTGGAATAACCACAAAAAATATTACAAAGAGCTAAAAAGTTAAAAGGTAGAATAAAATATTAAAAAACAAAAGCAAAGACAAACCAATTAATCCAAAAGAAGCCAAAGGAGGAATAAAGGAACAAAGAAGATAAATAGAAAATAATTGAAAATGGCAGACTTCAACTATATCAATAACTGAAATAAATGTAATGGACCAACTACTCCAACTGAAAGGCAGAGATTGTCAGACTGGATATAAAAGCAAGGTCCAATTATATAAAATATATTTTATATATAAATACATAAAGTTATTGAACTCAATTTTCTTACTATAAAATTATAGTAGCTACTTAGAACTGGTGCAAAGATAAAGTGAAGTGTTGAACATTTAGCATAGTGTTGGGAGATAGTACATTTTCTAAACATAAGTCAGTACACACATATACCAAATGTTCTATCAATCAGATTTTTTATTAATTCAGACTGACCTCTTTCAATTCATTATTTTAAAAGAGTGTGTTCAGTATATATTCACTTGTTCCTTTTGGGGGCTTTAATCTGATAGTTTCTTTGTAGTTTGATGTAGGTGATTGGCACATAAAACACACTGCCTTGTGGAAACTATTATCACACATTTGTATAATCACAAATTTTAATAAGTTCTATAGAGGATTCAATGATGGATTCACAAGGAGAATAATGTAGGTGGGGGGTGGGTGGGTAGGATCCAGGGTATGTCTAAGTAATATTCAGGAAGAGAAAATAAATAATCAGTAGAGTTAAATGGGCAAAGACCGAGATTAAAGAACTTGGTAGACACAGGCAAAAGCATTTGAAGGTCTTCAGGTGGGGAAGATCTCGGACTGTCCAAGGAATTAAAGAACACAGGTTCACAGGAATGGAGTGAGATGAGGAGACAGATGTGGGCAGGGGCCAGCTGCAGTCCTGGGCCTGGAAGTTTCCTTTGAAAACCATGAATTTATCTTAAGAGCAAAATCACTCTGGCTATTGTACAGAAATGAATTAGAGGGGTCCCAAACAGGCAAGATTAGTTAAGCTATGAAATTACTGCATCCCAAGCAAGAAATTATGATGGCTTGAGCAAGGGTCATGGCAGTGGAGAGTAAAGGATATACTTTTTATATATTAGAGTAGTAGAATTAACAGTATGTGGTGAAGGATTAGAGGGGGGTGATGAGGAAAGAAGGTATAGTGATACCCCTCAGGTGTCTGGAATTTGCAATAAGACGAATGGAAGTGCCATGTACTGCCTCAGCAAATACCGTAGGAGTGGTGGATTTTGGAGGAAGAGGTAGATTTCATTTGGGACATTTAAGGAGTGACATACATGTGAGACATCTGAGAGGAGATGTCAAGGAGACCAAAAGGTAAATGGCCCAAGAATAAAAAGAGAGGCCTGGACCAGTTATGTCAATCTGAGAATAGTTGGATAAGGTCACATGGGGGAGAATCACAGAGTAAGAAGAGAAGAAGACACAGCACTTGGCCACGTGGAACTCCAGTGTTTAAAAGTGTGGAAGTATAACGAACCAGGAAAGGAGAATGAGAAAGACTTACCAGCATGGTAAAGGATGACCAGGAGTGTGGAATCACAGAGGCCAAGGGAAGAGGGTTTAGGTAAGAATATACTGAGGGGTACCTGGGTGGCTCAGTTGGTTGAGCTCCTGACTCTTGATTTTGGCTCAAGTCACGATCCAGGGTGATAGGATCGAGCCCCACATTGGGCTCTACATTGAACATGGAGCCTGCTTGAGATTCTCTCTCTCTCTCCCTCCTTCCTCCTCTCCCCCTCTCCCTCTCTCTCTGCCCCCCTCCTTCGCTTCTTCTCTCTCAAATAAAATAAAAAAGAATGGTCCACTGTTTTGAATCCTGTGTATAGCTAAGATGTAATTTAGCATAACGTTAGCACAGGGTTAAACGTAGCTATTTGTTGAATGAATAGGTAGCTTTTTATCTTTGGAATGCCAGATCTAGGTCACCAACAATTTTAGTGCATATTTTCTAGCATTGCAATTCCTACCACAGAGTACAGTCTAAGCATGAACTGGGAAGTGAGCTCAGAGGAGTAATGTAGTGCATTAGCAGAGACATTGGAAAAAGTAGTGAAGGGACGTTTAGAAGTGGGAATGATGGGCTATGAGTCCTTCCATACAGCCTATTTACCAAATCACGCAGCCGAAAGGGAGCAAGAGGGCAGCTGAGGAAAGACATCCATGAAACAGAGTAACATTATGTTCTTTAACTGCTAATGTTCTTACTGAGGCCTTTTGGTAAGTGTTGACAATATGCACTGACATTTGCCATCTACACTTCAGTATCTATATTGTAGCAAATCCAACTTGATGAAGGGCTCTGTTTCCTAAATAAATCAGAGGGCTTCAGTTCTCTGCTCAAGAGTCCTAGGGAGGTTTGGCTGATGGTGCTATGCTGTTTATAGATGAAACAAATCATTCTTTATTGATATCTTAAAAACAATTTTTTTTAACGTTTATTTATATTTGAGAGAGACAGAGCATGAGCGGGGGAGGGACAGAGACAGAGGGACACAGAATCTGAAGCAGGCCCTGGGCTCTGTGCTGTTAGCCCAGAGGCCCATGCAGGCTCAGATTCAGAAGTGGTGAGGTCATGACCTGAGCCCAAGTCTGCTGTTTAACCTACTGAGCCACCCAGGCGCCCCTCTGTATTGATATTTTGTTTCATGCTTTCCTGTCTATCTCAATTCTTTGAGGGAGGGAGAGGGATTCTTTAGCTCTGTTTTTCTCATGCAAGTAGTATAATGCTTTGTTTATAGTCATTTCTTAATAAATGATTACAAACTAAAGGCATTAAGCATTTGGGTGGTAGGAGCCCAAAAGTCTTCACTATCCTTTTCCTTCGTGCCAACGAAAATCATTTGCAGATATGTATTAGGCAGATCTGGAGAAAGGCAAGATGCGTTATTCTCCTATTTTCTAAGATGTCAGACTCTTAATACCTCATATACATAAGAGAGATATCCTTTTAAAAATCCATTTCTGAACTCATCCTCCTTTTAGTTTTTGTATTTAATAGTTTTCTTTCCTCCTCAAAGTTAACACTTTCCCTCAGAGGGAGAAAATGGATATTTCTAAGAGAAATGTTAACTACTAGAATCTTTATGAGGAAAAGGCCACAATAAGAACAAAACAGTTGCTTTTAAGAGCTGCAGGATGTATATGGAGCTTTGTCACAAATTAATTTCTTTGATTTTTTTTGGAGAGGGGCGGAGAATCAAAATGGTATAATAAGGGAGCATTATATTTGGAGTCTGGAGATTTGGTTTTGAATTTAAGCCGTTGTTCTTACTGACCTAGATTCTCAGTTCTCTTGGATATTGTACTTTCTTTAGTTTCAATTTGCTGTTCCTTTGTAAATTTCTTGTGATAGATACGTAAAATACGTAATACGTAATTTATCGTCAGCCTTCATTTTTAATCTGCCTTTTTAAAGCCGTACATTTTCTTTAACTATGACTTTAACTACATCTCATGGGTTTTGATTTGTCATATTTTTATTGTCACTTAAGTTAAAATTGCTTCCTAGTGTCTGCTGTGATTTCTTCTTTGACCCATGGTTATTTAGAAGTGCATTTTTTATTAGTCAGAGAACATACTTGGTTTTATTTTTTTGTAAGCTATTGAGACTTGCTTTCATGGCTCTGCATATGGTCAATTAAAAAAAAATTTTTTTTTAATTAAGTAAACTCTACACCCAGTGTGGAGCTTGAACTTAAGACCCTAAGATAAAGAGCCACATGCTCCACCAAATGAGCCACACAGGCACCCCTGCATGTGCTCAATTTGAATAAATATTACATGTGTCCTTGAAAAGAAAGAATATGTACTCTGCAATTGTTGGGTACAATATTTTATACAAGTCAGTAAGCTTAAGTTTGCGAATGATGTTCTTCAAACCTTATTAATTTCTTATCAGTATTACTTTTTTGGTATACATAGTCTATAAGATAAAACCCTATTAAAACAAATCCCCACTATGATTGTGGGTTATCTATTTTTTTTTTCAGTTCTATACATTTCTGCTTTTACATGGTTTGAAGCTATGCTCTTACAGATATTCAAACTTAGAATCATTATATCTGTCTATAGTAATTCTTTTTATCATAATAAAATTTCCCTTTTTATATACAGGAAGACTTCATGGTCAATATGTATTGGTATATTTATATCAATTTTCTCTTAGTTATCGTTTGCATGTTAATATTTTTATCCTTATACTTTCAGTCTTTTTATATCATTGTGTTTAAAGTATGTCCCTTGTAAGCAGCATACTATTGAATTTTTTGTTTTATTAACCTATCTGGCAATCTTTGTATTTTAACTACAATAGTAAGTCCTTTTACATTTAACACAGTTAATATAAATATTACTTGGGGTTAAATCTATTTGTTGCAGAAGTTCTTTATTCTAATTTTTTGCTCTTTTTTGTATTAATTATTTTTATTATTCTGTTCCTCACTACTATTAGCTTGTTAGTTATCCATTCTTTTACAATTATTTTAGTTGTTGCCCTATGGATTAAAACATGTATTCATTATTTATAAAAGTCTTACACAAGGGGTGCCTGGGTGGCTCAGTTGGTCAAGCATCTGACGTCGGCTCAGGTCATGATCTTGCGGTTCGTGGGTTAGAGCCCCACGACAGGCTTTGTGCTGACAGGTCTGAGTCTGGAGTCTGCTTCGGATTCTGTGTCTCCCTCTCTCTCTGCTCCTCTCCTGCTCATGCTCTTTCTCTCTCCTTCAAAAATAAATAAAAACATTAAAAAAAAAGTCTAATACAAGTTAGTACTGTTACCATTTCTCAGACAATTCAAGGACCTTAGAACAATTAAAAAAATTTTAAATGTTTATTTATTTTTGAGAGAGAGAGACAGAAAGAGCATGAGCGGGGGAGGGGCAGAGAGAGAGAGAGAGACAGACAGACAGACAGACAGAATGTGAAACAGGCTCCAGGCTGTCAGCACAGAGCCCCACACAGGGCTTGAACTCATGAACCATGAGATCATAATCTGAGCTGAAGTCGGACGCTTAACCGACTGAGGCGCCCAGGTGTCCTGGACCTTAGAACAATTTAACACCATTTATAACCCTCCCATTCCTTATTTGCTATTGTGTATTTTAATTCTGTGGATATAGTTAGTCCTTGCTTTGCATGGTTGCAATATGCATAATATTAAGTTACCATTATTTAGTTAAATTTAAATAATATCTGGTCCTGACCACATGGTTCAAATATATTGTGTGAATAATTGCACAAAACTTTGCTGCCAGCTCTTCAGTCTGTGCATCACTATGTACATAACAGATGTGTATCATGATAGGTGACCAGTTACACTTCTTTCAAAGTCATTGGTCAGCAGTCACTGAGCATCTGTTATCCACTTCATCTATAAACAGTAACACTGTGCAGCTGTATTGGCTCCTTGCCTTCCAGTGGTAAACCCATACGGAACTTTGCAAAAGTGGATAATTGAAAGAGGGAACTGACCGGCAGAGTCAGTGCAGCAGAGAAACAAAATGTGATAATGCTGGAAGTGAAATTTGAACTGAGTGTAAATGGAGTCATAGAAGAAATAGCTGAGCGTGTGAATGTTGATACATCCTCTATTTGAGAGACTCTAGATATTCAATCACAGGAAATTTGTGAGGGCAAATTATTGACATTACTGAGCAAAATGGTTGCGAATGAAAGGATAAAAATGCCCCAAAAGAAAAGATGCTGATTAAAAAAACAAAATTCAATTAAAAGAACGGTAAGAAATATTTTATGACATTGAAAGAGCAGAGAATTAAATATTGGAAACTGATCCAGACCTAGAAAGAAGAATGACAATTTGCCAAGACATTGACGTGATGTTCTAGTAAGTTACACAGCAAAGAGAAAAAGGCATGTACTGTTCAAACTACTCTTGATTTTTTTTTACAAAGAAATAAAACATTTTAATTGTAAACTTTAATTTTAAAGTTTAAAATTACAGTGTGCTAAATAAGTATCAGTGTACTATTTTTCCTTCCCCTATACATTTATAACCAACAGTAAAGGAGATTTTACTGTTTTGATAAACACTTGTAAAAGTCACAAAACAATCCTAATTTTTTCATTGATTATTAAGATCACTTTGCATAGTTTCAGCATGCAGTTTTATGATCCTACACCCATCATGCAGCACAAGAATTGCTTGTGTTTTTAAATTTATTTATTATTTATTTATTTATTTATTTTATTTATTGAAAATTTTTCTAATGTTTATTTTTGAGAGAGAGAGAGAGAGACAGAGTGCGAGCATGGGAGGGGCAGAGAGAGAGGGAGACGCAGAATCTGAAGCAGGCTCCAGGCTCTGAGCGGTCAGCACAGAGCCTGATGTGGGGCTTGAACTCACAAACTGTGAGATCATGACCTGAGCTGAAGTTGGACACTTAACTGACTGAGCCACCCAGGCACCCCTAAATTTTTTTAAATGTTTACTTATTTTTGAGAGAGAGAGACAGAGACAGAATGTGAGCGGGGAAGGGGCAGAGAGAGGGGGAGACACAGAGTCTGAAGCAGGCTCCAGGCTCTGACCTGTCAGCACAGAGCCCGACGCAGGGCTCGAACCCACAAACTGTGAGATCATGACCTGAGCTGGTCAGATGCTTAACCTACTGAGCCCCAAGAATTGCCTGTATTTTAAACCCAGAAAAATATTTTTTGTTTAGTTTTGTGCAGTCCAGTGTCATTTATATTTACCTTTTGTATTGCTTGCTTTTCATTTCCTTCTGTACTTCTGGGCAACTATTTGGCATTATTTTCCTTTAACCTTAAAATTCCCTTTAGTAGGTTCTTCATATGAAGAACTTTTGTTTGCTTGAAATGTCTTTCTTTTGCCTTCAATTTCGAAGAAATTGGCAGATATTTATTATTGCTAATTTTGTTGTTATCCTCATCGTAGGTATCTTTCTATTGCTTTTATAGATTGTATCATTTCTGTTGAATGAATGATCAACTATCAATCCTGTTTCTACTTATTTTAAAGTGTATATGTGTTTTTCCCCCTTTGGCTGCTTTTAGTGATTTTCACATCATCTTTGGTTTTTAATACCTTTACCATGACGTGCCTTGATGTGTTTTCTTTGTATTTATCCTATTGGGGTTTGTGCTAATTCTATCTGTGACTTGACATCCTTTATGAATTTTAGAAAATTCTCTTTAAATATTGCTTCTCTCCTTCTTTCTCTTTTCTTTTTTGGGACCCAATTACAGGTATTCCAGACTTTTTACTGTGCCATATATTTTTTATTTTCTTTTTCTCTCCATGCTTCAGCCTGGATAAATACAAATATAAATATATTTAAAGTTTATTTCTTTATTTTGAGACAGAGACAGCACAAGTGGGGGTGGGGCAGAGGCAGAGAGAGAGGGGGACAGAGAATCCAAAGCAGGCTCTGCACTGTCATTGTGGAGCCTTGATGTAGGACTCAGTCCCATGGAACCATGAGATCATGACCTGAGCTGAAACCAACAGTTGGATGCTTAACTGACTAAGCCACCCAGGCGCTGTGGTTGGATATATTTTTCTGACTTAATCTTCCAGGTTATGGATTCTCTTTTGAGCTGTGTCTAATTTGTTGTTAAACTCGTGCTTGGATTTTATTTCAGTTATTGAATTTTTAAGTTCTTGTTTCTATTTGATCCTTTTTATAGTTTCTAATTCTATTTTGAAATTCTCTAGTCTTTAAAATTTTGAATATATTAATTATAGTTATTAATTAAAGATCTGTGCCTAGTAACTCCAAAACTCTAACATCTGAATTTCCTCTCGTTTTCTTTTGTTTGTTTTCTTCTCCTGCTTTTTTTCCCCATATGTTCTTGTTTTGTTTTTTTCTATGCCTTGTTATTTTTTGTTGATTCAAAGCCAGGCATTAGTCTTTGTGAGAGTTGATCTATTTTCCATACTTCTGTGATGAAGCTGTTTAGGGATCCCAGCTAAAATCTTGGGATGTTAGTTTACTGAGGAGTCCTCCTCCTTCATAAGTCCTGAACTCCAATATTTGATTCACTAGCCCTATGATATTGCCTAATCCTCTGTTCAGTCGGAGCCTCTCAGTTGTTGATTACAATTCACAGAACACCTCAAGAGGAAAACAATCGAATGTTGTTTTGAGGATTTGCTTCTCTAGTTACTTTCAGAGTAATGATTGATCTGATGGAAGCTTGCCTACCATAGCTAAAAGCAACATTCTGAGCCTCAGTGTTCTTGAAGGCAGCAAAATGCAGTGCATAGGGAAAGAATTTTCCAGTAAGATATTTATGGTGTAAAGATTCTGCTCTGATCCTTTAGTAACTGAGTGACTAAGGAAAACATATTTATCCTTTATGAATTTATGTTTTCCTTATATAAATAATAAAAAAATAATATCTACTTAATAAGGTTGTTTTTTTGAGCCTTAAATATAGAACATAGAACATTTATCATAATGTCTAGAACATAGTAGGTATTTATAGAAAACAGGTATTTTTGTTTCTTCAAGGAAATAGTTAATATTTCATAGTATTTCATAAAATTAAGTGGCTGCTTAGAAGGATGTAATGTGATTATTTACAACTTTTAATCAATTGTAATGGACTAGAGAAATAAAAGCAGAATAATTATTGACGAAATGTGCTGCCTGGTTTTAACGTGGTAGGCATGGTGCTTAATGCTTACATGCATTATATCGTTCAATATTTATGCTCACCATATGAAGTTAAAACTCTTATTAGCTTTATTTTACAAATAAGGAATGTGAGGCTAGGAAAGATTACATGATTGTGCAAGGTTAGACAGTGGGTGGACAGAGAAGCCAGGTTCCAACCCAATTATAATCAACTCTAGGGCCAGAGTTTGTATCCTGACTCCTGTTCTAATCTCATGAAGCTACATTTCTCTTCTATGTTTTCCTAACTGAGGAAAAATGTTAGATATACAGAATCTTGCACAGGCCTGGAATCCAGTTAGTAGTCAGTAAATATGTATTGACTCACTGACATCCACACCAATGAAATCTGCTGACATACTAGTAATAGAATGAAATGACAATTTGAGAAGAGAACTTCTAGTTTTGACTTTACCTTTCAACCATGGAAATGGGATTTTGGATGGATTAACAAACTGTGAGAACAAGTCAAGAATTTAATCAGACACAGAAGTTTTGAACCATGGTTGAACACCCAGCTGTTAACAGCCATTTGGAGCCCAGAATTATCAGTCAAGACTGGCTATGGTGGGGTCTGTGCTGCACTTTTCATTGTACTTACATGTGAGTCATTTTACTCAAATTGTAGAAGGAATGTGATTCCAGTCGCTGCAGAGTTGCATCTATTGACAAATAGCTGAATATCATAAAAATATAATGCAAAGTAGAAAGTTAGTAGGGTTGTGAATGCCAAACATACTTCAAACATATCGATTTTGTTAAAACTTCTTTGTCAGGGGCTTCCCAGATCAGACAACATGTATAACCTCCATGATTTCTCCCTAATTATGCTCCAATTAGTTATACTTTTTTCAAATCCTGTGATACCTGAAAGCTTCCCGATTCATTAGGTCCTATTCATCCCTAAGGTTTCATTTAAATGACACTTCCTTCAGAAGCTTTTCCTGAATTTCCCGATCAGGTAAAATTTCCCTTAAGTATCCCTCATTGCACCAAGAACTTCTCCTTTCATTAATTATCACAGTACAACTTTCTAATTGTTTGGATATTGTCTGATTAGGCTGTACATTCTCTGAAATGGAGAACAGTGTCTGCTTTGTGTGGCCTTTGAATTTTGAGTGTCTTTCATGGTGCCTGGCATGTAGTAGACCCTCAGTGAATATGTGTTAAGGTAATGAATAAACGGTGAATTACTCAAAATAGCAGAAAATGAAAGAAATTAGAAAAGAACACAATAATAAAAAAAGAGGCATTTTTAACAGTGTACCTGCATGGGATTAGAAATAGAGTCTCAAAGAAGATGAGAAATTTATAATTCTCTAGCCGAACATTCCATAGGGTAGTGACTACGTGTCTACTCAAGACTTCTTTATTTGGATTAATCTGAAAAATCAAGACTTTTCTGGAACTTTGTAAGCAAAGGATAACTCAAATAAAGGCTTTAATTATTATAAAAGAGAAAAGAGAAACTTCTAAGTACAACTTGTCAAGAATACCTAAGGAATACTGTTTCAAGTAGCCTCCACAAATTCCATCTTGTTATAAGAATGACTAACGCAGCCAAACTCAGTGACTGCTTTTTATTGAGAGGTATCTCTATATTTGGGAAAATTAAATATTAATAGATGGTGTCCACCTGTTGTCATAACAGAGATTCTCAACCCTGGCCATTCAGTTAAACTACCTGGGAGGCTCTTAAAAGATACATATGTCTAAGACTCAATCCAGGATAACTAAATCAGAGTTTATGAGGGATGATGTGCAAATACTTTTATTTAAAAAAAAATCTATCTTTAAATTTTGAATTAAATCTGCCAGTAAAATGTTTTCATTAATACAATGTTTATAAAAGGAACTCTGTTCTATTTGAGTTTTTATCACGTCATTGGGAATGTTCTAATGGTCCTGTACTTTGTTATCTATTCTCTAAATAATTATCCTTTGATTTATCAGGTCACCCAAGCCATTGCCACTTGTAGATAACATTACATAAATTATTTTAATCCAAATATATTTTTAATATGGAAGGAGCAATGGAAGACATTGAAAAGATTATTTTTTGTGTGTGTATGTGTGTGTAGAGATCTGCAGAGATTTGTAATGGATGAAGCTGTGCCATTTGAAGGAAAAGATGAATTTTGAAAGCTACAAACTTGTTTTCCTAACTTTATATCATACCTATTGCTCTGAATTTTCTCCTGAATTTCTTAGTTTAGAAGTGTGAAGCTTTCTCAAAGGTTACTAGAATGGTCATTCTGTCCACGTCATAAGAAGTTCCAGTTTCTCCAACTGAATGATACATCCTTAAAGGGCTCTTATGGCTCAATTTGGAAGACAAGATGTAGGAACCATTTATTCACTGGGATGAAAGATGTGATTCTCTGCTTGCTTATCCCTTTTTTATAAACAGGAAAAATCAGATCCCATCTCTTCCTCAAATTTCTTCTTAGCATGTAAGTCTTATGTAATCACTAGGGTGACCATATCATTTATCATCCAAACTAGGATATTTTTGTGAGTTACACAGGGTGCTATTAATAATTATGCATGAATAATAGGTGGAAATTTATACTGAACCAGTACAAACCTATCCAGGATTGCCCAAATGTTTTCTCTCTTGCCCCCTAAGCAGACAAGAACTTTAACTATTATTTATGTATCTCTGCATGTTTTCATTCAACAAATATCTATTGAATATTTACTCTGTGTCAGTAAGTGGGCATTGACAAAACAGACCTGTTCCCCAGCTTCAAGGAACTCATAGTAATGGGTGATATAGGCACGTAAACGAGATTAGCATATACAGTGATAAGTGCTCTGATGTGCTTCAGGAAACATTTAACCCAGACTAGAGAATTCAGCATATTTTCCATGGAGGAAGTCTTAACAGGACCTTCAGATCTGCCTGGATGTCCTGTATATCTTAGCCAACCCTCCCTCTTTTATTGTCCATCACTTTTATTTCAAACCTTCTCAAATTTCTAACTCTCCTAACTTCACCCTCAATAATTAGCAGATAATCTTTTAATAATTTGTAGAAAAGATTGAAAGCTTGAAATGAGAATTTCTTGAATTCTCCACCAATAAGCCTATTAATCACCTGCATGGCTTCATCTCTTACTACTACTTTCTTGTTACAATGTAAAAGATGACAATTTTCTTGTACCAAGTCAATCCCTTTATTTGGATCCCATCTGTTCTTGCCTTCTCAGGGACCCCCAAATTGTTTGTTCTTCATTCTCTTTAGCCTATCCCTCTCCAATGATTCCCCTTCACTGGTCCCAATTACATCTGCCTGGAATGAAGGAAAAATCATGTTTATGTCCTGATTACCTGCTGGACCCATAGCTTGCTTGATGCCTCAAAGGTAACTCAAATGCCATATGCCCCAAGCGAACTCCTGTCTCCTCGATTCTCCACAGCAAATTCACACAAAACTTCTCTATCTCAGCAAATATGCTCATCAACCACACAGGTGTCCTGGTCAGACACTTGGATGAAATTCTCCATCTCTTCCCACCTCCAAATCAATCAACTTTTGAGTTTGTTAGTTCTCTTATTTATTTCTCAAATCTGGCCACTTTTTCTTTATTTCCCCTCAACCATTAGCATTCAGTTCACCATCCCCTCTGCCCCAGGGACACTGCAACAACATCCTCACAAGTTTCCTGTCTCCAGTCTTACTCCATTTGACTCCCTTTCCACAGAACAAGCGAATGTTTCTAACACACCTGATCTGCCACTTCCATCCTGATAACCATTTAGTGGCTTGGACCTTAGGGAAGATTTCAAATTCCTTTACGTGGTTCACAAGGCCTTGAACTTGCTTATTCCCCAGTTTCATTTCTCTCTACTGCCCTTCTTCCCACTTAAGCTTCAGCCTCAACAAGTTTATTTTAATTTAACCAACAGCACAGCTTTTCCCTTCTTCTTGGAACTATCTTTCTACTTATTTCCCCCCCAGATCACAAGTTAGGTGTCCTTTCCTCTAGGGAGCCCTCTATGACCACACTCTCCATCTAGGTAAGATGCTTCTTATATGAGTTACACAGCACTCTCTAACTGACTACACCATAGTATATCTCTTAGGAAGGAAAGTGGAAACTCCATGAGTTTTGTCAGATGTCATATGTGAAGCATTTAGCAAAGTGCCAGGCACAGAGTAGGGCCCGATAAATATTTGTTGAATGAATGAATAAAGTAATGGTCAAGCTATTGGGACATCCAAGCAGAGACACCAAATAAGCAATTATATAAGAAGATGAGAAGGGTATTTCAAGTTGTTTAACTTTTAGGCCACTAAACACTGGTGCTGTTAAACGGAGAAGAAGGAACAGTTTAGCAGGAAGATGAGTTTATTCTGGCTATGCTGTTTGAAGTGACTGTGGGACATCAAGATGATCATACTTGGGAAGAAGCTTTAATTCAGGCCTCAATTGTAGCAACAAGTCAGGGCTAGAGATACTCATTTAGGAATTAACTGTATTGGGTAACAGTGAAGCCAAAGGAATGGGAGTGTCCATTCAAGGAGAAGAGGGTATGAAGGAACTGGGACAAAAGAAAGAATGAACTGATATTTAAGGAACTGAATGAAATGAAATAGGAAGTTAGGAAAGGAGAGTGAGGATGAGGAAGAGTAGCTCAGGTAAGATGTTAAAAAGAAGGATGAGAGAACAATATCAAGGAAATCAAAGGAGACAAGAATTTGAAAATAGAAGGGCTGTTCAGGAAATCAAAGACTGCAGAGATACATAGCTGGAATGGTTTCTCAGCCTCAGCCCTGTTGACATTTTGGACTAGAAAATTCTTTGTTGTGGGAGGATATCCTGTGCCTTGTCGGGTGTTCAGCAGATCCTTTGCCTCATCCATTCAATGCCAGTAGCACCCTCCTTTCTAGTTGTATCAACTAAAAATGTCAAATGCCTCTGAAATGGCAAAACAGACACTCGATAAATGGTCATGAAATGAATCAATTGAGCCAAAACCAACACAGGTTGCTCCTGGTTGTATTGTCATTTGGTGTACCTGAATTATCTTTGTGGCTTGTCAGAATCCATTAAACGAAATAAGGCCCTGGTTTATTTCATATACAGTTATACTCTTTGTCAACTCAACATGGAAGTCCTTTTTATCCTTACTCTTGAGTGCATAACAATTCAGTTTTCTAAGGTTTAGAATTATTTTTGTGGGTTTTTTTTTGTTTTTTTTAATGAGAGAAGTCTGAAATCATTAGCTACATTTCTGACAAAATGTAAACATTTGTCCTGGTAAAAAGTGAATCAAGAATCCGTAACTAGGAGAGATGGACTAGACAGTGTGTGTATGGGAGAGATTCCCAGCTAACACTTTGTCGCATCCCAAGATACATTAAAATACGTTGAGAATTATTAAATTGTCAAGATCAAATGAATTTAATTTTGCAGTAGGTTTAAGAAATTAGGAATTCGGGATTGGAGATGTAGCAAAATCAAATAAACATCTTTTACATATACTTTTCAAGTACATTGGAAATGCAAATATCATTGTTTTATGCAGATACAATGTATAACAAGTATTTTTCTTGATAGAACACATTTAGAAAATAACATGGCTGGCACAGTTGCACACTTCTCTTTATATTAAAAAAGTGACTTACATCCTGGAAATATTGGGCAGATTTGAAAATGCACGACTGGGAATGGTTTTCAGATGAGTCTCTATAAACTTCCTATGAAGATAACAGTTACACAATTAGAGTTTTAATCATTGGATTTTTCTAATAAGTCACCTTAATTATGAGCAATACATTATGAGAGGTATCCTGGTCCTTATGACATCCATTTTATCATACATAATCAACAAAAATAATACTCAAGGAAAAACAAACATACATTTTTCCCCCAGCAAACCAAGAACTGAGAGTGAGAGTCAAATGCAGAAAATAAAACTTCAAATGTCATCTTTGAATTTGTGGTAAATTCGTATACCTTGTGTGACATCATATTCAAATTATTAACTGGAGGGCAATATACCATACCCATGTTCTGTACGACTACTGAATTCATATCAGGCACATGTCAATGGAAATGTCTTGGAATGCCATTGGAACATATATTAAGAACACATTAAGAGGATTAAATCTATTTGATATATCTTAAAGATGAAAAATAGTGGTATGGTTACAATCTTTTTGCCCAACCAAAATCTCTTCAACCATTACCTTGATCTTACCATCTACTTGCTGCAGTTTGGAAATAACTGGCTGACAAGGAGCTAATTCTCAGGGTTGTAGCATCTTTGTTGCATATGCAAGTTAAAGGTTGTGACTTTTCTTCCAGTTTGCTTTTTTTGGACACTTTTCAGAAAGCCAAGGTTTTTTCCTTATATCAGTAATAAGACATCTTAATGTATTTCAGTATGTCCGCTCACCAAGGTGTTCCATTTTTTACTTCCTTTTTTTGCTACAGCAACTGCTTGATAGAATCCTGTATGGAAGAAGGTGTCCTAACTCACTTTACAAAAAGACAACACCTCATCACACTTACCATCTTATCCATGGGTCTGTTTTTGCCATATAAATATTCATAATTACTCATCATCCATTTACTTCCTTACTTAAAGAAATAAGACTAAAATTGTGTGTTTCCCTCCTAGGCTGCAGGGTTTTATTTCTCAGCAATCTATTTCCTTGGTCTCTGCATTTTTTGAACTACTAATTTTTGCAGTGATTGAAATGCATTTGAAACTTCTGGTTTCTGGTTCAGCATGTCAGGAGCCTGGAGAAGAGAAGACATTGGGCAAACCACTGTTGGCAAGATTGTAGAGACAGACAGGCAAATAAAGGGAGTCCCAGACTCCCAGAGTGGAGACTGATGTGTGGAAACCACAGAGAGAACGAGTGTCAGGATAGGAAACCTGAATTGGGATTGGTGAATCCTGGAGGCACGGTGCTAATAGATCTCCATGGGGACACAGTCACAGGGGGACTTCCACAGTTTTGTGAGATTTACCTCCAGGCTCAACCATGTTCTAATAGTAAACAGTAGAAAAAATAGCCCCTTGTGCTTCTGGCAAAGAGAAGAGAAAACCACTTGGAAATACATCAGAGCACTTTGTTCTTCTTAACAAGGCCTGCCCCCCTCCCCCCACACCCAGGGGAAACTATTAACCAGGTCCTAACTGACTGGGGAAGGGGAAACACCCAACTCTAGGTCACTCTAGCCGTCCTATTCTATCTAAGGAGAGAAGAAAAAAAACGTGAAACACTTGTGAAGTTCACAGTGAGGCACAGTCTCACTAAAAGACTAAGACCTAATCACATGACTATAGAATGTTTCCCTTCCCCCCAGCACTTCACCATCACATTACTAATGGCCTCTTTACAGCATTTCCTTTCACCTAGTACATCATGCCTGTCTATCAAGACATAATATCTGCAATTTGTTCAATCAGTGCATCAGTGGGGCCAAATTAGTTTATAAAAGGATCTATTAACTTAGAAGAGGGGAGGTGATGTGAATGACAAAAGGGTAGGTTGTCAGCTCTTTACAACCCTGGATGTTTCAGCATAAAGCCGAATGTTGCCTTAATATGGTTTCACAAATTTAGGTCTCATAAATGATCCATCCTTTCTCATAGGTCTCTCACTTACATTCCCTTAATTGGATTGATTAAAACCTATTGGTCCAGATCCAAGATTCTGAATTTAAAAATAAAAGCATAACAACTTATTCAATTAAAATCTCCCAGTAAAAGTGGGCCATGCCAAAGGAAAACAAAGGATCAGGTACACACCTGTTGGGTATCACCCAAGGAGATTGAGTTTCTCAAGCTCAAAGATCGTCCTGCATATAGAACCTGCTCTAAGGGCATGGATCTTGAGGACATGCTTGTTGTAAAATTGCACACACTGCTTATAGATAATGTGGACTTAATTTGTAACTTCACTGTCTAAAAATTTGGGTGTTCAAAAGTAAATGACCTATTCAGAAAATTAGAGTAAGTTTACAATGGTATGTAAGAAATTTGACGTGGAACAGAAATACCATCTAAATGTAATTTAATAGATTTTGGGTAAAAGATTCAAATAATGTTTATATTCTTTCACAATGCATGAATTTCTGAAATATATAATTCATGTTTCTTGAATTCTCTCTTTCTCTGTCACACACATAAACACATACACACTTTAAGTGAGAACAAAGACCTTTTTCCTACTACTGATTTAGTTGTAGTTGATGGAGTTCAGGACACGCTATCCCAAAACATGGCGATTTAGCATGTTGAACATTTTAAGCTGGAGGAATGTGAGGCACAACAGGTGCATTAAGGACTCTGATCTCCTTCTCCTCTGAAGCAAGTCATAAGACTCTCATGTGGGGGGTGCCCTGCCTATATCCTTATCTCAGAAAACACCAAGGGACTCTGAATGAACAATGAATAAGCTCCCTTCAGTTTTCTACCCTTTTGTTCTACCACATTTTCCCATGACTTTACATTCCTCGTCAAAACAGCATAAAAACACTCAGGTTTAATCACCTCTTTGGGTCTTCATTTCTTTATGAAGGCTTCCATGACACATAAACATTTTCCATTAAATAAATTTGTATGTTCTTCTCTTGTTAATCCATCTTCTGTTACAAAGCCCCAGCTGAGGAACTAGAAGGGTAGAAGGAAAAACATACTATTTTCCTCCTCTACAGTTTCTGGTGATGAGGATTGGATAGTAAAAGGCTGGGATACTCCATCACCTTGGAGACTGCAGCTAAGGTCTGGGACAACTGGCAGAAAGCCAGCAGAATGTAAGAATTCTTAACGTATCAGTTTTCAGGATCTTTATCTTCGTTGAGAGAGGAAGGTAAACACTTCTCCTTGCCCTTTCCTTTCCAAATTCAGGTTAGCAGGAAAAAATATTTGTATTTGTCAAATCTTTGGATAGTGACCCTTTTGAGTTTAGTGTTAAGTACCCATTGTTTATTGATCCTTTCCCTCCCAGAGTCAGCTATTTTCTTCCTGTTTAGGTTTTTGTTTTGTTTTGTTTTTGTGTTTTGAGAACCTTGCTTGGCTTTTTACCTGCCAGGCTATGCAGATCTTCAGTTGCCTTTTAAGAAATTTGCCTAGGAAACAAAGATTCTGTGTTTTATCAAACTAATTTCCTGTGCTTCATGTTGTCTTTATAAGGTCTTTTGATTACTTATTTATTAAGGTCTCTAATATTAAAAGAGTGGAGGGTTTTGTTCACAACTATGTAATGTTCTATATTTGCCTTAAAAATCTTCTATTGTCAAATTTGGTTAAATAGTTGACCAAGACCTTATTTAATCAAGTGTTCAAATCTTTTGATATTCTTGACAAGTTTCCCCAAATCAAATTCTAAATAAAGTCTTTCTGACTTTGAACTAACTTTGAGCTTTTCCGGAGGATTCCTTCAAAGCAGACTTAAAAAGGGCCTGTATTATCAATCAGTTTTCTTGTTGTACTTGTATAAATAATTGGGCCAAGTTTAATAAGACTAGATTTATTTTTGCAAATAAAAATAGTCTTTGATTATCTATGGTAGAAATGGAGGTGACTGTAGAGAAAAATTTTGTTTCAGTTAGAAAGTATTACCCACTCTTGTGAATGTTTGCCGTCTTTGAACTATTTTTCATTTCCTTGTAAATTAGATTTTGCCATTTTGTACATCTTGTCAGTTGTTACCATATCCAATTTTCTCTCACCTTCCTGACTTGTCATCACTAAAAACGAAAACTACCCATTTCTCAAAGTCCTATAAGCCGAAGCTGGATGATGATATAAACTTTTAGGGAATCACCACAACAGATCATGTATGGGTACTCTTTGTACCTATAACTGTGTGGGTCACTCAGAAATTTCACTGGAACATCTAATTCCATCATCAGAGACATTCACACTGCAAACCAAAAACATTTATTGATTGTTACTCCCTGCCCTTACTACCCTACCTACAGGTGCTTTGAGCCCAACATCTAGAAATCGTGACTGACCACCCTCTGGGTTCAAAAATTGAATTTATAGTTTGTTGGAACCATTAACCTTTGTTTTTCTTTTATTTCCATAGAAATGTATCTCATTAAATACCTGATTACTAACACCGTTAGAAGCCTAACAGATGGGTGCCCTTGCTCCCGCTCATATCACCACCTTTTGAAATGAAACAACTTTTTAGGATTGACCTATTCCTAGGACTGAGAGCCTGGTTTGCTAGGACAGGGGATGATCGATCTACCCACTAAGTTTCTGGACTGTCAAACTTCTTGGGGAAAATTTCAGATGAGAGAATAATGGGGTTTAAAACATGCTACCCCAAAATATAATACCTTGGCATATTGAATATTTTAAGCTGAAGGGATTGAGAAACAGTAGGTTCAGGAAGAACTCTCCGAGCCCCTTCTCCCCTGAAGCAGGTCATAAAAGACTCTCATATGAGAGGTGCCCTCCCTATACCCAGATAAAAGAGCAATCTTATTTCTGAAGACAGAGGGATGCCGAGGGTAATCTGAACACGTAGGCTTTGCTAGATCTCCCCAGTTTACTACCCTTAGCTCATACCCCTTTGTCCAGTGACATTTATCACCACCTTCCATTTTTTACCTAACCTAGTATAAAAATGTCATTTCTTCAAGTCTTCATTTCTTCATAAAGGCTCCCATGTCATGTAAAACTTAAATAAGTATTCTTTTCTCTTGTTAATGTGTCTTTGGTGATAGAGCCCTAGCTGAGAAGTTAGAAGGGTAGGAAAAGATGTTTCTCTTCCTCTACACAGCATAACATGTTTTAAAAGACAGAAAATTTGAAATGCTGACATTTTACTCATTCTTCTCAGCCAGGTTTCTCACCAAAGAAAGTCCACCAATACAAATGGACTAATAAGGATTATAGATTTCAGAACCATGATACAATGATTCTGAGATATGATATGCACAATAAATCCTAAACAAAAGTGATGGGGGAATGACAGCAATTCTAGCCCTAGATGAACATTAATTATCAATTATTAGTGGATTAGCTTAGTTTATATCATGATGATTATAACATAGCCTGACACAGAAGACTGATTTCAATAATGTTAAACAAATGAATTATCACAATAGAAATTGATCACATAAATTGCCAAGTTCAGTTTAGCAGTTTGTACATTTTACCTGGATATATTCATAGTAATATACACATAATCTGGAAAAATAAACTCATTATTGAGTTAAAACATATTTTTAAACTCTTGGTATTAATTACCTTAGTTGCAACTTTAAAATTTATCACCTATTAGCTTAAGCTTTCCTTCACTTTCTTCTCTTTTTTAAGTTTATTACTTTATTTTGAGAGAGACAGAGTGTGAGCAGGGGGAGGGTCAAAAAGAGGGGGAGAATTTCCAGCACTGACAGCACAGAGCCCAATTTGGCTGGAACTCATGAACCTGTGAGATCATGACCTGAGCTGAAATCAGGAGTTGGATATTCAACCAACTGAGCCA
Organism: Panthera uncia; assembly: GCF_023721935.1. Lineage (NCBI taxonomy): Eukaryota > Metazoa > Chordata > Mammalia > Carnivora > Felidae > Panthera > Panthera uncia. Next base: position 21,184,525 of record NW_026057582.1, read on the forward strand.
CCCAGGTGCCCCTCCTCTCTAACTTTTAAAATGTTATTAGCCTGAACATTATGAAAACATGTAGGAAGAGTTTTCTTCCAAAGTACCTTTTTCTCTTCAAATAAAGAGCAAAAAATAATTGGCTGGAACATGGCGTCTAGCTAATGAAATAATAAAGACAGCATGTTTGTTTACAGAGCCTGTGTTCCATTTTCCCCCAATAGTCTTACTATAAGTTGAGGATTATGGAGAATAAATTATTGTGATACATGGATGCCTTGTAGCTCCCTAGCTAATCCCAGGTGCATGAGCCTTAAAACTCATAGAGGTTTCACGGTTGTTTTGTTAGGCGGTATTTTGTAGCTAGAGCTAACTGATACATGGTTATATTGACCTATTTCTCTGTGCCTTCACACGGGCAAGCAGCTGCATGTGTTTTCCATTGTCTATGTTTTCAAAAGCAAAATATTTATTTAAAGAATTGTGTAACATTGTGATTACTGCTTTAAAAGCAGATGGTAGAGGAAAAAAAGCAAATGATTGTGATTATTTGGCTAGAGTATTTTAATTTACTTTCAGAATAAATTTTGAATATTTGTGGAAAAGGGAAAAGACACATCTAAGTATATATTCTGTTGACAAAAACATTAGCAAAGCTTCAAGGTGTTATACTACTGTCCAAAGAATTAGCATCAAAATAGTATTTATTTTGGATGAAAATATACTAGGTACTGAAGAGACTTAGTTTTTTATGTTTTTGATGGTTCAAAATGAGAAGGCAGTGATTATTCTTGCTATAATGAAAAAAACTCAGAAAATGTGCCTCATACAAATGGCAGTATTTACTATTAATGACTAGGGGCATCACATACAATTCATTGGGGGAAAAAAGCTTATAGTTTTATATCTAAGTGAGGTATATACACTTAGTTGTTAAACAAGTTGGCTTTAGGATATGGAAAGAATAAATATTTAATAATGAACATTTATATTAATAAATTTATTTTATAATAAATAAGAGAGAATAAATATTGAAGTTCATGATGTAATTTAATTTATTTTTCTATGAGTTATGTAACCAAGAATGATCCACAAAGGTATGCCTTAGAATCAAATGTTTCCTTTCAGCCTTGCCAAATGTCTGCATTTAGAAGGTATAATGGTGAAACAGAAATGCATGTGAAGTGCCAGTGATTGACTTGAAGAATTTGCAGAATAGGATCCATTTTTAAGGACTGTCTTTTTTGTTTTTGCAGTAGCAATGCGGGAGGGAAACCTGGTTAATGCTAGTAAAGAGAACAGACAGTTCTCTATGTTCCAACAACAACAATTTGTGCTCTTAAATTTTTCACATGATGGTAGGGTCATTTCACTGAAATTTTAGCAACATGTAAATCCAATCAGCATTCTAACATTTTGTTTTGTGTGAGTTCCCTGTAATCATAAATACATAGTTTTTATGTATGTGTGTACACGTTGGTGTGAGGTTTAGTTAATTGATGCTGCGTGGGAAACATCCTATTTATTAAAAAACATAAATTATGAATGGATGAGCATGACTGAATTTTACTGGGTTGAGAAGCATAGTTGATCTTCCTTGCCATGGCTAAGCTTGTGTGTGCCAGAAACACCAACTTCCCATTTAATCTCTTGGCAATCAGGCTGAGAATATTTTGTGATTTTGCATCAAGCTTGTTAAAATATCACCACTTGGATTTCAAAGGCCTCCTTTTGTATTAAATACCTGTATCAATCAATCAACCGATATCTCACTGAGATATGTCAAGTGCATAACATTGAAATAGTCACTGTGACCATAGAAAGTACTAGTAGTAGAAAAAGAAGAAATTGTTACAAATAATGCAGATACTTAAATATTATGAAACTGTGGATTATAAAATGGGTAATATTAATATGACATTTATCACTTGCCTGCTGTTTTTACTTTGCTGAGAAGATTCTCATTAGTGAATTTATTTTACTATTGTGTTTTATATATATATATATATATATACACACACACACACACACACACACACACACATATATATATATATATACACACACACACATACACACACACACACACACACACACACACTGTGGTAAGTTATGAGGAATGTAGCAAGTACAGGAATTAAAGTCAGGGATGTAGATCCAGAAGGATCATGCAGCCAAATATTTGGGACTCTTTATATAATATACAGACTATATTTTTAAATATGAAAAAAATATTATTTAAAAATTTTTTAAATGTTTATTTATATTTGAGAGAGGGAGAGAGCGTGAGCACAGGCAAATGGGGGAGGGGCAGAGAGAGACAGAGACAGAATCAGAAGCAGGCTCCAGACTCTGAGCTATCGGCACAGAGCCAGAAGTGGGGCTCCAACCCAAGAGCCCTGAGATCATGACCTAAGCCAAAGTCAGACACTCAACTGACTGAACCACCCAGGTGTCCCTAAATATGAAAAAAATTTTAATCTGTACTATGTGTGTTTTCTGTTTCAGTGGTAGAATGGCATTTTAGTCAATGTTCCTACTGAATTATTTATAAGTAACACAAAAATACCAGGTGATACCTACAATTCAAGGTACTATATTGCAACCCACCACCAGATTCCAAATGGAGATGTGAATCATCATTTTGGGACAGTTAATTTCTGTTTGAGCTTTAACTTTTGTGATCTTGGACTTAGAAATACAAGCAATGTCTTGACAAGTTTGGCTGTATGGAAATTGTCTAGCTTAGGCCATCTGGGATAGTTTTCTATACACAACAAATAATTTGGCTTAGTTCTCCAGATTAAAAAAATATATACATAATTTGGTTTTATTTCATTATTTAGGACACTTTGTGTATTAAAACTTAAAATATTTTTTAAGTTTATTTATTACTTTTTGAGAGAGAGAGAGTAAGAGAGTGTACAAGTGGGAGAGAGGCAGAGAGGGAGAGAGCAAAAATCCCAAAAAGGCTCTAGCATGGAGCCCAACATGAGGCTCAAACTCATGAACCGTGAGATCATGACCTGAGCTGAAATCAAGTGTTGGATGCTTAACTGAGCCACCCAGGCACCACTGTATTAAAAGTTTTTAATACAAATTTAACGTCTAATTTACAGCCAGTAAGATGCATAAATCTTAAATGTATAATTATATACTTAAGTGTATACAAGTATGTATGTGTACTTATACTTTCCATATGTACACATCTATTCTCATGACCAGGACTTGGATCAAAATATAGACTATTCCCCTGCCATGCACCTTTTCTGACCACTTTGAAACTAGGTGTCAACCATAAGAAAAAATCTGGAAAGACCATAAATACATGGAGGTTAAACAACATACTACTAAACAATGAATGGGTCAATGAGGAAATCAAAGAAGAAATTTAAAAATACATGGAAACAAATGAAAATACAAGAGTCCAAAACTTTTGGAATGTACAAAAGTGGTCCTCGGAGGGAAGTGTATGGCAAGATAGGTCTACCTCAAGAAGCATGAAAAATCTCAAATAAACAACCTAATCTTATCATCTAAAGGAGCTAGAAAAAGAACAACTAATGAAGCCCAAAGCCAGTAGAAGAAAGGAAATCATAAAGATTAGAGCAGAAATAAATGATATAGGAACTAAAAAAAACAAAACAAAACAAAACAAAAAACCATAATAGAACAGATCAATGAAACCAGGAGCTGGTTCTTTAAAAAAATTAATAAAATTGATAAACCTCTAGCTAGACTTATTGAAAAGAAAAGAGGAAGTTCTCAAAATCACAAATGAGGGAGGAGAAATAACAACCAACACCACAGATATACAATTATAAGAGAATATTATGAAAATCTATATGCCAACAAAATGGACAACATAGAAGAAATTGAAAACTCCTAGAAACATAAACTACCAAAACTGAAACACAAAGAAATAGAAAACCTAAACAGACTGATAACCAGCAAAGAAATTGAATCAGTAATCAAAAAACTCCCAACAAACACAAGTCCATTACCACAGGTGAGTTCCACCAAACATTTAAAGAGTTAATACCTATTATTTTCAAACTATTCCAAAAAATAGAAAAGGAAAGAAAACTTCCAAAATAATTCTATGAGGCCAGCACTACCCTGATACCAAAACTAGGTAAAGACAGCACTAAAAAATAGAACTACAAGGCCAATATCCCTGATGAACATAGATGCAAAAATTCTCAACAAAATGTTAGCAAACCAAATCCAAATGAATTTGAACAATACGTTTAAAAATTCACCATGATTAAGTGAGATTTATTCCTGAGATGCAAGGGTGGTTTAATATTCACAAGTCAACATGATACATCACATTAATATAAGAAAGAATAAGAACCATTTGATCCTACCAATAGATGTAGAAAAAGCATTTGACAAAGTACAATATCAATTCATGATGAAAACCCTCAATGAAGTAGGTTTAGAGAGAACAACCTCAATATAATAAAGGCCATATATAAAAAATGCACAAGTAATATGATCCTCAATGGGGAAAAACTGAGAGCTTTTCCTTTATAGTCAGGAACAAGACAAAGATGTCCACTTTCACCACTTTTATTCAGCATAGTACTGCAAGTCCCAGCCACAATAATCAGGCAATAAAAAGCATCCAAATAAGCAAGGAAGAAATCAAACTCTCACTCTTCACAGACAACATGATACTCTGTATAGAAAACTGGAAAGACTCCACCAAAAACTGCTACAACTGATAAATGAATTCAGTAAAGTTGTAGGGTACAAAATCAATGTACAGAATCTGTTGCGTTTCTATACACCAATAATGAAGCAACAGAAAAATTAAGAAATGCAATTCCATTTACAACTACACCAAAAATAATAAGATATCTAGGAATAAACCTAACCAAAGATGTGAAAGACCTATCTATCCTCTGAAAACTATAAAACAGTGATGAAAGAAATTGAAGACGACACAAAGAAATGGAAAGACATTCCATGCTTATGGATTAGAAGATCCAATATTGTTAAAATGTCTATACACCCCAAAGCAACATACACATTTGATGCAATCCCTATTAAAATACCAAGAGCATTTTTCACAGAGCTAGAACAAATAATCCTAAAATTTGTATGGAACTACAAAAGACCCCAGATAGCCAAAGCAATCTTGGAAAAAAAAAAGCAAAGCTGGAGGCATCATAATTCTGGACTTGAAGTTATAGTACAAAGCTGTAATAATCAAAACAGTATGCCACTGACACATAAATAGACACACAGATCTATGGAATAGATTAGAAAACCCAGAAATGGACCACAACTGTATGGTCAATTAATCTTCAACAAAGCAGGAAAGAATACCCAATGTGAAAACCAATGTTTCTTCAACAAATGGTGTTGGGAAAACTGGACAGAAACATGCAAAAGAATGAAACCAGACCACTTTCTTATACCATATACAAAAATAAATACAAAATAGATTAAAGATCTAAATGTGATACCTGAAACCAACAAATCCTAGAAGAGAACACAGGCAGTAACTTCTTAGCAACCAGCCATAGCAACTTCTTTCTAGATATGTCTCCTGAAGGTGAGACAGATGAAACAAAATAAAAAATAAACTATTGGGACAACATCAAAATAAAAGCTTCTGCACAGTGAAGGGAACAACAAAACCAAAAGGCAACCTGCAGAATGGGAGAAGATATTTGCAAATGACATATCTGATAATGGGTTAGTATCCGAAATATACAAAGAATTTGTAAACCAACACCCAAAAAATGAATAATCCACCTAAAAATGGGCAGAAAACATGAGTAGTCATTTTTCCAAAGAAGACATACAGGTGGCCAACAGATATATGAAAAGGTACTCAACATCACTTATCATTAGGGGAATACAAATCAAAACTACAATGAGATATCACCTCATACCTGTCAGAATGGCTAAAATCAACAACACGAGAAAAAATAGGTATTGGCAAGGATGTGGAGAAAAAGGAACCCTCTCGCACTGTTGGTGGGAATGCAAACTGGAGCGGCCAACTATGGAAAATACTCTGGAAGTTCCTCAAAAACTTAAAAATAGAACTATCCTGCAATCTAGCAATTGTACTACTGGGTATTTACTCAAAGATTATAAAAATACTAATTCAAAAGGATACATGCCTCCCGATGTTTATAGCAACTTTTTCTACCATAGCCAAATTATGGAAACAACCGAAGTGTCCATTAACTGATGAATGGATAAAGAAGATGTGGTGTACATATTAAATGGAATATTAGTCATCAAAAATGAAATCTTACCATTTGCAATGACATGGAGAGTATTATGCTATGCTGAGTGAAATAAGTCACTCAGAGAAAGACAAATACCATATGATTTCACTTATATGTGGAATTTAAGAAACAAATGGGAAAAAGGAAAAAAGAGGCAAACCAAGAAACACCTTCTTAACTATAGAGAACAAACTGTTACCAGAGGGGAGGTGGGTGGAGGGATGGGTGAAATAGGTGATGGGGATTAAGGAGGGCACTTGTGATGAGTCCTGGGTGATGTATGGAAGTGTTGAATCACTATATTGTGATTGTAATAAACACACAGCACTCACTATGCCAAACACTATAAAAGCGCATTACATATACATTATGTAATCATTACATTACATTACATCTTCCTAACAGCCGTATGAGTTAGGGTATATTATTATCCCCATTTTATAGGTGATGATCTGAGGTACAGAAAGGTTAAATAATTTGGTAAAAGCTACGCAGCTGCAAGTATGAGAGCCAGCTTTCACTCACAGGGAAAAAAAAGACATCAGATTCTTTAGCATATTCTACTGCCAGTCTGCAAAGTATAGAATGTGATAACAATACCTACCACATAGGCTTGCCATGGAGATTTAATAAATTATTATTGGAAACACTTAGAACAACATTGGCATATTATGAACACTAACGTGTTTTTGTTAAAGAAACAAAAACATATAAATCTGTTGGCCAATTTATTAATCAATGATGAGAAATACAATGTCCAATGGGCCAGAATATTCATGATGACATGCGTATTTTTTCTTGTGCACAGACTACTGTAGGGAACTAAGACAGATGCAGAAGATTGCTTGAAGGGCATGAAATCAATCAAAACAAGGAGATGAAATGGATTTTAAATGTTCTCAGGCTAAGAGAGCCTATCAATACCATTTTACAAGGAATGGTTTTGCCTGTAGGGTATGATATCCACTAGTAAACGTCCACAGATTTAAGTTTCCTTTGTCCAGGACATTGACTAGATGGAAATTTCCACAATTCTTATCTGTGAATCCACTTTTTCTCTGCCTTCAGCTGATCAATCCTCTGCCTGATGGATGTTTTCTTCAACCAGATTACAGAGGGTCATACTATTTCCTTTATAGGATTTCATATGTCTCTATTATGATCCCTTACGTGTTACTTAAGAAATTTACTTTATTTCATTTGTTTCTAATTTTCTAGTAAGCATTACAGTGCAGCTTCAATATTATTGGCAATATTTTATTATAGACCTATCCTTAGACTCTTGTTTGTGTTGTGTTCCTTTTAAATGAAAAAAAAAAAAATGTAAGGGCGCCTGGGTGGCTCAGTCGGTTGAGCATCTGACTCTGGATTTCCACTCAGGTCATGATCTCATGGTTTGTAACAGTGAGCCTCACATTACCAAGCCTGCTTGGCATTCTCTCTCTTCCTCTCTCTCTGCCCCTCCTCTGCTTGTGCGTGTGGACATGCTCAATCTCTCTCTCTCTCAAAATAAATTAATAAACTTAAAAATAAAAGAAAAAAATGGAAATGGTTTCCTTTAATACTCTTCTTCAACAGGTGAGGAAACCTTTAGGTTTTGAGGAGCACAGTTTAGAACCTATGTATTTGTCCAAATCTTGTTATTTTATGGACGAAGTAAGGTCAATAAATAATCTGGAGTTCATTTATAATATGAAGAAAGGTTAAGTGACTGAAGTTCATATGATAAAGTGAAAGCAGTCCAGTTTCCTGCAAACTTTTCAGTGTAAAGCATATATAGATAATCTGAAGATTCCTTCCTTTGCTATGAAGCTGACTCAGAGGCACTTCAGGAATCAACATGTATTTAAAAATACTACATATAAGTTGAGTGCCTACCACATTCCAGGCATCACGCATGGTGTGGGGAATGCAGTGGTAAGCAAGGTCAGATAAAGGTCCTGCCTTCATGAAGCTAAAACCAGTGGGGGAATTTGACATTTAAAAAAAATTTTTTTTTGACATTTATTTATTTTTGAGAGACAGAGAGAGACAGAGCACGAGTGGGGTAGGGGCAGAGAGAGAAGGAGGTACAGAATCTGAAGCAGGCTCCAGGCTCTGAGCTGTCAGCACAGAGTCGACGTGGGGCTCGAACTCACAAACCATGAGATCATGACCTAAGCCGAAGTCAGAGGCTTAACCGACTGTGCCACCCAGGCACCCCAACAAGAAATTTTTTAAGACCCACTTAAATAACTATATTATTATCATGGTGTTAGTGCTATGAAGGAAGAGTATAGATCTATGTGAGTGTGGAGAAGTCCTCTCTAAGGAACTGATTTAAGCTGAAGGCTGAAGTTGACAACAGATTCTGAAATGAAGTGTCAGTGAAGGAAGCAGGGTGGTGGATTGGGAGTCAGGACTTCATGAACTTCCACCAAAAAAGGGCAATAGCAAGGTGAGGTAGATATCAAAGTGAATTATATATTGCAAAATACTGAATGTCAGAAATTATAATGTTTGAGGTCTTAAAATGATGCCATAAACACAGCTGGCATTCAGTATGTACTTCTAGATAAAGCAGCTTGGTGAACACGTGTCATCTGTCCAGTGTTCTAAAAGTAGTTTTTGTTTTTGTTTTTGTTTTTTACAAATGGCAATGTAGGCTTTGGCAGAGGGTGACATTTTTTTCTGGCTCTGATATGCAAATTGGAAATAAATTCACGGTCTCATTAAAATTTCAAAGTATTGTCTGTGAATTTTATCGAGGGAGAAAAGAATTTATTGGCTTAGGACACTTTCAAATCAGTTCCCAGTTTCAAATTAGGAAAACGAGCTAGATATTCAAGAGATAGTATGCATATATTTGTCTCTGTATATTCTATTCAGAAATGTTGAATACAAAGGTCAAATGTATTTGGAGGAGGGTGGTTTGTGTGTATGTATGTATACATGTGTTATATGTATGTTTTTGTTATTACTATTATGGAAAAGAAAAATAATTTTATCTGAAAAATGCAAGTACTTTCCATTCCTAATTTGCATTTCAGGTGTTAACATTGTTTTTTAAGTTTATGTAATTTGAGGGGGGCGGGCAGAGAAAGAGAGAAAATCCCAAGCAGGCTCCATGCTGTCAGTGCAGATCCCAATACAGGGCGTGATCTCACAAACCATAACATCATGACCTGAACTGAAATCAAGAGAGAGACACTTAACTGACTGAGCCATCCAGGCGCCCCAGGTGTTGACATTTTTGTATGAGTTAATTCTCCTTTTTGTGTTTGTTTCAATGGTTCTACGTTGATTTGAAACCACATTCTTCCTACCCACCATCTCTGTTCTTCATTCGTTTGTATAGATCCAAATTTCCATTTGGTATTGTTATCTTTCTGCCTAAAAAACTTCCTTTAGTGTGTTATTGCTGCTTTTAGTGCAAGTCTACTGGCAATGACTTTGCTTAATGTTTGTTTATCTAAAAAGTCTTTGTTTTGTCTTCAATGTGGAAAGATATTTTCACTGGGCATAAAAATATAGGTTGGCAGTTTTCTTTCAGTAGTTGAAGATGTCATTCTGTTGCATTACAAACTTTGTAGTTTCTCTTTTAAAATATTCTCTACCACTGATTTTCAGGAGTTTGATTATAATGTGCCCTGATGTAATTTTCTCTGTTTGTTCTTCTTGGGGCTCATTAGAGCTTTTTGGAATTGTAGGTTTAGAGTTTTTATCAAATTTGGAAAATCCTGGGTCATTACCACTTCAAATATCTTTTATTCTGTTCCCTTTCTCTCTCATCTCCTTTTGGAGCTCCAATCACATGTATATTAAATGAGTTAATATTTCCACAAGGTCAGTGATATACTCTTAATTTTTTTTATATCTTTTTTTCTCTCTGTACTCAATTTTGGATAGTTTCTATTGCTGACTTTTCGAGTTCTTAGGTTTTTTTTCCTTCTGTAATGTTTACTGTTATCAAACTCCTTCAGTTAATTTTTCATTGTATATATTTTTACCCATAAAAGTGTCACTTGTTTCTTCCTTATATCTTCTTTATGTCATGGTTTTTTTTAAATTTTCTTGAGTTTATTTAGAAGCCGTATAAAAAATATTTTAAAGTCATTGCCTATAATTCCATTATCTCTGTCATTCTAGGTCTACTCCTACTAACTGTTTTTACTCTTTATTGTGGATCATACTTCCTTTTTTTTTTTTTTTTTTTTAATTTTCATTCCTGTTGCCTGGAGCGATAAGATAATGTGGAATTTGCTACTGGAAGGAAAAAAAAAAGATCTACTGAGGTTCACTGTGGTAGTAAAAGATGGCTACAAATTTCCCTCTCTTTGAATCTGGGCTGGCTTAGCTTTGGGTGCTTAACCAAAGAATGTGGTAGAAGTAATGCTGTTGGATTTTGAGGTTATATTGAAATTCTTATAGCTTCTGCCTGGGTCTCCTGGAATACTCTCCAGGAGAGCCCTGAATTTTCATGAAAGAAGTATGACTATCTTGAAAATATCACTTAGAGAAGCCACATGTAGAAACTGGAGTCAAAGTCCCACTCGAGACCAGCATTCAGCCATCCCCACCAAGGCAGCGGACATGTGAATGGAGCCAGCTTAGACTCTCCAGCCGTACCCATTTGTCATCTGAATACCACTGAGTGAACGCTTATGATGCCATAAGAATGATACAGCTGTATCTTACTCTAATTCCTGACATATATCATTAGATATCATAAAATGGGTTTTCTAATTGCTGTATAATTGACATACAATGTTACATTAGTTTCACAGATTGAACATAGTGATTCAACAACTCTATGCTATGCTCAACACAAATGTAGCTACCACCTGTCACCATACAGCATTATTACAATACTATTGGTTATATTCCCTATGCGGTACATTTTATCCCCCCAATTTGTTAATTCCATAACTGGAAGCTTGGTTATGGTACCTCCTTGGTTAAGGTACCTCCTATTACCTTCCACTCATTTTGCCATAAAATGATTTTTTTAGCCTCTAAATTTTAATGCAACAATAGATAACCACAATACCTACTATATGTTAGCTACTGTGCTAGGAATTTTATACATATCACATATTGCTAAGAGTAGCAGAGTAGCTATATCTTAACGTAGTAAACCTCCTCACCCTGAGATCAAATCAGTAGAATTGATAGAATAAATTCCTACAGAATGATAGCAGGTAAGCTTCAGGTCCACTGTTCTCTTTTCCTCTATTATTTCTATTCTGGCTATAAAGTTACTTGAAAACTTGGATAATAATAGGATTTAATAACTTGTAAGAGGCAATCTAGGAAGGAGTCTTCTCCATGTAGCATCGTCAGTATTTATTTTACTACCTGTTTTCCCTCAGTACGATGGAGAAGAGACTTCAGCTGCCTTTTGACTGGACTGGCCTCTCTCAACTCTGCTAGTAACTATCACTGTGACTTTAGGTAAGTTATAAACTTTCTGAGCCTCAATGTTTTGTGCATGTGTAGAGAAGAACATTTTTGTTTTGTTTTGTTTTTTCACTAATCCACAGGGTTGTAATGAGAATCAGGTAAAATAAGCTAATTGAGATTAGATAGAAAATTTTATGATTGTGATTATAAAACTGTTAATAATTATTATAATTAACAAGCATTTAAGTACTTATCTCAAAATATGTACCTCCACCCCACCATCATAGGTAAAGAAGTGGTTTAGAAAGAACAGACATCTCTCATTTTCAAATTGAACTTGGTTCTGATTTAGGAAATACTGGAAGGTAGAGGTTGAACTAAAGATTCCATGTGGTCTAGGCCCATTGCAATGTCATTTTCAAAGAAATACTGTTAAGTCAATAAAAGGAATTCCTATCTTGTAAAACTTAAAGAACATTGAAGGGAAACCACTCATAATCCTCACAACACATTTTTAAAGGTTCTTTCCTCCACTTCTCCCTCTTTCAAAGCTATAACCTGATAAACTTCTAAAATTCTGTCAAATTTCTTCCTCCCCTTCTCTTTCTACCTCCGTCTTTCTTAAAAATGTTGTGATATGCAAACTGATCTAAACTTACTAGTTATTTCTGCCTCCTTTTTAGATATCTTACTCTACCCATTTTCCTGATTTTGTACACAACTCATAAAAGGAAATGGTTTAGAGAGAGCCTTCCTTTGGGGTAAGGAGGGAGGCACAAGCTAATTACAACAACATTATTAAAAATAATAACATTAAGGTGATTAAGATGCTTTCTTATAACAGCCTAAAAATCAGCTACTTTTTATAAGGCTGCAAACTGTTGAAAGTTGCATGAGACCCTCTAAATGTGATATGCTTTTTAATAGTCATTTTCTGAAATCATTTCAGCTGGAGGACATTGAAAATGAGTCACCTAAAAACAGCCAAAACTTCATTTTTCCCCCATGAGATGACTTAAAAGGTTTTATTGTTACTTCAACCTTAGGGACAAGCTTTATTAGTATTATCACTGTATCCATTATCCAATTAAGCTTTCTGTATCCAGTATCCAATTAAGCAGACTTGAATTTGTGTGTGCACAAGAGAAAGTGCTATTAACATTGTCAAGACATCAACACACCTTGGATGAGATTTTCCTTATTGAAAAGAGTCACTGGATTTCCCCATCTTTTCCACGATGCCATAAGCAGGTCCTGAGGCAAGGATTTGTGTGCAAGTGATTTACTAAGGAAGTGTTCCCAGGAAAAATCACAGAGGGACAGAGGGAAGCAGGGCAGGAAAGAGAAGGCCAAGGCCCAGACTCAGTGGGAAGGAGCTCTGGAATGTCTTAGGGTTTTTCCTAACTCAGAGTGTGGGCTTTCATAGTCCTACTTCAGTCCTCTGTAAACTCTTCAAATCAGCTTCAGGCATTTCTCTAAGGAGGAGGCATGATCTGCCAGAAGTAAAAGCATCCTGAAGTTGGGAAGGGGCACATAGAAATAGTAAGAGGGACCTAAACTGATATGGAGTACCACATGTCTGGGGTTCCCTCTTAGTTATGTGCAGGTAAATAACATAGGAACAGACACTGGCAGCTTACCAGGTGCCTGCTGCTGGGCTAAGTGCTTCACATTCATTATTTTATGTAAACCTCACAACATCCCTATGATATAAGAGTATTCCTATTTGTCAGCTGGGGAAACTAAGGTTCAGTAAGATTCACCTTCTCATGGTCACACAGCAAATTAATTGACATAGATATGAACCCAGGCCTGCTGAAGCTGTCCTGGGAAAAAGGGAAGAGAAGCCCTTTTGTGAATTAATGAAGCTCTCTATTCCATTACCTTCTGCTTGAAGGGCTGATTACTAAAGACGATGTGAAACAGTTTATGCAAGATCAAGGGCTCCTGAGAAAGAAAGCTTTTACCCCTTCCCTTCTGAGCTGAGATGTACTAGAACCTGTCCAAAGGATGGAGATGGTTCTCAGTGAGATCTAAAAGGAAAGACACCTAGGGGCCCCCATGATGGAACTCCACTGAATGACGGGGCAGTATAGACTTCTGAACTAGACCCTGCATGAGTTTAAACAGTTAGGGTGTTAATAGGAGTTCTGTGCAGGGTGGGTCTGTGGCTGGGTCATCCCTTTTAATCTGACCATTATGGAAATAATTACTTGTCATGAGAATATAAGCTAGGGCATTGTAATTTGAGGCATCCAAACATGGACTTTGCTTGGCTGAGTGTAAGATTTTCTTTTCTTTGAAGAAACACTTCATCCCAGACAGGGATCTGGAAGAGTAATGGCTTTGTTGCAGCAGTGGACTATTTCTACCTGCTCTTAGGGAGCAAAACTGACTTTGTGAAAAAGGTCTGTTTCTGTGGATTTTTAATAATACAGCAGCAAAATAGAGGATTAAACAAAACTGCCCTCTTTCTAACACCATAGAAATGAGACACTTGATGTAGATGTTTTGCATTCATGAAATTATCCTTTAGATTTCTAGCTCCTCTAACTATTCAGAAAATGAAATGAGTTTGGATGTATGTTTTCATTGAGAGAATAGTGGTGATGACTCAAAAAACAAATTATAACATGAAAGAGATGGTGTTTACCTGTTTTTATTTTCTTTCAGACTATCTACTTGGAGAAAAGAGACTAATTGTTACTGTTTTCTTTCAATAGCCTAAAAGCATTTAAAATGTACTCAATCTTTAAAGATCTAAAACATGGTATTTCTGATAGTTTCATGTGGATCCTTTATGCATATGATAGTGACCATTTCAAAGTATCTGGACAAATCAACAAACTATTATTTAGGTAGGTGCAATTTGCAACTGACTCACAATTCTTTGGATTACTCGTAAAATTGTTTCTTGCTGCCTCTCTCCAAAGATGAGCAAAATAAACCTAAAGAATAGGCTTGTTTGTGGGGCGCCTGGGTGGCTCATTCGGTTAAGCGTCTGATTTCAGCTCAGGTCATGATCTCACAGTTCATGGGTTCAAGCCCTGCGTCGAGTTCTATGCTGACAGCTCAGAGCCTGGAGCCTGCTTCAGATTCTGTCTCCCTCTCTCTCTGCCTCTCTCTCTCTCTCTCTCTCTCTCTCTCTCTCTCTCACGAATAAACATTAAAAAAAATTAAGAAAAAAAAGAATAGGCTCATCTGTGACAGCAAAAAATATGGATGAATGGATAGATAGACAGATAATTATAGTGTCCAAAGACAAGGGATTGGTTAAATAAGTTATGCTACATCTACTAAATGAAATATTATTCTGCCATTAAAATTTATTTAAAAGTTATATGGGAAGAGCATGAGAAGATATTTAAAATGTACTATTAGGTAAAAAATGAACCAGTTACAAAAGAGCACATGGATTACAAAACAGTTTTATGTAAATTGTGTAAGATGTGCAATAAATGTACCACAAAATGTTAGTTGAAGTTTTCAGGGAGCAGGATTAAAGATATTTAAAATTTTTGTTTTGTAATCTGTGCTTTTTAATTTGCCTACCAAAAACATCTATTTCTTATTTTGAAAGTTATTAACCATTTTAAAAAGCGTGAACAGGTGGAGCAGGGTTGCATCAAAATTATTCATAAGTATAAGCATGCTTTATAGTTCTAGAAGAGTTATTCCTTCATTAAAAGGTCAAAAGTATGGCGCACCTAGGTGGCTCAGTCGGTTGAGCGTCCGCCTTCGGCTCAGGTCATGATCTCGCGGTCTGTGAGTTCGAGCCCCACGTCGGGCTCTGTGCTGACAGCTCAGAGCCTGGAGCCTTTTTCGGATTCTGTGTCTCCCTCTCTCTCGCCCTCCCCCACTCATGCTCTGTCTCACTCTCTCTGTCAAAAATAAATAAACATTAAAAACAATAAAAAAAAAAGCATGGGGGTTGAGGATCTGGGGTTGGGGGTAGTGGAAAGAGAGGAGTTTTGGTTCCTTCATCCCAATACAGTAGCTGTAAGCTCCCTTCATAGAGTAGAGCTGCACTGTCCCATATAGTAATCACAGCCCCATGTGGCCACTGAGCCCTTGACGTGCAGCTAGTCTGAACTGAGACGTGCTGGAAGTATAAGATACATAAAAGATTTTGAAAACTTAAGAAAAAGAAGTACAGTATCACATTAATAATATTTTATTTTGATTACATGTTAAAATGATAATTTTTGGATATATGAAGTACATTATTAACATTAATTTCACCTGTTTATTTTGTTTTGTTTAATGTGGCCAGTAGAAAATTGTAACTTACATATGTGACTTGCATTATACTTCTCTTGGACAGCACTGGAGGGTAGAGTTCAGCCTTAACATTCTATGTCTTTTTTTTGGACCACAAAGGATTCTTAGGAAGTTGTTCTAAATATACAAGATACTAAAACAATTGAAAGAAAAGAAGCAATTACAGATTAAAAAAAAAAAAAAACCTTTTAAAATCTGAGACAAGATACCCTGTTGGTATTCTATAGTGGCAAAGTATAAATAAATAAGAAACAATGTAGATAGAATTGCTCTTAAAATATATTTCTCAACTGAAGCTTGATGTTTATCCTAAAACCACACACTTGATATAATTACTATAATGCAAATTACTATTAAAAATTAATTAGTGCTATTACTATTCAATTAAAAGTTTTGTTAATAAACAAATTCATCAAAATATTAATGAAGATACTTAGGAGCCCATGCCCACTTTGTCTCCCATGTGTGGAGTTCCTTCAGAGGTATGACTGTAGGAACAAACTGGATGGTGATTTGAGATCAAGAGCAGAGTGGCAAGGTGGGTGGAAACCCATGCTCTTCCAAGTATAAAGCTGTGTATGTCACTGACAGCTCAGCTTTCCATCTCCCCGTCCTCAGTTGCAAGGGTATGGACAGGTTTGTGAGATCCAGGGCTTATACAGGGTGTACCTGGATACTCAAATCTATGGAAGGAAAAACCTAGGGATTCCCTGGTGGTTTTATTTATCAAGGCAATGGTTCTCCCTCAGCTTTTGCAGACAGGTCTGAAGTTTTATGATGCTATAATTTTATATGAAAAGGAAAGCAAACCATGGTGTGCATCCCTGAAAAACTTCCAGTGTCATGATGGAAAAATATTATGACCAAAAAGGCACATTTGCTCCATGCACATTGTATACAGAAATCATTTCCTATTGACAACCCACTTGAGTAAAACAAAAAAGATAGTAACTCCACATACACATCCCCCCCCCCCCCCCCCCCCCGGCAATCCTCCCAACCAAAAAAAAAAACCAAAAACAAAAAACAAAAAACCCACGTGATTTTCCATTTTGAATGAAACAGCCTAAGTGGATGGGAGATCCACATGCATCTGTATCTGGGAGGTCATATTCAGATAATTCCATTCAGAATGATTAGAAACACTTTTCAGTAAAGTCCTTTCTTGAGTGATGCCATTGTATATAGCAAAGCTGGCTTCACAAAATGAAAAATCTTTGGTAAAAAGAATTTAACATTTATCTCAACATGGTTTTTAAATAGTGCTTCTTCTGTATCTTAATTAATTGATTCTACTTAATTGATTCTACTTTAATTATGATAGGGGATGAAATATTCTGTTATTAATTCAGAAAATTAATAACAGAATTACTAGCAGAATTAATAATTAGAATTAATAACAAATTAATAACAGAATAGAATTAATAACAGAATATTTTAGAATTAAGAAAAGAATTAATAACAGTATTTTATCCCCTATCATAATTAAAGTAGAATTCATTTTCAATAAAATTCAGCACAAAAATTTTAGATTTTTAAAAAAAATGTATTTCGATGTGATAACCTGGAACTTAATCTTTGAGATAAAAAATGAATTTAACCAAAAGCAACATAATTTTTTTTTTCTGGAAATTAAGTGAAAGACCATTTTCTGTAGTCTTTTAGCCAAGATAGAAGGAAAAAAAAAGAATCTGGTCTATTTTGTTTCGACCAGAGAGCAGGCAATTGAAAGCTCCCTGTGGCAGTGAGTTTATTTTTCCTCAAGGGCTCTTGAGGGTTCACACTGGAATGTCAGTGACCTTGTTCTTTCAGAGTTTGTACCAGCCCTTCTCAAATGCCCTCTTTGCTCTAATAAATATACTCCAGTAATTGTAGGTACTAAGTTTCTAGAACCTATCAACACTATTCCCTAAACATCAAGGGGCTGTTCTTTATGACAAAACAGACTTTCTGCAAGACTCTCACTAAATTCAACATAATTCCCACCACACATCCACCTTATATTATAGTTCGAAGTGTAATGTTAAGTAACTACACAATATAAAATTATTTGGAGGCAGTTCTAGGGAATTATTTTTATAGTGCTGAGGTTTGGAAATTCCAGACAATATTGGACAGTTTCAACAAACCATGTGACAGACAACTGGCAAGGATGCAGTGTCCCTGGTATATTTTTTTTAAAGAAAGACTAAGTTATTATTTCACTCTCTTGTCTTTAGACAAATGGTAAATGTTTTGATCAACTTAAAGGCTACCAGGGAGCCCAACTTAGAAGTGTTTCCCAGAATCGCCTTACTCATTTATACCATTTAGTACAGAAAATTTTTATTTCCATGAAGTAAGCAAGCATGAACAGATTGATTTGACTTGGGATTTTCCTCATCAACACATTTTAAAACCTAAAATCAAGTCACACATTTTTATTTTATCCATTGTAATGATAAATAATAGCTACTATTCATAGAATTCTTCTGGGATCTGTGCTAATACTGTTCCATGTATTTTCTCACTTGACCTTTACAATGATGTGTGAGATTTACCATGATGATCTCTATATTATAGATTAGGAAATTGGAAATGAGAATGGTTAAATAATTTGTCCAAGGACCTTGCTCAAGGATTGCAAGACAACACCCACATGCAAACAAACACACACACACACACAAACCTTAATCACTTTTTCCTATTGCTTCTCTGAATATATTGTATATTTAATAATATCAGTGACTATTTATGACTATTATCTGTCCAAAGGCTATAAACAGACTGAAGAGGATGTGGATGGAGAACAATAATTCAACTCAGAGCAGTTTTGTCTCCCCCCTCCTTCCATGTCTTTCTCCCTTTTTTCCCTCACTCCTATGCCCCATGTTCTCCTGTCCTATGATTTGCAATATAATTGAGAAGCTAACACATGTAATCCTCAGAAGCAAATCATAAAAGGGTTTTGATAACATTGAGTAAAATAAGACGGAAATAGGTACTCATAATTTTTAAAATCCTTCAAACATTCCTATAGAAAAACTAAGGAATGCTTTCTCAAAAAGATGAAAATAAAATTTTAAGTAGAAACAAATGAGTGTGATACCTCTGAAGATATCACAATTTGTCTTTGTTATGGTTTTTAATTTAAGTTTATTAGATGATTCAAAATTTTTATTTCTTCCTGTGTCAGTTTTGGAAAGTTGTATTTTTTTTTTCTAGAAACATGTCCATTTTATCTAAATTTTCAAGGTAGGACCATAGTGTTTTTAATATCTGTAAATGACATAATGATAATTTTTTAAATATCTATATACTCTGTAATGATATATACCTTTTCATTTCTGGTTCTTTTTTCTTTATGAGCCTCATCAGAGGTTTATCAATTTTATTAGTCTCTTTCAAGAATAAATTTTAGGTTTTTTAAAAAATTTCTCTCTCGGGGCGCCTGGGTGGCTCAGTCGGTTAAGCGTCCGACTTCAGCTCAGGTCATGATCTTGCGGTCTGTGAGTTCGAGCCCCGCGTCGGGCTCTGTGCTGACCGCTCAGAGCCTGGAGCCTGTTTCGGATTCTGTGTCTCCCTCTCTCTCTGACCCTCTCCCATTCATGCTCTGTCTCTCTCTGTCTCAAAAATAAATAAACGTTAAAAAAAATTAAAAAAAAATTTCTCTCTCAAAAATTTTAAAGTTGTGCCTATAATTCACTATCTGAACTTCTGTGCATCCATTTCTATTGCTGTTTTTTCTTTTGATTTTTAAAATTACATTCTCTTCTCTTCTTATTTGTCTTTTTTTTTTTTTATGTTTATTTATTTTGAGAGAGAGATAGAAAGAGCACAAGTGGGGTAGGGGCAAAGAGAGAGGGAGAGAGACTTCTGAGCAGGATCCACACTGTCAGCACAGAACCTGAGGTGGAGCTTGAACTCACAAACTGAGAAATCAAGACTTGGTTGCTTAACCAACTGAGCCATTTAGGCACGCTTGTCTGCTTATTTTTATTGTGTGCAAGACATTGTACAGTACATGAAAAAAAGCGTTGACATAATCTGAGTCCTAGAATTATTTTCCTTCAAAGAGGATTTACATTTGCCTTTGGCAGGTGGTCAGGGGCACCAGCAATCTTAAATCATTTTAATCCAATTATAGGGACTGAGATAATTTGAAACTACATCAGTCCCAGGTTTTCCCAGTACTCCTTACTCTTAGGTGGAGCCCTTTGAGATCTCAATTCAGTGTGTAGAGATTTAGCAGAGATCCCTTCTTGACAGACTTAGATTAGATTCTTTTAAACCATTTAACCTTATGGGGCTGCCAAAACCTCTGTTCAGTTTTTCCCTTACCTCTTCTAGAATCATCAGCCACTCCTACGAGTCACTGCTCTGGGTTTCTTTATCCTCCTCTTTGCTTCACAATTTTTTCCTACCTTGATTTGTGACATCAAAAAAAAAAAAACCATTTTATCATGCTTTGTCAATTTTCTCATTAGGAGTGGTTTATGTTATGTGTGTGCTTTGTGCGTATTATTTTGATATTCTTGAAGCAGAAGTCCTTTATACTTTGTTTTTAATTTTTACCATTGATCTGTGATTTCTTATGTCCATTTTACATGTGTACATATTTCTTTTTCATAATGTGTAAGATTTATGGTCCAATTTTAGTTCTTCAGGTAATTTTCTTGTTGCTTAAAATATAATTTTGTATAATATAGTAAGTTCTCTCTTTCTTTAACCAATTTATTAATTCCCCACACGGAATGATAATGTTTTTTAGAATGATTTGCTTCTTTTACCTCCTTGTTATACTTTTCTGCTACACTTTCGTTTGGTTATGTACTTGATTTTAGATCAGTCTTAAACAATGCATGTTGAAGATGAGAAAACCAGTATACTTAAACTACCTCCCATCTTCTTCTCTCTCTTATTCAGACAGGTGCCCTGTGATAGTAGAAAGATTTTTCAGTTTACAACAAGGTCCAAAGTAAGACAAGGGTTTCAGTCTCTCCCTCTCTCCCTCTCTCTCGCTGTGGGTGTTGTGTGTATGTATGCATATATAAGTATGTCAATGGGGTGACCTAACCATAACCTCTCTTCCCCCATCCATCTATCTTACAAATATCTATTATGCACTTGCTCCACGTCAGGTGCAGCTTTAGGTTTCGGGAATACAGCGATAAATAAAACAGAGGGAAAAAAGGCCTGCCTCCGTGGAGTTTGTATTCTGTAGATGATAAAGATTGATGGTCACAGGCAGCTGATTATTTACAGTTTCTTATCTAATCTGCTGAAAGAAAGATAACTTCTTGAAGAGTTAGCTTGTCTACAAATGCCCTCATCAATGATCACATCCTCTGCCTCTGCAGGGTATCTTGTGCGATTTCGGGAGCTCCTTGAGCTCACCCGCTTTGTTCTGTGCATGCCTTGCCGCTTGATATGATATGCGCCACCTGCTTCAGAGAACTCTGCCTTCTCAGCCTATGATCTCCAGTATCCCCCTCATTTCAGTCTACTCCCTTCCTCTCCTCTGATTTTCACTGATCTGACAAATGTTCTTCATGTATATTACAGTACAAGTTAATGAAGATTTTCTAATAATCACAAATGGGAGTGTCTGCTCCTAATTTTTCTTGTTGATTTTGGTTGGTTTCCAGAGAGCAGTATAGGATCTGGATGTCTTTACTATACTGAAACTAAATATCTCATCTTTTTTGCTTTTAAAGTGAGGGGTCTTGAGCCTAGAATGGTTCAGTGATTTGGTCAAGGTCTCATATATAATTTGTAGTAAGAATCCAATCCTAGAACTCAAGCATCTGGGCTCCCAGTTCACTGTCCTTTCCACCATTATATTTTATTTTACATTTATTTAATAAATATTAAGTAAACAAATTAATATCCATAAAAACAGCTTCAGATTTGTCCAAACCTAACTTCCTACCTCTTCTCACATTAAAAACACAAGTACATATTCCTACTGATTTACTCAGAATTTTCCATATAAGCAGAACCAACAGGATAAAAACACACACACACACACACACATGCGTGTGTGTGTGTGTGTGTGTATAAGGAATTGCCTTGTGCAGTTGTAGAGGCTGAGAAGTCCCAAGATCTGCAGTGGGCAAGCTAGAGCCCCAGGAGAGTTGATGGTGGTAGTTCTAGTATAAGTCCAAAGACCTGAGAACCAGGAAAGTTGATGCTATAGGTTCTAGTCCAAGTTGGGGCTCAAGACCAAAGAAGAGCCAATGTTTTAGTTTGAGTCCAAAGATAGGAAAAAGACTAATATTCCAGGTCAGCAGTCAGGCAATAGGAATTTTCTTTTACTGAAAGAGGATCAGGACAGCTCTTTTTTCCTTTCAGGCCTTCAGAGAATTTGGATGAGGCCCACCCACACCAGAGAGAGCAATCTGCTTTATTCAGCCTACTTGTTCAAATGTTAATCTCATCCCAAAATAGAATAATGTTTGATCAAATATCTTGGCAGTCTGTGGCCCACTCAAGTTGACACATAAAATTAACCAGCACACCCATACTATTAACTGTGATTTTAAAGTCCAGTTTTGGATCAGTGAATGCAATACACTAGCTGTTGAGTAGCATCAGTCATTGAGAAAATGAGGTTGTCAACTTAGAAAAATATAAAAGTAGATCATAACTGAAAGTGCAGCCATATATTTACTGATATTGTTATCTAGAAAATGTCTTCTTTATCATGAGTCAGATTATATATTTCACATACTTAAAAGTGGCTAAGTGGTTTCAGTAAGCTGCAAAATATATATATATATGTGTGTGTGTGTGTGTGTGTGTGTGTGTGTGTGTGTGTGTATATATATATATATATATATATATATATATATATATAAAGACTTCATCCAAAGCATTGTAAAATTACAGATTTATTCCCAGAGTGGTAGAGCAATTCATGTCATTCAATAATGCTTTCTGTTAGAAGGTAGAATTGAGGTTTTGATTTTCTAACAACCAGGCTACCGGATCTCTCATCCACCATAGATTCCTTAGATGCAGGGAACATGGTTTATTTCACTCCCCGCCACCTTTCTCCCCCGGAACTGTCCTCTCTTCCTTACTCTCCCCTTTCTCTTTCCCTTTCCCCTTTCTCTTACTATGTGGTCAGTAGATTTAGGGAAAACAAAGACGGGAAAAAAAACACAGAATCTTTTTGCTCTTATCCTAGTGAGAAAGACAAGCAGGCAGAACAACTAACCTAGGTGAATGGCATGAGGTCTCCAGTGCAATAGTGATTCATCATGCTGTTAGTCGACCTTCCGGGGGAGGGGACACTTCAGTGGGGCCTCAGGAATTCATCAGCAAAGAGACACATTCCAGAGGACATTATTAATTAAATGATATGAGTAATCTCATAGTCTTTTAGTACCTTTTTTCTTAAGGCATCTAAGCTTACTTCATGTGACTTGCAACCAAATTACTCAAGTTATGACCTCCACCATTTCCTGTCCTCCCCATCCAGCTCTTTGATTCCATGGATTCTGACTCCAGCTTCCTGTATCTTTCTAACCCTTATTATTTGGACAACTTGTTTGGATATTTCTTCTCAATCTTCTTGTCCTCACCTCCCTTTATATTTACTTGGCCCTCTGCTTGCATATTCTTGTTAGCCAAAAGAGTAGCAACTCAATTGAACATTTGTCAATATTCAGATTAGTACTTACTAATTAGTACTTATTTATGTTTCATATGTTATATTTTGGGGGAGTTATTAGCAATTGGATAATTTTAAAACTATGACTGGTTACAATTTGTAGAATTACTGGCAATGGAGAGATTGTGGATATTACTAGGAAAATTCTTTCTCATTCATTACCTCTGTTTCTGTATGCCAACATGTCTCTATTGGCCACTGACATTATATCAAGTACGTGAAAAGGGTAGACTTGTATACCACAAGTACTACTGAAGCACTGCAGGTGGAATATAATGTGCAAATTAGGTACTGGCCTTTGGAGCCAGATTGCCTGATTTTGCAGCTCAGCTTTGCCACATATTAGCCATATGACCTTGGAAAAGTTACTTGCCTCATACCCGTCTCATGGGAATTAATACACATAAAGTGCCCAGAACAGTGCTTGGCACATAGTAAGTTCTCAATGAGGGTTGGCAGTTAATTGTATTCCATATTTATTATTGAGATAACATTAAAGGTAGTAGGTTTTGCATACACCTGTCATTTTTAAAGTGTGGTTTCTGAATTAGAAGCATCAGCATCACCTGGGAACTTGAAAGGAATGCAGATTCTTGGGCCTTTACTCTGGGGTTGAGAGTCCAATGTGTATCTTAACAAGCCCTGTAATAGGTGATTCTGATTCATGCTCAAGTTTGACTAGGATAAAGAGCTGTACATAGAAATCAAGAAACCCGGGTTCCCAACTTAGCCTTCTAACTTATAAGTTGCATGACTTTGGGATATGTTTAATATTTCTGAGCATGACTCTGAGATCAAGGATGTTGGGCTGATGCAAATTATGATCAACATAGCTAAACAGTATAAATTCTTGATGACTCTGCTTATTACATAAACTCATTCAGTGGTTACTCACACTCATTTAGAAAGTTCCTATTGTTGGGGCACCTGGGTGGCTCAGTCAGTTAAGCATCCAACTTCGGCTCAGGTCATGATCTCATGGTTCATGAGTTTGAACCCCGTGTAGGGCTCTGTGCTGAAAGCTCAGAGCCTGGAGCCTGCTTTGGATTCTGTGTCCCCCACTCTGTCCCTCCCCCATTTGCGCGTTCTCTCTCTCTCTCTCTCTCTCTCTCAAAAATAAATAAACATTTAAAAAATTAAAAAAAAAAAAAAGAAAGTTCCTATTGTTGCCCATGTATTTTGGTGACATCAGCTTCAGATTATTATGGGATCTTCTTCAAGAAGTTCTACCTTTCCTGCTCTTTTATATTATAGGAGCTAAACCTCATGTGTGTACCTGTCTGATCTTGTCTTTACAAATATAAACAGATTAATCATCTGCATCTGCTGGTATGGGGATCTGATTTGGCCTTGAGATCTTCAGGTAGGCCCATGCGTACCTTCACTTCCAATCTTTGTCTTCAGAAGACAGTAATCTGAGATAGCTTTCTGGTCGTGGAAACCAAAGGAGTCTGAATTTGATTGCTCTCATCCATAATGTTGTAGTTGACTTTACCATATTAAACAACAAGGAATTGTGCAAAATAGTGTAAAGGAAAGGAATTTGAATGTAAATATGATAATGTTTTGAGTGCTCATCTTCATCTCTTTCCTTCTTTAGGAACTGATCATTTCTGTGGTTTCTAGTCCATTGCTTCAGACTTCATCTGAGTCTCAATCACAGTTCACAAACACATACGCGCATGCACTCACATACCACCACCACCACCACCATAACCACACATACATGTCTCTTCTTTTCCCTTTGCTCCCCTAAAGTGAATGTGGTAGCTATGGTTCTTGTCTGCCCTTCATTCATTACTGTTTTCTAGTTACAGAAGCCCAATTTTTCATACATCCATTGCATGTGGTTCAAGTGGATCCCTAAAATCTGCTCCCCACCCACCATTTTCTATGTGAGGAAGTGGTCTTCTCATTGGGATCATTAGCAATGAGGACAATGTAAGCCTAGAGCTATTGGTGCCCATCTTTGCCACCATAAAGGCAAGGTTATCTGGGAATAAACCTATGCAGAGTGTTAGTTTTACAGCTGGGGGCGGGGGGGCTGTGAGGAGAATGAAAGGATCTGGGTGAGACTATTTTTTTCAGCTTTAAAATGAGTTTGGTTTGGTCCACAGTATTGCCAATATGTACCATATGTTGAAATCTTACTATATGTTAGTCATTTTGCTAAATACTTTCTATGCATTAATTTCCTTTAATACACATGGAAAATCTATGATGCATAAATTTCTATCCTTCTTTGATCCCCATCACTGAGAAAACTGAGTCCCATAAGAGCAATCCCATGTTGATTAATAAGTTTTGCTCACCATTTTAAGTTGGCTTCTATTAATATCTGGCTTAATGGTAAAATCTGAAAAACAACTTGTCAAATAAATAGATAAATCAAGATCTCTTTGACCTTAAAGTCCATGTCCATAATCATTATCAATAAATTGAAACATTTATTGACTTGACCAACTACCTAAACTCACTGAGTGAGTACCTGAATTTGTTTCTAGGTCTAACAATCTATGTTTCTAGGAAATTTGAAATGGCTAAAAATAGAAATAAACATATACTTCCTTCAGATTCAGCAGGAAAATACCCACCCACCAATCCATCTGTCCATCCATCTGTCTATCTAGTCAGAATTGATCTGAAATTGTTCCCTGACATGAGTATCAGAGATTCCTTTTATGGTAACTTTTTTTTAAAGTAATTTCTATACCCAGTGTGGGGCTTAAACTCATGACCCTGAGATCAAGAGTTGTATGCTCTACTGACAGCCAGCCAAGAGCCCCTGAGATTCTTTTTATTTATATCAGAGATCTCATGGTACTTTTCCAGAATTTTAGGTCAAACCATATGAAACCCATATGAAACAGCTGATATTAAACTATTTTTCACCCCAAAAAATGGCAATTCCACATATTTCAACCTAATAAAAAGATTAGAAAGGTATGTATGTGTGTGTACATCTGTAGAATGAAAGAAGTTGTTTTGATTATAAGTAGATTTTCAAAAGAATTTACATACTTTAAAGTGATCAGTTAAGTATATTCAGCTGAATTATTATACAAGCTTCCTCTGAAACATAATGACTACTTAATTTAAGTAATATCCACACTCTTGAGTCCTTTTAGTTAGCATAAAGTTGACAGGAAGAAAACAGTTCTGTTAGGCAGAGCTTTGTAATTTCATTACAAAGAACAGATTGTTTTTTTTTTTTTTTTAAAGTAGGCTCCAATTCAGTGTGGAGCCCAATGGGGTGCCTGAACTTATGACCCTGAGATCGAGACCTGAGCTGAGATCAAAAGTCAGACGCTTAACCTACTAAGCCAACCAGGCACCTCAGAACAGATTTACTTTTACTTCATAAATGGCTTTTAAAAAGTAAACATTGCCATTATATTAAGACTTTCATGGTTAATGCTGCATATTTTTAGCAGAATTCTAGCTTTGGCTTAAAGTTTTAGACTACAGATGACATCAGTTTTCTTTGTTTCGATATAACTTATTGGGTTCACAGGTGAACTGAGCTTAATTATATCTCAGTATTTTCTAAAATCATTATATCATCTCTGTCAATCCACCCCAGTTCCAAACTTGCCTTTTCTCTAGTTTTTCTCATCTCAATAAAAATCCCTGTGAGTTGTTCAAGCCAGAAACTTGGCAAAATGTAGGAGTATTTTCAACTTTGTCATCAAGAAGTGACTTGCTGCCATTTGCTGTCTACATTCACAACTGAAGAAAATGCTGAATTGGTTAAATATCTGTGAAAATAAAGATATAATTGTTTCCCATTCAAGTTCATGGACCCCAGCTATGAAACCCTAAAAATCTACTTGTAGGGATCCAGTGTCCCAAAGGAGAAACGTATACAGCAGGTGCCTTCGGGTGCAGGGAGGGAGAAGAGGAATGAATCCCTCATGCAAGAGAAAGATTAAAAGGTTTCGGTTCCTAGAGTAGAATCTTCACCTCTGCATCTGTTAGTGTCCTGGGTAAGGGCCAAGACCTGGGAAGGAAGGGCTGCTTGGAGTATCTAGGAAGCTCCATCCTAAGTATTGGGGCTCCCGGTTTCAGTAAAGCACCTCTGTGGCCCATTTGCCATGGCTTTAACAACAGGTGTTTAGTGGTATGGATTGGAGGTTGGAAGAGCCCTCAGAGTGCTCTGCTCTAGGTAGGTATTGGATCCCTCTTCTCATTCTCTGGTTATCAACTAATGGAAAGGAAGCCACAGAGGACCAGGAGAGTCTCAGACTTTAATTAAAAGGTTTTTTTTTCCTGCTGAAAACTGTAATTTTCTTTTTTTTTTTAATTTTAATTCTAGTACAGTTAACATACAATGTTACATTAGTTTCAGGTATACATATGTTATTTCAACAATTCCATACATCACTATAGAGAATAAACTGATGGTTATCAGAGGGGAGGTGGGTGGAGGGATGGGTAAAATCAATGATAGGGATTAAGGAATACTCTTGTGATGAGTACTGGGTGATATATTAAGATTCCTTGATTTGTTTTTCTGCTGTTTCATTTTTTTTTTTGCACACCTTTTAATTTCATACCCACTACACACGCTTGACTCCTTTTCTTAATCCGCAAACCCAACCAACTGCCCCATCTTTTGACCATAACCCATATGCTGGGCTGTCTTTCCCATCACTGTGGCCTAACCTACTATATAGCCCTCTGCTCAGCATTCACTGTTGCCACTCTCAAAAACACTCTTCACTCTTCAACCAGGGATGTTGCATTTCTTTTCAAAACAAATCTCAAACCTGTAAGTGGTTTCCCTTTCCCTTAGAATAAAGTCCCAAATCCTTAACCGTCCTTGAACAGGGCACTGTGTACTTCCTACCTGACTTTTCTCTTGCCTTTCTATAGTTTCTTGATTACATTTACTACATTTCTACATTCCAGGCTATTGCATATACTATTCCATTCTAGTCTTCCCTCCAGGGCCAACTCATATGTGAATGGCACCCCCTTGGGTTGTGCACTGTACCACCTATACAGCTCTACACTGCAACCCTGTCCCCTGCCTTTTCTCCCTTCCACACTTCCATACGTATCTTTTGTTTGACCCTCTGGCTTAAATTAAACCCTCTTCCATGTGCTCCACTAGAAACAGGTACTTCCTTTTCTACACATGATACTTCTAATTGTCATTCCACTAGACTGTAATGTCCATGAGAACAAATACCATTTGTGCTTAGGATAGTTCATCAGCATCAGTACAATACCTGACACACAATGAATGCTCATTCATTCACTCATTCATTCAATAATATTTATTAAACACCTCTTATATGCCTAAGTGTAACACACATACACAGACTTAATAAACATTTGTTACTGAGTTTTAGAACTGAGATTGGCTTAGACAAAACCATTTACCTTTTTTTTTTTTTTTTTTTTTTTTTTTTTGGTCCTGGTAAGTCTTGCTTGTATTTTGGCACAACTTGAGTGACCCTCCTTATATATTGATCTTACCACAGGCTCTCTGGAGTTCACCAACACATATGTTTTGTTATGAACACTTATAAAATCATGTGTCTGCTTCAGATTCAGAAAGTTTGATCATTTTGTTACTATTTGTTTAAGAAATGTACTTTTTTCTTTTAGTTTCTCCTGCTCCTCAGACTGCCTCTAGTTTCCATCCCATAAAATGTCTCTTGTTGTGCCTCTAGAGTCCTGACCTTTGTCTTCACAAATATAACATGCTTTTATTACTTAGTTGATCTACAAGAGAAATGTAATCTAGGTCTTGTTCAATTTCTGAGTTGGTTAGATTCCAAAAGTTTGTTTGTAAGTCTGTTTCCTGGGAGTTTGAATGCATTTTTCCATAGGATGGTCAAATTTTGAGGCCAGGCTCCCAAAGCCTACTTTATGTATTCAATAGAGTGGAGCTAGGACCAGCTTGAGTTTTGTGTTGAACTATGAGGAGGCCATGGCCATTGCAGGAGGAGAGTTTTATCCCTCCATTCTGAGTGCAGGGTTGTTTCTAGGTAAAATTATGAAATAAGCAGCTTGCTTCCCAACACCCCAACAGACATCCTTTCTCACCTCTCTGTGACCTTCCCTCCTGCCCCCTCATCCTCAGTGTCCTCATATGGGCCTTACTCATTCATTGCATGGCTGTACCCAAAACCAATTTAACCCCAAAAATTCTTTGTCAAAATTACCGTGTCTCTTCTTCCTCATTTGTAGTTCCTCTCCCATCTCTGGAAAACCAAAGGTGGAATTAATTCACCCTATTGGGTAGCTGACTGGTTTCATTAATTAAGCCAAAATTCTCAGTTACCCCAAAAGGGATCTTAGGCAAGGAAAACATTCGGCTTGGTTAAGGAATATGTTTTGGAACATCAAGAAATTTGCCATTTACTAATTTAAAGGACATTTCCTGAGCATCTCTCATGAATTAAGCTGTATGTTGTCAAATAAATTCATGAACTGAGTTGTATTTAAGTTTAAGAGATGCCCTGAAGAATATATGAGCTAATGGGAAGGACAAGTAATTCAGTAGAGTGTATTCATTACTATTAGAGAAAATTGTAAACTATGAACTATGGGGTGCTCAGGCTTCCCAGAGGAAGTGACGCTGAACTACGATATAAGTGACAAATAGAAATCTGTCCTCTGAGTAGGACATTCTAGGCAGAGGAACAACAAACACAAAGGCATGGAGGCAAAGGAAAATATGGTCTATTTGGGGAAATGCAGTCAGCTCGGTATAGATAGACTATAGGTTTCAAGAAGGGAAACGGAGCGACAGGAAACTGGCTCTGGCCATTCTTTTCCAATAAGTGGCACTTATCTACTTATTTGACATTTTGCAATTCTTCCCTTCTCTTACTTCTATACCAGAGTTTCTCCCAAAATCTACATTTGAAATTTTCTTAATCACTCTGAAAGCAATTGCAGAGGAAATTTTGGACCTAAGGGCTGTGAAGGCCTGAGCACAGCCATTTTTATGCATCGTGTTTGCTAAGTTCCTCTCTAACATAATACTTTCCTACTCTTGACTTATTCTTTGGTGCAGAGGTCAAACATGAATGTGAATTACCTAGGTGTTTTGTTTGAAACTCATATTCTCAGGCCCCATTGCCAGTGTTCTCATTGAACTGATTTGAAGTGTATCTGGAAACTGAGATTTTTAACAGACTCACAGGTAATGTGGATCCAAGCTGTGTTGAGATATAACAGTGTAGTCAGGCAGGGCTGATTTTGGCTTAAACTATAAAGTGGGAGAGGTGTCCCTTTGTGCACTCCCTCCCTTTCTTATATACTCCTGATGCCCTTAAGCTGCCCTTGGATTGGTCAGAGCTTTAATGGGGTCCAACCAGCCATTACCCTGATGCCTAGTCCTGTGTCTCCACCATCCAAACTTACCACCTATAAAATCACAAAATATTAGCAGGACATTAGAATTGGCTGACACTTGTAATGTTAGTAAAACCGAATCATTGCTCAAATTCAATTTCCTTCTTAGTTTACCTTTGTAATTCCCAAGTGCCCTTGACATTCCACCAACTTTCAGGGCCTATGCTTGAGTCTTATTTCATTCATGTTCCTCTCTCTTTTGCTATTAAAATTTAAGGAGGTGAAATTCATACACTGGATATCTAGCACCCATCTAACACTAAAACTGTGTTGGAATAAAACAAATTGAAGTTTTTACCAGTCTTGAAAACTGTATGCTAGAAATTTAATATAAATTTTAAATTGAAAATAATTATTCTCCCCCCTCTTTTTGTTCTCCTTTACCACAAAACAGATTTTTCTATCATTTTCCCATTCAACTATCCAACTTCTTTGCCAGCCTCAGGTTTTCAGAGCTATTTTTTAAAGAAACATTTTAGAGGCAGTGCGGAACTTTATGGCAAGAAAACTCAATGCTCATTTAAAGTTTCTCAAACAAAGGGATTTATGTTGTTTTCAAAGTCCAATTTCTATGCTTCAAAAAATAACACGTGACATAGAGAGGTTTTGAGTTTATATCAAAACACTGATCATGATCCTAATACTCAGAACCAGACCATTTCTGTATTCATACCACATAAACAGGGTTTAAGAACTCTATCTCCAATACTCAAATCACCAGTTTAGGAAATTGAAATGAAAATTAGGATAAGGTGAAGGTTTATTTTTAAGGAACATTTGATCCCAAACAAAGTTAAACTTAAAGCATAAATTCTGTTCTTCCTGACACTCTAGTTTCTCCCTGTCATTACAGTTGGCCAAAACTATCTGTATGAAGAACCAGGACTTTGGAAAGCATTTAAGAAATAACTTTTTGAGATTGTGTTCCACTAACACACCATGACTAATAGCTGCAGGAACTATGACCAGGTCTCCAAGTCATTTTATGTGTCCTACTTGGTGTGGGAATTCTATGACAAAGTCCGTTAGCCTTATTTTGGTTGCCAACAAAAATGCTTCCATCCAATGAAATTGTGGCAATCGGAGCATGTTAAAGAGTCTTGTGACATTAACTGTAGAGTGCCATTGTTCACTCAGGCCTTTAGAGCTTGCATAGACAAGTCCAGGGGTGTGCCAAGGATGAGATGAAGAGGAGAATGAGGAAAGTAGAGAAGGAATCTATTGAAGACTGTTTTTCAGCCATTCTACCTGGCTTTTCATGTACATTATTTCACTCCCCACTTCCTGGACTCTGACACACAACAGAAAGATATTTATTATTTGACATCTTGTGAAGCAGCCAGAGGAACTCTAAAGTCATGGATTATCTGCTGATACACAGCCACTTTCTCTGGTCTAACCCTTAAATTTAGCTCATCTGGTTTCCTCCTGGGGAGACAAACACTTGCATTAAGGCAGACCTCCTAAGGGTTCTGAAGAGGACCATCCCTGACATTGTTTGACTCTTCTTCAAGGCTGCAAGCAAATGAAAAACAGCTCTTTCTCACAAAGGAGCTGAAAAACCTTGATATAGAACAGATCTCCAATTGGCTTTTGGACTGAAGTAACTGAGCCAACAAGATATTTTAGAATGTTTATTGCATTTCTCAAATTCAGATGAATTTTATAGACCCATTTCTCATGGGCATATCCATTTTAATCCTAAATTAAGGATTAGTACATATTTTTTCCACAAATCACTCTATGAGTAGAAATAATCCCACAAATATCATGACCCATAAGGTTAATACATGAAAATCCTTTCATCAAGAACTAGGATTATACTCTGTCCCAAATCAAGCCAAATAAATATAGATGATGCCAGACCACTAAACAATGTTTTCTCGGACTCTAAAAGGGCAGAGTAAATATCACTCCTTGGGCCATATGTGTGGTCTGGTATGAAGAGTAATTTTTAAGGTCCAGGCCAGTCACTTACTCTTCCCAAAAAACCAGTGCCCAGTGTCATGAGAACTTGGTTAATAAAGGCCTTAACTCGTAACAGTATGGTGGACAATAAAGAATGGCTATAAATTTTCATTAGTTTGAAAACTCTTAGAGGACTGGGTGTGCATGTTTATCTTTGCAGCAACAATGTTTATCATAATAGTGATTGTTTAATCCTATATAAGCATATATTCATTTAAAATTATCTAAATGTCTGTACAATCATTTACATCTGTTAAGATTTCCTCACAAGAACTCCATAGAAAAAAAATATTAATTCATATTTTCCAGGGAACTTTTCAGTGTCATCGAAACAAAAAAGTAACTTCTTGTTAGAAGTTAATACTTATGACCAAAAATTCCAATTACTATTCCTTTTAGGCCATAAATATTGTACAACATTTTTAAAACTTGATAAATGCAACGAACTTGATAAATGAAAAACTTGAGAATGTAAAAGCTGGTTCTTTGAAAAAAATCTAATGAAACAGAAAAACAATTAGCAAGATTAAGCAGGAAAAAGGGGAAAGCACAATACATAACTGTATTAGGAATGTAAAAGAGGCTGTAACTATAAATATTATACCAATCTATAAAACTAACTTAAAATGGTAGCATTATCTTTGTATAATTTAAAAATTTAATGGAATTGATAAGTCTCTAGAAAAAATGACCAAAAATAGAAATAGAAAAAATTGAATAGACAAATAAGATTAAATTTTATCTCTCCATCTATCCTCATCCCCAAACAAGGCATCAGCCTGAATGAATTTACAATTTATGAAACCTTCAAGAAACTGATACTCTCCTACTTGTATAAATCATTGCAGAAAAAAAGGGAAAAGGGAAAGAAGGGAGAGAAGGAATGAGGGAGGAAGAGAAGAAAACGAGAGAGAGAGAGAGAGAAAGAAAGGAAGGTGTTCTGACTCATTTTATAAAGCTCATACAATGTTGACACTAAAACTAGATCTGAATAGTACAAGAAGAAAGAGTCAAACCTAGTCATGCTCAATTCCTACCTTTAGCTAATTGGATGCTCTTATCTGGGCCTTTGAATCTTGAGAGTGACCACAAGATGTAAGAACAGTTGGGAAGTTTTGTTCAGGGTAGCCATGGCAGCGACCATGATAGAACCAGCACTCAGTGCCAAGAAGCAACAATGGCTGTAATGGTGTCCTTGGCAGCATCCTTGGAAGTGGGTTTGTACAACACCAGATGAAGGTGAGTTTCTGTGACTTCTAACCCTAAATCCGGACTGATTCACCTATAACAGGAGTCTACAAAAAAATACAGCAAATTTCATACTTAATAAAGAAACTTTAGTAGCATTGCCTTTAAGGTCGGGAAGAGAAGGTGCTACTACTGGATACTGTAGTGGAGTTCTTTTTTTTTTTTTTTTAATTTATTTTTTTAACGTTTATTTATTTTTGAGACAGAGAGAGACAGAGCATGAACGGGGGAGGGGCAGAGAGAGAGGGAGACACAGAATCGGAAGCAGGCTCCAGGCTCCGAGCCATTGGCCCAGAGCCCGATGCGGGGCTCGAACTCATGGACTGTGAGATCGTGACCTGAGCTGAAGTCGGACGCTTAACCGACTGAGCCACCCAGGCGCCCCTGTAGTGGAGTTCTTAATCAATGAACTAAAACAAGAAAAATGTAGTAATTAATACTGGAAAAGAAGAAACAAAATTATTGTATTTATATATCTTTCTGTGGGGAAAATCGAGGGCCAGTAAAATTGGTGCAGACAAGATTAGTAAACAATCACCACTAACATTCTTATATACCCATAAAAATCACTTAAAATGTAATTTTTAAAAAGTCTAATAAAAAAGTGAAAACAAAACTAGTAGATAGTAAAAAAGACCTCAATGGAGAAAATTATTAGATTTGATAGAAAGGAAATTAGAGATGTATTCAGCTATATCATAATTAAATTATCTCTATAATAAAAGATGGCATAAAGTTAAATGACCAGAATATAACTCCCTCATCAATACATATATTTAAAGTTAAATTAAAAGGCAACTTATGGACAAGGAGAAGACATTTCATAATTGTATACCAAAGCATAATTACCCAGGATATATAAATAACTAAATAATTCACAGAAGTAAAAAGGATGAATCAACATTGAAAATGTTCAATCTCAGTAGTTATCAGGAAAATGAGAGTAAGAATAATATTTATCAGATTGGTAAATATTTAATATCTGAAGATATTATTAGGATATATAGAAATAGGAATTTTTATATGCTACTCTTAGGAGTGAATTCTGCTACAATCATTCTAAAAAGTAATTTGGTAATGTCTGCTAAAATTGAAGTTAACTATATCATACAACCCAACAAATCCTCTTTTTTAGGTATATAGCCCAAAGAAAGGTACAAGATGACATATACAAGATTGTACAAGGATATTCACTGAAGCATTCTTCACTAGAGTCAGGAGCAACTTTTAAGCCCATCAATAGGGAAATGGATACATTCTAATGTAGTTACACAATCAAATACCATTCAGCCATTATAATAAATTAGATTACATGCATCAACATTAATTTCTCTTCAACTCATGTATAGAGTCAAAAAAATAATCTGCAGAATGATGCACAAAGTACAATACCATGTAGATAAAATCTTAAATTATAAAATAGGTATCTATGGATATGACATATATGATGAAACTACAAAACAAAGATGATGTACACCAACTGCAGCAAAGTGAGACCTAGAGAAAGAAGGAAAGTCATGGAAATGGAACCGAGAAACTCAACTGTAACATTGTAATTTTTCAAACACAATTAAAAAATTTTTTTTAATGTTTACTTATTCTTGAGGCGGGGGAGGGGCAGAGAGAGACTGAGACACAGAATCTGAAGCAGGTTTCAGGCTCCGAGCTGTCAGCACAGAGCCTGATTGATGCAGGGCTCAAATTCACAAACTGTGAGATAATGACCTGCGCTGAAGTTGGATGCTTAACTGACTGAGCCACCCAGGCGCCCTTCAAACACAATTGTTAATGATGTTTCTTGGTGATGGGCATTTGTTACAGGACACTGTGTATCTTTATGCATTCGAAATATTCCATAATAAAGAACCTATAATTAATATGTAGAATGTAGCCAGTATATGAATAAATGTGACCTATAAGCTAAATGATGCTATTGAAAAACATTTGGCAACTCAGAAACTTAATCACTCAAAAAATCTTCCCATATCGAAGACAATATCACTTGTTTCCTTTCCCATAAATTATAAGGAGATATGATTATGTTGACATTATTTTAAAGATCTGAGAACATGGAAGTTATTAATTATAATCACTCTTCTAAATTAACATCATAGATCTCTCCTTTAAAAATGTGGGTATTTTGCCCATGTAATCATGTTTAATGGGGATTAACCTTGATTTAAATTCATTTTTAGGCAACAAAATTATGTTTCCTCTGAGGACTGTTTAAGGAAAATACAATCTCATACTGCATTGGTACACTGCTATAAGTCATGGATAGATGTACTTTTATAATCATTAAAAAAGGAAATTTATTTATTTATTTTTATTTTTTTTAAATGTTTTTATTTATTTTTGAGACAGAGAGAGACAGAGCATGAGCAGGGAAGGGGCAGAGAGAGAGGGAGACACAGAATCGGAAGCAGGCTTCAGGCTCTGAGCCATCAGCACAGAGCCCAATGTGGGGCTTGAACTCACAGACTGTGAGATCATGACCTGAGCCGAAGTCGGACACTCAACCAACTGAGCCACCCAGGTGCCCCTCTTTTATTTTTTAAAAAATATGTTGCTTTTAACATTTATTTGTTCTTGAGAGACAGAGAGAGACAGAGCGTGAGCAGGGGAGGGGCAGAGAGAGAGGGAGGCACAGAATCCTAAGCAGGCTCCCGGCTTCGAGCTGTCAGCACAGAGCCTGACACGGGGCTCGAACTCACAGACTGCGAGATCATGACCTGAGCCAAAGTCGGATGCTCAACCCTACTGAGCCACCCAGGCGCCCCCGAAAAAGGAAATCTTCTTAAAGAACGAATTTATATTCTGATTATTTAAAGAGAAAAATGTCCACTATTCTAGGATAATTTGAGCTTCTAAGAATCTCTTAATGCAAATACCTTTAAAGCTGATGCAGGAAATAAGAAGTTGATGTGAAACAGCAGTTCTTCACATTTTAAGAATAATTCATCTATGATAGAGTAAAGAGTTCAATTTCCATTCAACATTCATTTTGCCTTATTTTACACGTGCATGTAATTTCAATGCATGCGTCATACATGGAATAAAAAACATAAACTACATAGAGTTTGTATTCAAGATAAAATTTCTAGCAAATTTCACTCTTGGTTATAGAAAATGGTACTAAGAGTGTCTTGTGTTTGTCAGATGCAACTATTTAGCAATCAACATGATTATTGAATGCTAATTACTAAAACCAGCGAGTTGTATCCAATTCTCTGTCATCAGTGTCAAGAACAGATGTCCAGAAGCTTTCAGAGTTGAGTCTGAACACCAGGACTAAGTGATGTGTCCAAGTCTGATCAATATTCTTAAGGACAACTTGCAAGGAGGTAGACCATTACATTGCCCTACATTCACAATGGTTGTTTTTTTTTTTTTTTTTTTTTTTTTGTAGTCTATCAGTTTAGAGAGCTAAGGAAGTTGAAATGACAAGTTTGAATCTAAGTGATCATGCTCTCCCCCTGTTCTGTGACTATAGACTTCATTTTTAATCACTGATTACAAGGAATAAACTGTAGATTTAGAAATCAACAACACTGCTGGTTTACAGATAAAAATGTGAAGCTCCATAACTCTTCACTCCTTACGTGTGGGCTGCACATAGTGACTTCCCTTCAAAAAGCACAGTACTGAAGGGAGAAAAATAGTAACTTTACAATACAGAAACCTGAGAAGCCTTACCTTATCCAGGCGATCAAGGTTAATATCAATAATGATACGTCATGTTGATAGTATGTACCCTTGATATGATTTGATAAGTAGGGCATTTACCTCTGTGTTCTTCGTCCCAAACACCCCAAACCCTAGTCTGATCATGAGAAAAACATCAGAGAAGTCCCAATTGAGGGACAATATACAAAATACCTGACCAGTACTCTTAAAACTGTCAGAGTTGTCAAAAACAAAGAAACTTTGAGAATGTCAGAGTCAAGAGGAGCCTAAGGAGACATGATGAGTGTTGTTGTCTGCTCAGGATGCCATAATGAAATACCATTAAGTGGAGTGGCTTATGCAGACATTTATTTCTCCCAGTTCTGGAGGCTGGGAAGTCCACTGTCAGGGTGCTGGCAGATTTGGTTCCTGGTGTGGATTCTCCTTCTGGATTGCAGATGGCAGTCTTCTCACTGGGTCCCCACAGGGTAGAAAAAGAGAGGGAACACTCTGAGCTCTCTATCTCTTCTTAGAAGGGCACTAATCCTGCTATGAGGGCCCCACCTTTATGACCTCATCTTAGCCTAGTTACCTTATGAGGGCCCCTCCCCCAAGTGCCATCATGTTAGGGGGCAGGGTTTTGATATATGAATTTGTGGTGGGGTGAGTACAATTCAGTCCATACCAATAATAAAATGTACTACGGTCTCCTGGATGGTCATTGGGTAAAAGGTCATTAGGTAAAAACTAAGGAAATAGGGATAAAGTATACACTTTAGTTAATAGTGTTTCAATATTGGTTTACTGATTATGACAAATGAACCATATTAATATAATAATAGTGCATTGTGGACTGAGTTGTGTGCCTCCCAAATTCATATGTTGAAGTTCTCACTCTCAGTACCTCAGAATATGACTATTAGAAGATAAAGCTTTTAAAGAGGTAACTTAGTTAAAAAAATAAGGTCATTAGGGTGGACTTTAATCCAGATAACTGGTGTCCTTGTAAGAAGAGGAGACTATGGGGTACCTGAGTGGCTCAGTCGGTTGAATGTCTGACTCTTGGTTTCAGCTCACATCATGATCTCACAGTTTTGTAAGTTCAAGTCCTGCATCGGGCTCTGTGCTGGCAATGCAGAGCTTGCTTGGGATTCTCTGTCTCCCTCTCTCTTTGTCCTTCCCCTACTTGTGCTATCTCTGTCTCTCTCAGAATAAATAAATAAACTTGAAAAAAAAGAGGAGTTTAAGACAACACACAGACCAAAGGACAAGCAGCAGAGGACACAGTGAGAAGAGGGGGCCAGCTGCAAGTCAAGGAAAAAGGCCACAGAAGAATCCAACTTAGACTGTACTTTGATCTAGGACTCTAGCTTCCAGAACTGTGCGAAAATAAATGTATTATTTAAGCCACCCAGTCTGTGGTGCTTGTCATGACTGCTCTAGCAAAGTAAAACATTGGGGAAACTGGGGGTGGGGTGTATAGGAACTACCTGGACTATCTTCACGGTTTTTCTGTCAAATAGAAAACCATTTTAGCGCTGCCTGGGTGGCTGAGTCGGTTAAGCATCTGACTTCAGCTCAGGTCATGATCTCATTTCGTGAGTTCAAGCTCCACATCAGGATCTCTGCTGTCAACACATACAGCTCACTTTGGATCTTCTGTCTCCCTCTCTCTCTGCCCCCTCCCTAGTGCTCTCTCTTTGGGCTTCACTTCCTAAAACAAAATTAAGATATTTAAAATGGTTGGGGTGCCTGGGTGGCTCAGTTGGTTAAGTGTCTGACTTCGGCTCAGTCATGATCTCGCAGTTCATGAGTTTGAGCCCCACGTCAGGCTCTGTGCTAACAGCTCAGAGCCTGGAGCCTATTTCACATTCTGTGTCTCCCTCTCTCTCTGCCCCTCCCCCGTTCACATTCTCTCTCTCTCTCTCTCTCTCTCTCTCTCTGTCTCTCTCCTTCAGAAATAAAATAAACACTATAAAAAGTTTAAAGATATTTAAAATGTTTTTTTTAATGTTTATTTATTTTGAGAGAGAGAGAGAGACAGCAAGGCAGTATATGAGTCAGAAATGCCATGGGGAAGCCTGTTGTTATACCTCATCAATTCGGAAGGGTTACTTACCCTCTTTAAGCCTGTGCACATTTGTCAAATGAAGGTGGTAGTGTCTGCCCTACTTATTTCACAGGGTTATTATAGACATCAGTGAATCTAATACCTGCAAATGCAATGTAATTAAAAGACTTGTCATTAAATGTTTCACCCAAGTCCCATGGCTATTTTAGGCAGAGGTCAAATTACTTCGAGCTCTTATTAGCTATTAATCTGGTCCTCCTCCTCCTACTCCTAACTGACCCCATGCTCAAAAACTTCTGTAGCCCAGCAGTTTCCAGGGCACGCTAAGTCATAATCTGTGGCATGTTATAATCCACGTTGGCCATCTTAAACTGCAAATGCTTGCCTTTCATGTTCAAGGTGCCCTGGGGAATGTGACATGGAGACCAATACTGCACCTTGATGAGCAACTCCGTGAACAAATCCTGCTTGCGGATTTATATTGTTTCTGCATATGAAGGAAAACATGTTTTTCTATTAAGTGTGATACTTCACAGGTGGTCTCCAAAGTACAGTGTCCAAGGCAATACTTTGTGGTACAGAAAAAATATTAGAACTTGTGACTTGTGATTTTAAAACTTCATACTCTGAATTTCTGTTTCTGTGTGTTTTATAATTTACATGGTATATTAATACAATAGTACGTATCTGTAAAACATACACACACATATATTTTAGAGTGCTGATTGGGAATGTGCACAAAAAAAGGTTTGGAGACCACTTCATTAGAGGACAGGAGAAATCAGACCATTGGGTGGACAAGTATAAACCGGAGCCTTAGTCTTTATTTCTCTTCATACAAAAGCAGAGGCAAGTTATACATTTTCATCTGTAGGGCTATTTTCAAACTATGGACTCTACTACTCATTGGTTATGTGCCTTGCGCAAATTACTCTATCTTTCTGTGCCCCAGCTCTTCTTTCCTTAAAGTGGGGCTCATCCCAGTACCTCTGTTGTGTTGGAGAGGGATGAGCAGAAAACTCTGAATTTACTAGAATGGAAACTTTTGATTAGAAAGTCATATGGTGGGGCACCTGGGTGGCTTAGTGTGCTGAGCGTCCCAACTTTGGCTCAGGTCATGATTTCGCAGTTCATGAGTTCAAGCCCCACATCAGGCTCACTGCTGTCAGTGCAGAGCTTGCTTCAGACCCTCTGTCTCCCTCTCTCTGCCCCTCCCCCACTTTCACTCTCTCAAAAGTAAATGAAAACATTGGAAGAAAGAAAGAAAGAAAGCCATGTGGTTGCAAAGCCTGCAGGCCTCACTGCTCAGATTTATCTTTCTCCTTGTTCATTAACCAACCTTGAGCCTGACTTCCACTACGTCTGAATCAGAACAAATCAGAACGACATAAGGCCGTCGCACCCAAGTTATATGGGGTGAGCTAGAAGAAATGGCAAGAGCCATTGCTAGAACCACTTTCACCAGGAAACAGAGTAACTGAAGAGGCACATAGACTAGGCTTGGTACCCCTATTACTGAATTGACTTTCGTAAAGAAATAGATTTTTACATACATTACTAATGGTAGACATTCACCTGCTGAAAGGGAGTATGAAAAGCATTCTAAGCAGGGAGGAGAGGAGATGCAAAGTCATGGAGGTGTGAAAATGCTGGAAGTGTTTAGACCTGTGAGGACTCCAAGTAAACGTAAATATAAAAGCCAAATAAGTGAAGCATGCTTATTGGGTCCACTGCTGTATGCTTTATGTATACAGCCTAATAAGTAGATGCTTAATAAATATTCATTATTGTTTCCATAGCTAAGTAGAACATATGGGAGGTATCAGAACCACCTGTAGGGGGCCATTTTCTTCTTCACATTACAACCTCTGCCCTTGGAGATTCTAAAACACACACAGGAAGTGTTAATGTATAGAGCCACTGTTACAGACATGGGGGTGAGTGGGTAAAGGCCATTATTCTAGGTGAGTGCTTTTGAAACTGCAGGTTGTAGGGGTGCCTGGGTGGCTCAACTGGCTAAGTGTCTGACTCTTAATTTCAACTCAGCTCATGATCTCATGGTTTTGGGGTTCAAGCCCTGCATTGGGCTCTGCACTGGCTGCATAGAGCTTGCTTGGGATTCTCTGTCTCCCTCTCTCTGACCCTTTCCCACTTGC
This sequence comes from Panthera uncia, assembly GCF_023721935.1. Lineage (NCBI taxonomy): Eukaryota > Metazoa > Chordata > Mammalia > Carnivora > Felidae > Panthera > Panthera uncia. The sequence goes on from NW_026057582.1 coordinate 21,226,561, forward strand.
ACTGTCGCTGTCTCTCTCAAAATAAATAAATAAACTTAAAAATATATATACATATACATACATACATACACACACACACACACACACACACACACTGTAGGTTGTAAGCCATTGGTATATCATGAAATCAATGTATTATATCACAACTATCCTTTTTGAAAAGTGAGTTAAAATAGAACACATACATACATAAATATGTCTGTATCCTAGGGTACATTGTAAAGTATATTTTTTACTGTGGGTCATGATCTAACATGTGAAGCCACTGGTTTGCATAGTAGTTGGTGGAAGCCTTGACTAAAGCAGTAGGTAGATTCTAGTGATGACTATGAAAAAAATTGATGGGATTTAGTGACTTACTGAGTATGCAAGGTAAAGCAAAGTGCAGACTTGGAGTTTCAGAACTAGCTTAAGCTAGTTGGTGAAGTGCCATGTCTTTAAAACTGAGATTAAGAATGAGGCAGTCAAATGTTGTGGGATTCTTTGGGGGTTGAGAGTGGAGACTGGGGGCAGGATGTCAGTGAGAAGATAATGAGTTCGGATGAGATGAGTTGAGTTTGAGACTCCAAGTGGACATGTCTATGAAGCAATAGGAAACATAGTCTGAAGCATAAGGAAGAGTTCAGGGTTAATGACCAAGTCTGTAGTCATTATTATCCAGATGATAGCCGACATGTTAAATTGGATGAGATTTTCTTTCTTTTTAATTTTTCTAATTGGTTTCTCCACCAAAAAGAATTTGTATCACAAAATTCAATTTCATTTATATTTCAGTACTTGAAACACTTCCTTGTGACTCTGTTAGGAAATATTAGTTTAGCTCAGAAATAAAGAATAACTTTTTAAAATTCCTTTTAAATATGATTCATTGATGATATGATTAACAGTAAATAGAACCTAACTAAATGAATCAATATAGGTACATTTTATGACACTTAAATTTTAATAAAATTTATATAATTCACTGAAGAACATTAAAAGAACAATGTGAAATTTGAGGCAGTTTGAGAAAGTGGTAAGATAAAAACCTAATGGTCTATATTCCTTTATTAAGATTGTACCAGAATTGACCTTTAAAAGATTAAGTCCATTATGTGCTCATTATGTTACTGAATTGCACAATAATTTGCTCTAATATCGTTCAAGAGAAAAATAAGTATCTTGCACAAAAACCATAATATGCTATTCTTTTTCATTTTAAATATGAATATTAGGCATTTTTCCCCAATAACTGCTTTTCCTTGTAGAAAATTCTAAGAAAAACTTACCATATCTAGTTGTCCATTACACAAATGCCAGTTTCTATTCTTTCTCTTAAGTATTAGGTGTTATTTTTATTTTTTGAATTTTAAGCTGTTGTAATAACATTAGAGATCTACGCACTTAAAGTTTTAAGCGTACGATACATTAAGGGTGCAACAAACTATTGTTGCCCATTGGTAAACAATGTACAGCAGATCTCTAGAGCTTATTCTCCTTGTTTAATTGAAACTTTATGCCCATTGATTACAATTCCCCATTTCCTCCCCTTTAGCCCTTAGCAACTACCATTCCACTCTTTGATTCTATGTACTTGACAGTTTTAATTACCTCATATAAGTGGAGTCATGCAGGATCTTGAGGACATTACACTAACTAAAATAAACCAGACACAGAAAGACAAATACTGGATGAGGTTTTCTAAGGAGCCTGGTAGTGTTCAGTAAGGACTACTCCCAAGAATAGAATCCTTGGGAAGGTGAACCTTTAATGAGCAGGTCTCAGGAGAGTTAGAATAGAGGCAAGATAGGAGAAGAGTCTATTCATTACAGAAATATATGTTAGAGAAATATCAAGCAGAATAAAAACTGAACCACAACCTTTATATAGGTGGTTGCGTCATTAAGGATCTCTAGGAGGCAGTTATCGTAGAGTTAAGTAATGGGACAACTAACCAGTTTTAGCAATTTAAAGAGTAAACGGGAAGTACAAAGTATGATCTCTGAAGAGAAAGTATGGTTTTGCTTTATGACAGAGAATGGAAGGAAGCTGACAGAGGGTTAGCTATGGGTAGAATAGGACTTTTATGTGCAGAAATTAGATAACATTTGTAAGTGGTGGTGAAAGATAATATTTGTAGGTAGGATGATTGTGATAGTGAACATAAGGCGCTTACTATGTGCCAAGAATTATTCTAAACACTTCACATAGATCAGCTCATTTTAATCTTCACAACAACACTGAGGTAGGCACTATTATTATCCCCATTTAAATGAGGAAACAGGCAGAGAGGTAAAGCAAATTGAGCAAGTTCACACACAACTATCAGACACAGGATTTGAATCCAGCCTGGGGCACCAGAGTTTATGCTCATAACTTCTACACTTTGCTGGGGAAGACGAAGGTGCAGGAAAATAGGGCATAAAGGGCCACAATCCCTTACCCAGAAACTTTTGGGGCCAGATGTAATTTAGAATTCAGAAATTTTCAGCTTTTAATATACATATATTTTCTTATAGCCACGTAGGATCTGGGGCTGTACCTTAAACACAGTCACATTGGTAACCGACATCTTTGTAGTAAATGTATCAATAAATAAAGACCAACCTCACATCAATTGGGGCCAAGTTCTTCCAGGGGTTAACAGAAAACTGTCAACGTTCAGAGCTGTTTGAATTTTGGACTTGCAGATAAGGAACTGTGCTCCTGCAGTAGCCAAGCATATCTCTGAGGGGGAGGCAAAGAAGAATCTGGTAGTGGGATCTTGGAAAGGGTTAGGAACACCTGCTCCTTTGTGAAAAGAGAAGCAGGGCAAAAGGAAAAACAGCAAGGTTATGTCCCAACTCCTCGTTCCCATCTCCCACAAAATTCCTGTTTTCCTTTCTTAGTATAAGTCAGATGCTGATGGATGTCACCATTTTCCCTTTAAGGTCTAGAATGGCTTGTCCTTGCTTTTCCTATATTTTACCTGACCCACCAATGGGGTCAAGGTGATTCTACCTCTTCCTTCCAGGTATAGGTGAGACAGAGAAAGGGGAGAGAGGTTGAGGGGCAGAAAATACCACAAGAGAGATTTTTTATAGTACTTGTTTCTTCTTTGTGACTAGCAATAATTCATTAATTCATTCATTTATTCATTCACTCACTTACTCATTTTGCTACCACTGGGGCAAAATCCTTAGAAAACAGCTAAAACCTTGGAGAGTACTTTAGGGACAAGTGAAACAAAACTTAAGAGACTTCATTGTGATGCCCAGGAAGTCAGAGAGAAAGAGAGATTGAGAATGAATAAGACATTGAATCATGGAGTGCCTGGGTGGCTCAGTCGGTTAAGCATCAGACTCTTGATTCTGGCTCAGGGAATGATCTCACAGTTCATGAGATGGAGACCTGTGTCAGGCTCTGTGCTGACAGGACAGAGCCTGTTTGGTATTCTCTCTCTCTTTCTCTCTCTGCCCCTCCCCTGCTTGCTCTCTCTCTCAAAATAAATAAGTAAACTTAAAAAAAAGACACCGAATCAGGCTGACATGGATGAAAAGAACAGGAGCCCAAGTAGAACTAATTAAGATTGAGAAGGTATTATTTTTTTCCAGAAGGTCTGTAGCATCTATCGCTGCAACTCACCTTTCCAGCCACTGCCAGGCCCAGGTTGCAAGAGTCCCTGGGTTATGTGTTTGGCTGGCTGGAGCAGGGAATCCTTAACTCAATTGGATAGGAGAGGGGAAGTATGAAAACATTCCCGGTATTCCCAGTAGTCACTTGGACATATTAATTTAGAAAAATATTGTTAAACGTAGTGTTGGCTACTAAAGTATTCCTGGTGGTCCAGTGCTTAAGGTACAGGTTAAGCCAGAAACTGGAGAATGCATTCTGGTTTGCAGGTTATTTCTGATATGGTATTACAATGTCAGGCATATCGGGGGTTAAAAAGTCTTTGGTAGGCTAGCCAGGAAATTTAACATGCATGTAAAATACATTCCAAACAACCAACTTTTGGAAAACAACCCTATAAGTTGGGGACTGCCTGTTTTTATATTCCCTTTGCCAAAGCTACTAAAATTTGTAGCAAAATAGAGATTAAAAAATAATATATTCTTGTGACTCAACAGTGTGGCAGCATCTTCAAACTGAGAGTGTAATTTTAGAGTCAATATTATTTTCTTGGGCATTTTCTAGAACCAAAGAGAATCAAGTGGCAAGTCACCACATCTGGCAATATCAATGGAGAAATTCTGCCTTTACCTTTACAGTTAAAGTAGCTCTTTCAAGTTTAATTGTCAGCATGAATGGGGGCACAGGTCGTATTCTGATCAAACCTGCTGATGTTACAAAACTGAGAGATATAGCAGGTATGTTACCGAAGAGACACAAACATTTTGCTCCTCTCCTATCTCCTCCATCTCCATGGTCCAATATGGTAGCAGTTTGGAGGATCATGTTGCATTTGGTATGGAGAAAAAAAAGGGGGTGTTGTGTTTAGGGTAGAAAAGACTTATGGGAGGGAAGAAAATCATTAAATAGAAGTGAGATTCTTTCTGATTTGTTTTATGGGGCTCTAGTGGACACACCCAAGACCATGGTGGTAGATTTTTTTCTAGTATAGGAAAGAATAACAGAATTTCTCAAAAATCAGATAGTAGGTTCCCTTTCTCATGTGTATGCAAAGAATGAATATCATTCATCAAGCTCAGGAGAGTCTTACATTGGGTAGAGGGTCAAAGTAGATGGTCTCCAAGTTCTTCTTCCAATACTAAAACTCCATAAGTCCCATGAAAATTATAACTACTCCCGCTTTCTTCCCCAAGCAATATGATATCTTCAAAGTCAGATGCCAATGGGAAAATTCTGGTTGATGCTAAGCCCCCAGTTGGCCATACAATTGTGCAATCAAATTTTAAGTGTTCCTAATGGAGTCAGCCAACCTGGGACTGCTCATTTCCTTAGTCATGGAGATGTACTTTTGGAAACCAAAATCTGTAGTAGGCAAAAATCAGTCCAAGCCATGTGGCTTTCCAACAGGGTATGATTACAAAAAAAGGCTGAAATTATTATAACCCAGAAGGGGAAAAGTCAGCAGAATTCATTATCCTCATAAAATACATTCTTTGATCCTTCCTTCTACCATATTGTATGCACTGTTTCCTGGGCTATCTAGTGGTCAGTGAGGTCAAGATAATGTTGTGTATCTCCTGTTTCCTTTATATTGGCCTTACAGAAACTGAGAGCCAAGATTAGCCATTCTAGTTTTTTGTTTTTTTGTTTTTTGTTTTTTAGAATAGTTACTATTTAAGAACTTCAAGTTTTTCATTGTTGGAAATCATTTGGAATTCTCTAGCATGTAGCAGTAGCTTCTACTTGATCTTTGTAAGTAAGAACTTCAAGACATTGCAATGTGCTCACAAATAAAGTCATAATGGAAGTCTGTTTTTCTCCTTTGTAACACCAAATGAACTTGTAATTGCTTGATCAATGTTGGCTGTCCATCTGGAATGCAAACTCCATGAGAGTGTGGACAAGCAATCTGTCTTATTCAGCATTCCATGTCCATTACCTAGAGCAGTATTAACACCCAAAAAATGTTGAATGAATAAATCTAGCAATGAAATGATTACCTGTTCTCTCAAATGCTGCTTGTTATCTTCCACATCACCACACACACACACACACACACACACACACACACTCCTTTGGAACAATTTCTTAATAGAATAGAAACAGTTTACCTTTTTGTTTCACAAATTGCAGAAAGAAAGCACTACTTTCTTGTTCCCATGTCCTGGATCAGTGCAAAGATTCTCTTTCTTCCTTTCAAACTACTCCATTGATCTTTGTTATCAACTATATCAAATGGGTACTGGGACAGTTCATAGTGGTGTAAGGACAACTCATCCAGCTTTCAAGATTTTCCTCTAAAGTACAACAAAACTGGGGCGCCTGGGTGGCTTGGTCAGTTAAGTGTCTGACTTCAGCTCAGGTCATGATCTCATGGTCCGTGAGTTCGAGCCCCTCATCGGCTCTGTGCTGACAGCTCAGAGCCTGGAGCCTGTTTCAGATTCTGTGTCTCTCTCTCTCTCTGCCCCTCCCCTGTTCATGCTCTGTCTCTCTCTGTCTCAAAAATAAATAAACGTTAAAAAAAATTAAAAAAAAAAAAGAAAAGAAAAAAAAAAAGTACAACAGAACTGCTTCTAAGTCCCATACAGAGGGGAACAGCTGTGGATGGCTTCCCAAGTAGGTAAATACCACCTCATGGGACAGTGGAGACCAGCGGCCTCATCAAAAATTTAGGTGAATATAGAAGATCTCCTGATGCTTATATAACTTTGAATGTCTTTTCAGGCAAAATTCTTTTCTGAGAGGCTGACCAAAGGCAGCTAGAGAGTGTGTACTACCTGGGAATTGGGAGGTGGGGAGATGGATACTTCTAAACACTAACTTTCCTGGTCTAGCAATTTTGCCAGAAGCTGGACAATCCAGTTTCTAACCCAGGATAGTCTTTTTTTTTAATGTTTATTTATTTTTGAGAGGCAGAGAGACAGAGTATGAGGAGGGGAGGGGCAGAGAGAGAGGGAGACACAGAATCTGAAACAGGCTCCAGTCTCCAAGCTATCAGCATAGAGCCTGACATGGGGCTCGAACTCACGAACCATGAGATCATGACGTGAGCCAAAGTTGGGCACTTAACCAACTGAGCCACTCAGGCTCTCCGACAGAATAGTCTTAATAATAAAATTATCTTGGTTTGTGTATTATGTACTTGTTCCATAAACACCTATGTATATATTTCATTCAAACACTGTGAGGTAATTATTGTAGGTATTGATTATTATCATTGTTATTCCCATCTATCTTGCATATGCAAAAACCGTAGATTTAGATGACCATTTTAGGGTTAAACTGCTAGTTAGAGGCAAAGCTGGATCTCTATCTCTAGGTGACAAAGAAGCATGGTGAAGCAATCACAGGATGAAAGCCCATTCAATCCCAACTCTGTTTACTATCTACATGATCTTAGAAAAATCCTTTGCATTTTCTGAACTTTATTTTCCTTACTGTTTTCAAATGGGGGCTAAAGAGGTATAGAGGTGGCACAAAAACAGACACATAGACCAATGGAATAGAATAGAAACCCCAGAACTAGACCCACAAACGTATGGCCAACTCATCTTTGACAAAGCAGGAAAGAACATCCAATGGAAAAAAGACAGTCTCTTTAACAAATGGTGCTGGGAGAACTGGACAGCAACATGCAGAAGGTTGAAACTACACCACTTTCTCACACCATTCACAAAAATAAACTCAAAATGGATAAAGGACCTGAATGTGAGACAGGAAACCATCAAAACCCTAGAGGAGAAAGCAGGAAAAGACCTCTCTGACCTCAGCCATAGCAATCTCTTACTCGACACATCTCCAAAGGCAAGGGAATTAAAAGCAAAAATGAATTACTAGGACCTTATGAAAATAAAAAGCTTCTGTACAGCAAAGGAAACAACCAACAAAACTAAAAGGCAACCAACGGAATGGGAAAAGATATTTGCAAATGACATATCAGACAAAGGGCTAGTATCCAAAATCTATAAAGAGCTCACCAAACTCCACACCCGAAAAACAAATAACCCAGTGAAGAAATGGGCAGAAAACATGAATAGACACTTCTCTAAAGAAGACATCCGGATGGCCAACAGGCACATGAAAAGATGCTCAACGTCACTCCTTATCAGGGAAATAAAAATCAAAACCACACTCAGATATCACCTCATGCCAGTCAGAGTGGCCAAAATGAACAAGTCAGGAGACTATAGATGCTGGAGAGGATGTGGAGAAACGGGAACCTTCTTGCACTGTTGGTGGGAATGCAAATTGGTGCAGCCACTATGGAAAACAGTGTGGAGGTTCCTCAGAAAATTAAAAATAGACCTACCCTATGACCCAGCAATAGCACTGCTAGGAATTTACCCAAGGGATACGGGAGTACTGATGCATAGGGGCACTTGTACCCCAATGTTTATAGCAGCACTCTCAACAATAGCCAAATTATGGAAAGAGCCTAAATGTCCATCAACTGATGAATGGATAAAGAAATTGTGGTTTATATACACAATGGAGTACTACATGGCAATGAGAAAGAACGAAATATGGCCCTTTGTAGCAACGTGGATGGAACTGGAGAGTGTGATGCTAAGTGAAATAAGCCATACAGAGAAAGACAGATACCATATGGTTTCACTCTTATGTGGATCCTGAGAAACTTGACAGAAACCCATGGGGGAGGGGAAGGAAAAAAAAAAAGAGGTTAGAGTGGGAGAGAGCCAAAGCATGAGAGACTCTTAAAAACTGAGAACAAACTGAGGGTTGATGGGGGGTGGGAGGGAGGGGAGGGTGTGTGATGGGTATTAGGGAGGGCACCTTTTGGGATGAGCACTGGGTGTTGTATGGAAACCATTTTGACAATAAATTTCATATATTGAAAAAAAATAAAATAAAATAAAAGTAAACAGGTATAGAGGGATAGGGAGCAGGTGTTAATTTTGTCCTGTTTACCTCATGGATTTTTTCTCATGGGGACATTAAAGATCAAAGTGCTTTGTAAGGTATAACTGTGAGACTGTATTACTTTCCTAAAGAAGTTTTTATTTTAATTCCAGTTAGATAACATACAGTGTTATATTGGTTCCAGGTGTACAATTTAGTAAATAATCCAATTAAAAAATGGGCAGAAGACATAAACAGACATTTCTCCAAAGAAGACACACAGCTGGCCAAAAGATACACAAAAAGATGTTCATCATCACTTACCATCTGGGAAATGCAAATCAAAACTACAATGAGCTATCACCTCACACCTGTCAGAATGGCTAAAATCAACAACACAAGAAACAAGAGTTGATGGCGATGATGTGGAGAACAGGATTACTCATTCACTGTTAGTGGGAATGCAAACTGGTGTAGCCACTGTGGAAAACAGTATGGAGGTTCCTCAAAATGTTAAAAATAGAACTACCTTGCTATCCAGGATTGCCACTACTGGAAGTTTACCCAAAGAGGTGGTATTACTCATATTCCCAAGAGAGGTGTAGAGCATGGTACTATGGAGTAGGACAGGTTTCATTCAAGGCCCAGGGCCCCCGCCTTTGTACCTATATGACCTTGACTGTGTTCCTGAATCTCACTAAGCCTCAGTTTCCTCATCTGTAAAATGGGAACAATAAAAACTGCCTCATAAGGCTAACATGAAGATTAAGTGAGATTAAGTGCAGAAAACAGAATCACCAAAAGGTAATAGGAGCACCACCCTCATAATGTGTCTTCTTTATAATGGAAGAAATGGACGTTCAGTAGCTGATTGATTTGGTGTCAGGACACCCAAAGAGCAGAGCAGTAAGAGACTCAGTAAACCAGTGTTTTGTCTTGTATTGGCTCTGAGAGAAACAGATTTGGTGAGTGGAAGCTGGACAAGAAGACACTTTTTTTCTTTTTCCCTCCTTGCTACCACCCCACCCACCTCAGTCTGTAGGCTCTATTTCTTTGGGGTTTGAGAAAACAGGAGTCCCTCGAGGCCCAAGGTGGGACTAGTACCAAAGAGAGTTTTCCTCCTCTGTTGCTACAGGAATCCCAAGAAACCTTAGGCAAGAGATTGGATCTAAGTGGGGCCATTGCTTAACACCCACGTTCTCCTGATTATGACAACACTTCTTCCCAATGAGGACAAGGTCTGAATGTGGGAGTTTTGTGAGCCCCGTAAGTAACTGGAAGTAAACTTTTCAGATGAAACTTGCTTGTCTCTTGCTGCTGCCTCTGCTGGTACATGACAGAGCAACATGATTCACAAATTTTGCAATAAATAAATTGTAGTCACTTACTAAGTCATAGAAGAAAGTTTCTAAGAATAAAGAGGAATCATGGGACTCTGTGGCATCATATTGCATAACAATTCATTTTAAAATAGTTCAAATCTTCCAGGAAAGGGAGGAAATATTGGTAAAGCAGAGAGCATCTAAAAATTCAAACAAGGCTGCTAAGTTTATGTTTAGACTTTGGGATTCGGTTGAAAGTTTGACAGAAAGGAGGAAGAATTAGTGATTCCATTCTGGTTGATGCTATTCATGTGAATTTCTCATCTCAACAGAACACCAGACAGTTGCAATTTTGAAAAATGTATTATATTTATAAGGGAACAACACCTGCTTTTGAGACACAAGATAGAAAAACTGGATCAAAACCATTCAGAAAAAATTGGATCAAAAACATGGATCAAAACCAGGAAACTCATTTTTAAAATTATTTTTTTAAGGCTTACAAGAAACATATACAGATATTCTAAAAAAAAAATCACTTAACTTTCTTCAAAAAACAGAAGCAAACAAAACAAAACAAAAACCTGATGTAACTAGTTTTGTCTACATGAGAAAAGGGAAATGGAAAACTTTAAGGTTAATATGTAGGTAATTAACATCAGGAAGGGTCCAAAATATGCAAGTATTTGAGATAGAGGTAAATTGAGCTCCTTAATTGTCCACCAGTGCTTTGCAGAGTGGGTTGGCCACACTGAGTTATTGTGTACAGAAAGAAAATACATTAATATTTCTTTTTCTTTATCCCACACCTTCACCTATATATTATATGTGTCTTATATATATGTACAAAATGTGTGCTGATTAGTATAGTTGTATAGCATGGAATTTAGAAATAAATGTGCATATTAGGAGTACATGTTCAAAAATTTTATTGATGGGAGTACACAGTGAATTAGATATGGAGATCATGACTGAATGATTGGCCCAGTTCTAAATTCTACTGGGCAGAGTAGACATATACTCATAGTTACATATGATTATTTACTTTGGCATCAATCTGTGAAAAACATTTGGGGAATATGGATTGTGTGATGAGCGCCATGCTAGACATAGATAGGAGTACAAGAAATGTCTAAACTATAGGCATTCAGCCTGTGCCTGAATGTCTCTCTGACAGTCTCTCCATCTTGTAGAAGAGTCTGTTCCATTGTTGGAGAGCTGTTATCATTAGTATATTCCTGTTTATACTGCATCTGAATTTGACATGTGACAACCCAATTTGGAAGTACAATTTTTTTTGGTCTAAGTTTTACCTACAAGGGCAACACTGGATAGCTTTTATTATTATTATTTTTGTTTTTAATCTTAATTTATTTTTGAGAGAGAGAGGAGAACAGAGAGAGAGAGGGAGACACAGAATCTGAAGTAGACTCCAGGCTCTGAGCTGTCAGCACAGAACCTGACACAGGGCTCAAACCCATGAACAGTGAGATCATGACCTGAGCTGAAGTCAGATGCTTAGCCAACTGAGCCACCCAGCACCCTTGGATAGCTTTTAAATATCTGAAGACAGCTCAAGTCTATCTTTTATTTCTCTCTTCCCTTGGACCCTACTTGGGCTCTTTCAACTCTGTAATATACTCTCTTAAATGGCAGGTATGTGAAGTTAGTCTAGTTTGTCAATTCTGTTTTAAAATGTGATTGAAAGAAAATAAAAATAAAATGTGATTCAACTTGTGCTGAATGCATGAGATTATCATTTCTCTTGATTTGGATGCCAAGTACTATTGACAAAATTAATAATTAATATTATTGAAAATTTCATCTGTCTCTTTATGGTTGACTAGGGTTCCTGGAAGTTTTTACTGTGAACTCTGGGCTAGGACTTTACTAGTTTATTTATATAATTACCCCTATAACTGTGCAAGTTATTATTTAGACCTAAATGTAGGGTTTATATTTATCTCAGTTAAATATCATCCTGTGTGCATTTTGATTTGTAGCATGGCTTCCTGGGATTATTTTTTTATCTTGCCTCATTCAACAAATATTTACTAAACCCCCACTAAAAATGCTAATCAGTGTTTTGGGTTGTGGGGTCATCTGAAAAAATAAGTCATAGTCCCTTTTCTTGAGTATCTCACACTGTAATCAGGACACTGGACATAAACTTCTCCATCATGCAACATGTTAAACTCTATAACAGAGGCATGTGTAATGAACATGCAAAGAAGAAAAGCATTTAAATAATTGGTAATATTTTTATATTGATTTAGAATTTGTGATTAACTTGCATATCTTATTTAACTCTCAAAACAATTCTGATGGATGATAGTGTTAGAAAATAGTCATCAATTTACAGAAGCACCAGAGGCTCAGAACAGTTAAATGACCCAGCAAATAAGAACTATCTTTTCCCCCTTTTTTAAAGGAAACCAGGACAAAGTGATTTTATTTTTCTGGCTCAATGCTTATTTTCCAAGATTCCCCAGAAATTCTACATAGTGCCCTCAGAGATTTATGACCAATTCACTTTGGCACCTAGGGATGTAATCTTTTCAGGTTTGTTGGTAAAAATTCATTTAAAACAACTTCTCTACCTATATGTCAGCTGATCTTGGTCTATAATACAACTTTCAAAGTTTGAAGTCCATGAATAGAACTTTTTTATGCTCCTTTTTGTCATCTGTTGCTATTTGCTAATTTTCCAGTGTCCCCTGGCAGTGGCTGATTCTTTCCTTATTCTTCCTCTACTCTGAACACGGCTTTTGAATACTCCTTTCTATTGAATTTTCTCTTCAATTGCCAGGTTCCTTTTTCCTCCTCTTCTCCAATGTTTGACAATAAAATATGGAAAGAGCAGTAGTGTTACTGATAAAATGAAGTAAAGTCCTTGTGATGGGGTTTTGGGGTAATGGTGGGGTTTGGAGCTGATGGCCAAGAAGGAATTCTTGAAGGAGTCTTTGGTGCAGAAAGGTGATTTTATTAAAGCATGGGGACAGGACCTGTGGGCAGAAAGAGCTTCACTGGGGCTGTGACAGGTGACTGATTATATACCTTCAGGTTGGGAGGGACTTAGGGACAGTGTAAGTCTCTAAGGAATTTTGGAAACAAGGTTTCCAGGACCTTGAGGGGCTAGCTGTTGTTAGGGAAAATATCATTTATTACTATTTAGTAAAACCTCAGTCATGAGACCCTTCAGATGTATGTCAGGGGCCATATGCTTGGAGCATAATTGCCAACATACACTTGGGGGTTAAAGATAAAGGAGGTTTACAAAGGAATTTTTATGTGTTTAAGGAGACTCACAGGATCCCAGGGAGAGAAGGATAATGTTAAGCCCAGATTCCCTTTTGTCTTATCCAGGCAGCTGAGCTCCTAGAGGGAGATCACTCTGCCTGTTCCAAGGACTTGTCAATGGGCTGTAGGCAGTAAAGGAATTTAATTTTTCATTTGCCTTTGTTTCCTACATCACCATGGCAAGTACTTAAACCCTCTTACATCTTGATGAGGGTAATATTAGGGCTCCAGGGAACGCCCTGGAGTCTATAGGCTTCTGGAAATTAGGGTATGGATAAGATTGCCTTTTTCTTGAAGTTTACTAAGTTATCCATGAACTGAAGGAGACTCCTGTCCTGCATGACTGTGATCTCTATCAGTCAACCATTTTGCTTTCTTTCCTTTCCCCTGTTCTTGGGCAGCCAGGAGTGTCCGAAGAATAGCACACATATCCCACGTGGGGGTGGCGGGGGGAGGTGCTGTGAGCTAGCTTGTGCTTTGCCTCATGCTCCCTCATCACTTGGAACTGTCACCATTAATTGCTTTCAAATTTTGGCCCGTCTTTATGAAATTTGTTTCTTTATTCCCTCTTTGAAAACAAACCTAGGTTATTGAACGTCTGGGCTGGAATTTCTGTTGAAGAAAAATATTCAGAGGCTCTTGGAGGGTGTCCAAGTTCTCAAGTCTTTTTTGTAAGTAGGTAAAACCACTTGTTTGAAAAACAAAATTCTCTCCTCTTAAGTCTTTTTTGTCATGTGCACTGGTGAGCAACTTTCATTGAAATTATGAGTTACATATGAGGACAGAGTGACAGGTTAAAAAGATGAACTCTTTTGCACTATATTGAGTAATTTAATAGGAAGAGGAGTTTGTAGGTCTTTTAATTTTGAATCATAACATCTATGAGAATCAACAATCCCTCTCTAACCATAAAAACTATAGGGCATCAATGATACTGAAGTTATGAGTACACAGATTATAAAGATCTAAATTTTGACTCCTACATAACCCCCATTCAATAATTAAAACCCGGAGAATTGAGACTGCTAAAAGTTGACAATCAAGCAGTACTACCAATAGAAATAACCATTTGTATACTAATCTTATCAGGAGATGTCTGCACTCATGGGCCGTCCCATCCCTAGGTCTATAAACTGACACCATCCCAGACTGACTAAATCAAAGAACCCTAATGAGCACACGACCCAGACTATATTATGGCCAATGCTCAGACATTTGAGGCTCAAACCACAGCTTTATACCCATGGTACTTGAATTGGTTCCATTAACATATTTCAAAAAATGATCAGCATGTATACTATAAAGTCATTAAGAAGCAAAATAAGCATTAACCTTTAAAGTTAAAGATTGGGAATTTAAATCTCCCCTTAATGATATGCCACAACTAGATACATCAACTTGATTCACCAGTATTATGTCAATAATTTTTTTTGTTAAAGCAGAAATTTATTAAAATCCATTTTATATAGTGTTTTAGAGATAAAAAACATGGAGAGTCCTCAACATTCAGGCCATCAACTCTATCCTCAGAAGTGCTTCAGGAGAAGACAGATTCCTTTGCCCTCGCCCCCAAAAGATACTTCTATGTATACACCTGAAAATGATGCTTTTATAACCCCACCTCTCAAGACCAATCCTGTTGAGATCCCAAAACCTCTGCCAAGTGAAGCGATATTAGCAGAGAACCTTCTCAGAATAAAAGTGCCTGATTCAGAGGTGTAGTGCAAGAGATACATAACATGATGACTGCTTCAGAGGAGTGTGCCCACTCCCAGTAGGTGGGCCACGAAAGAACCCGAGGGCCTAGCTGAGCAGCCACTAGCTGCGGAGTGTGGCAAGATGGGACTGCAGGGCCTCCAGGGCCTCTTCTTCCTTCTCATCTTCTGATGCAGCCATCGCTCCTGAAGGTCTGGGCTCCAGAAAGGCATTGGTCACTTTACTAGGTGCTTTGCCCAAGGCACCTGCTGTGATTTCAAACAGAATTTTGTCAATTTCCATTTCTGCTGCTTCTTCCAATTCTTCCTGATCATCCATGCTTTCAAAAGTATCTTCTAACATTTCTTCTATGATGCCAGCCTTCATCATCTCTTTGGATAGCTCCCTCACGGTGGCCTGGATTTCTGGGATCTTCACAAGGCTCTGCATGGCCTTCATCACTTCTTTGCTCTTCTGCAGGGAACCAGCCACTCTCAAAACCACCAGCTGGTTCTTCATCCCTATGAGCACGGAGTTCACGTGAGCATTGGAAGCATAGAGCTTGCTCACAGCAAGCTAGTTTTTATGAGCTATGTATGCATTTGCCAATTCTTAATTACGATTAAGAGAAAAATCAGGACTTGTTCAATCTGTAAGTCTTCTTATTCATGAACATCACTGTTTACTTGTATAGAACATTTAAAAGTTATTCCTGTTTCAGGCCTCTGTCTGATGAGGGAGCATAAGGCAAGCTGACACCTTGCAAACCTCCTCCCCCCATCATCCCCAGGTGGGATATGTGTGATATTCCTTAGGCACTCCTGGCTGCCCAAGAATAAAGGAAAGAGAAAAATAACTGATAGAGATCACGGTTCTGCAGGATATGAGTCTCCATCACTTTACCAATGTCTTAGTAAATTACAAAAAAAAAAAAAAAATCTGATCAATAACCTAATCTCCAGAAACCTACAGACTCTGTTTCCTGGAGCCCCAACATTACCCTCCCCTTCATAGTGATGTGGGGAGCAAAAGCAAGAAGAAAATAGCAAATAAAATTAAATTTCTTTGTAACCTGCAGCCCATTGACAAATACTTGAGGCAGGCTGAATATAATATCTCTCCAGGAACTCCCTACTGTCTTAATGTTAATGCCTTACTAGAGGGGGGAAAAAACAGCCTTAGCTTGACAATAGCTAGACTTCCCACATCCTGTGAGTCTTCTTTAGCATATGAAAGTCCTTTTGGAAACTTCGCCTTTTCTTTACCTCCCCCAACTCCCAAGTATATAATATCACCCTCATAATCCAGGGGCAGCTCTTTCTGCCCACAGGTCCTGTCCCTGTGCTTTAAAAAAAAAAAAAATCACTTTTTTGTACCAAAGATGTCTCAAGAATTCTTTCTTGGCCGTCAGCTCCGGACCCCTACTACCACTCCAAAACCACATCATGTTTAAAGAAAACTGCCATCAATTTTGTGTTGTGTAGTATCAAAGTGCTTCAAAAACTACCAAAATAGCAGTTGTAATGGGCTGGGGTTTAGGATACTTTGTTGGACTCATCTCATGTACATCTTCTAGTCTGACTCAAATCAGCAGCCTTTCAATAGGGCATGGAATCCAGCTTTCCAAAGAGCCACTGAAGGGCCAAAGGTCAAAACTGAAAGTGTGGGTGGGAATGGGGTGGGGAGGGCAATTCTGATCAGTGGGAAACAGGAAGTGGAGGGAGTATTGCAAACTCCTTCTTATGAACTGCCCTAAAGCATGGTTCTGCCTGTTTCTCCTTTTCCTCATTCTCACATCAGCAAGTAACCTCCGGCTCAGACTGTTTACTGGGAAACCCAGGATAGGATGGCTGTTGGCTAAAAGTATCTGTTAACTAGCACATTAAGCATTCATTTTAATCCAGGATAATTTTGTGAACCTCCTGTATGCAAAGCACTAGTTTAGTAATTATAAGTGAGGCAAAGCTGAACAGAACTCAGTCTTTGACTTTGGGCACTAATATTCTAGCAGAGAAGATAGAAAAATTACATAGGCAGCATAGCTCCAGGGGATTCAGAAGAGTGACTGGCTCTGCCAGTCA
This sequence comes from Panthera uncia, assembly GCF_023721935.1. Taxonomy (NCBI): domain Eukaryota; kingdom Metazoa; phylum Chordata; class Mammalia; order Carnivora; family Felidae; genus Panthera; species Panthera uncia. The sequence goes on from NW_026057582.1 coordinate 21,243,410, forward strand.
CTGGCTGACATTTACTTCTGAGTGAGACATTTATTCTCTTTGGGCCTCTGTTCTCTTAGCTGTAAAATACAAGGTTGTGTTAGATAACCTCAAAAGTCCTCTCCACATCTAAAATCCTTTGCTTTTATAAATTTAGTCTAGGAGAAGCATGACTCCAATCAGTTCTGTATGATAGGTGTGTTCTCTGAATCCAAGTGTTGTGGGAACCAGAACTTTAGAGACTTGGGAAGCTTTTATGAAGAAGGAGGTATATGAGCTTGGTGGATTTGTAGGATTTTGATGGGCAGGTAGGGGACAGATGGGCATTTTAAGCATGAGGAAAAACATACTCAAAGGAATATAAAGGGAAAGTATATGTCTCATGCAGGAAGAGCAATGAATAGTTCAGTCTGGTTGAAGGGGTAGATGGGTATCTACATTTAAGAGACTGGTAAAGTAGAAAATGGAAGATCCAAGCTATTGCATTAAGTTTGAGCTTTACCATGTATTCTTCGATTTAGCATGTGTATAGAACACTTACTATGCTCCAGGCAGTGAGTGAGGTGCTGAGAACACAGAAATCAATAAGATGCAGTGCCCTCAACAGGCCTGTGAGCAGTGGGCAAAGGAGTGAAACTAGTGTGCAAAATCCTGTAACATAAATACAACTTAAGTACAGAGAATGAAAGTGTCGAACACCTCAGAGGTATAATAACAATAGACAGGCAGAGAGGGGGTCAAGGGTGATATGACAATAGGAAAGAGAGAAGGATGAGCAGTTTTTTTGATAAGAAAATGAATTTGTTTTGACGTTGAATTTGAGGCCCTTCCAGACAGCCAGATAGAAATGTGTAAATAGTAGAAGAATATTGGTTTGTGACTAGCTTGAAATGTTGGAACAAGAGATTGAGATATGTGTATATTTTCTAAGTAACTCATAGGTCTGAGAGGGATTGTCAAGGAAGAAAATATAGACAGAAAAAAGACCAAAGGGAACACCTTAGGGAATGCCCATGTTTAGGAGTTAGAAGAAGTAAGTGGCATGAACCAAGAAGAGTTAAGACTATCAGAAATGGTGGGCAACCAGCATAAAGGATGTCAAGGGAAGAAAGAATTTCAAGAAAGATGGGGGGGGGGGTTGGACAAGATCAAAGGCTCCCCAAGCTTGATGGACCAGCTGCATTAAAATCAGTTGAAACATGTATTAAAACTATGTAATTTGTGTCTAGATGGATCTTCGAGAAACTACTAACAGTAGCTGCCTTGGAGGGAACCTAAGGACTACAAAGCATGAGTAAACTGTATGAACTGATATCCTAGCCCTCCAAGTCAACTACAAAATTACATCACTGTCCCTTCCTTGGCTTATGGCTATGGCTGTATGAATTGTCCCATATGAACAGCTAAAGTTAGAACACAAAAGCCAGAGCTTGGTTAGTGGATCATTTGGTTTGGTATATAGATGTTGGTTAAGTATATCCACCCAAAATGGACATGAGCTGCACATGGAGGGGGCCTTGAAAGACAGCAGCAAGGGAAAATCTTCCCAATGGGTAGATTTCATGGAAAAATAGCCAACAATAAGAATATATATGGACTCAAGAGCAAAAGGATTGGCCAGCTGGTCAGAACCTGGGAAGAGAAAAGCTAGAAGATTGTAAGAAAAAATGTCTGGGCCAGATGCATGAGTATGAATATATGGGTGTGGGCATAAAATGTGAAGATCTTTGTATCAGATATTAATGACCACCAGTAAGCAGTCACCAGAGAATAACCATTGAGTAACTAAGGCAAAATGACTTGATCAGTTAAGAATAGCTAGTCTTTGTCACTGGCCACCCCAGAACTAGCACCACTGGCACATTAACAGAGTGGAGACCACATGTTAATAGCATGGGCCCCCAATAAGCAAGGCTGGTTTCTTTCCACCATTGAAAGTCCAACCAGTTAGCAAGCGAGCTCAATGTGGCACTATTTCTTGAGGATACAACACTGTCACAAATTGATCACAGTGAGGCCTTTCTTCCTGGAAGGACCAGTGGTATGTCATAGTAGTTACACGTATTCTTGGTAACTGTTCACCTTTCCTGCCTCTACAGCCTCAGCCAAGCACCACTATCTGGAAGATTTTAAAGTATCTGATCCAGGTACACAATCTCGTACAACACAGCATCTGACCATGAGACCTATTTCACAGAAAAAGAGATAGGGAGGTAAGCGCATGGTCATGGGATCCACTGGTCATATCAAGTACCACATAACCCAGGAGTAATTGGTTTTACAAAGCAATGGAATAGCCTGCCAAAGGCATAACTTGTTGGCAATACTCTGCCATGGTGTGGTATCATCATAGCAAATCACAAATTTCTATTTGGATGTTGTGTCCCATTAGGAAGAATGTGTGGGTCTTGAAATCAAGGGGCAAAAGCAGGAGTGGCCTCAGTTGCCTTTATACCCAATGACCCACTTAGGAATTTTGTGTTTCCAATCCCCATAATTCTAGGCTCTGCAGGAACTATAAGCTATGATTGTCACCTGGGAGTTTTGGACTTTTTATGTGCAGGGATCAGTAGACTAAAGGAGGAGTTAATATCTTGGTAGGAGTAACATCCTGATCAGTGCAAAGAGGTAAGTCTGCTGTGACCCAATGACGGTAGGGAGGAATATATGTATATATGTGGAATTCATTTAATCCACTTGAACATGCCTTAGCACTTGCTCAATTATAACTAAAATGAACAATTCCAGCAACTCCTGCCTGAAAGGAGTATAGTTACCATGGGTTCAGACCCCTCAGGAATAAGAGCTTGGATTATACCAGCAGATAAGTCATCAAGGCCAGCAGAGGTTAAAGCTGAGTATGAGGCGAATTTAGAATGGGCAGTGGAGAGAAACGGAAGCACCAATTGTGGTCCTGACATCAACTGCAGCAACAGGGCTGTAGTTCATCCCCATAACCTGTCGTCTAAATTTCCCACAGGAAGACAGATCCACTGAAATCCTGGATGCTCTGTTTTCCAAATGTGTATGAGGAAGTTGATCACATCACAAGGGTTGCAACAAGCATGGAGGTGAGCACTCTATTCAAGACGCACTTCCATTGAATCTGTAGGTTGCTTTGGGTAGTATGGACATTTTAACAATGTTGATTCTTTCGATCCATGAACATGGAATATCTATCCTTTTGTTTGTGTCATCTTCAATTTCTTTCATCAATGTTTTACAGTTTTCAGAGTTCAGGTCCTTTACCTCCTTGGTTAAGTTTATTTCTAGGTATTTTATTCTTTTTAGCATAATTGTAAATGGAATTGTTTTCTTAATTTCTCTTTCTGCTACTTCATTATTAGTACATAGAAATGCTACCAATTTCTGGATATTAACTTTGTAGCCTACAACTTTACTTAATTCAAGAACTATACTCAAATTAAAAAAAAAAAAAAATATATATATATATATACACATATATGTATATTGAAAAAGAACTCACTTGCTGTTAAGAGGGAAGGAGTGCAGCTAGCACTCCTAATTGGCTCATATCTCAGTATCTGCCCCCCTTGTGCAACAGTAGCCCTCCCTTATGTGCTGATCAGAGATGCACTTTGTGGCACCAGGCAGTCAAAGAGTGTGATGTGGGGAAACAGAGGGAAGTGATCATCACTACAAAAGCTACCATTGGTTCAATCCAGAAAAGGATCTAAAAATGTCCACTGGATTTTGCAGCAAAGGTTGTTAGTGACTTTGGCAAGAGCCTTTTCAATTGAGTAATGGGAGCAGAAGCCAGATTGCAGTAAGTTAAAGAATGAATGGAAGTAAAAACGTCAAAAGAACAACTTGAGGAAAGTCTTTATGAATGTTCAGCTGCAAAGGGAAGGAGGCAGCTAGGGAAGCAGCAGTGGCGGGTGGACTGAGATGTGAGAACTATGGCGGGATTTTGTTTTGGTAGAAAGAGACTGGAGTGTGTTTAGATAACGGTGGGAAGAATATGGGAGAGGAGAGGGGAAAAGTCAAATTAGGGTGAGGAGAGCAGGGAGCATGGATGCAGGTGGAGGATAGTCTGCTTGCATTGTTAGAAGAGTAGAGGGGAAAGGATGGGTGTAGATGCTTTTAAATTGCTTTATTTTGTTGTTTTGTTTGTTTTTACAGTCTCATTCTTTTAAAAATCCCTGCATGATAAATCTGTGTTTCTCAAAATATCTGATAAAGCATCACCCCCTCTCGCATATTCTTTTTCTGCTGAATGAGAAAGCTCCCTGAATAAAAAAGATCACCTTGTACACTTGAACAATTACTTCCCTGGTCTTCACAACGGTTCTCCGAAGTAGGACAGAACCATCCTATGGTTTCATTTAACAGATACAAAGATAAGAACACAGAAGGATGAAAAGTACCTTGCTAAAATGTTCATCAGTAATTTCCTTATTCAGTGGGAAACTTCCATCCTGTACTCTTCATGATGACTTCTCTCATTCAAGAGATTTCCCCTCCCTCTTGCTATTGAAAATGAAGATACTGGATATAATGTGAAAAGAAAGAGTAGCCCCTCCAAGCCACTGAGTTTTTTGATCCTGAGATACATACTTTCTATAAAGTAAGTTTCTTATGAGTAAAAGGAGTTCTTCATAAGTACATTAAAACTTCTATTGTCACACAGAACTGAAGCAGACAGAACCTTAATAGAGTGTTTCATGCTTCATAGCACACATTTCAGAGCTTCTGGCTTTGTTGTTTTAGATTCCAGGGATTCGGGATGGTTGTGAAACGGCAACTTGGTTATGCTACATAAGAAGGCCAGCCAAGCATTAAATAGGGGCATCTGGAGAGTCTGGAAACCCTAATAGGCTTGTCAGCCAAATTCTGCCATAGAACAGTTAGATCCTTACAGATTTATGGGCCCTAAGAGGACAGAGAAGCCCCATCCATGGTTAGAATTTCAGTCACTTTACCCTTTACCCTAACAGTAACTCCCCAGGGACAAATATCTCTGGAAGAAGATAAGCAATCTTATAAATATTTAAAATGTGCTTTTTGCACAGTGGACAAGTGTTTGGTCTTAATAAAGCCACACGATCCTCAAGCCCAACAGCTGCTGAATGGTCCCTGTGTGGAAGCATGCCCTCTCCAAATCAATATAATACCCACACTGAGGGTTAAATCAGACCAGCTCTCACAGGCTCTCAAGCCCACCACTGCATTAGTGATAACAGTTAACTTCGATCAGGCTTTATTCTGGTTTACTAGGTATTTCACATACACACTCATAGCATTACCTCACATGATCCTCATGACTACTCCATGATGTGGGCATAACAGATCTTACTAGTTTGTTCATCCTGTGAGTTGAGCAAATAGATTCTTCCACACAGTGAGTTGGTGGAGAGCTAGGATTTGACTACACGTCTTCGGTCTCCAGGTTCCAGAGTGGGGAGGGAAGAAACAGCTGAGAAGTAAGCTCCAGTAAACCTAAGGGAAATAATAATCTACTTCTTTCATTTAACCTTTTTTTATTCTTAGCAAATTTCCTTTATTGGCATATTGGTTACATTTTTTTAATGTTTATTTAGTTTTGAGAGAAAGAGGGTGAGGGGGGAGGGGCAGAGAGAGAGGGACAGGGATCTGAAGCAGGCTCCACACTGATAGCAGAGAGCTGAAGTGGGGCCGTAACCCACAAACTGCAAGATCACCACCAGAGCCAAAGTTGTACGCTCAACCAACTGAGCCACCCAGGCACCCCTATTGGTTAAATTTTTAAATGGAGATATAAGATAGAGAAGCCAATATTATTTTTTTTTAGTGTTTATTTATTTTGAGGCGGGGGGGGGGGCGCGGGGAGTGGGAGAGAGAGAATCCCAAGCAGGCTCTGCACTGACAGGGCTCAATCTCACAAATTGTGAGATCAGGACCTGAGTCAAAATCAAGAGTCAGGTACTTAACCCACTGAGCCACCCAGGCACCCCCAATATTATTATAATAAATACCATTACAAATGGGACATTGTTTAAGTTCTGCCTTGCCTATAACACAGAAAAACCCTCTGCATAAGTATTGGCTCTTAAAAGGGTATAAGTTACAGATAATGGCTCATGCATTGCTATTAAGTCACCTCTTTCTAGAAGTGTTGACTAAGATTCCATGGGATCCAGAAGGCATAAGCACATGGTGTTGCTCAGCCCGCTGGTTAGAAACACTCTCCTTCACCAAACAGGTACTCTCAAAACCTTTTGATGTGGGAAAGTAGTTTTGTAGCTCTAAGCCTTCGAGAATAACTATGAACATTTTTGGCATTCTAATGATCATCTCTAAGGTGTAAGGCATTGAGACATGGAGTGGGACTGCTCTCTACACTAGGGTGTTAGAAATGAACCTGGCTGAAAAGTCCTGAAATTACATAAAGCTTGGCCTGTTTACACCTGTTTTCCTATCAGGCCACTTGTCTGATGGCCCACACTCTTTCCCTGCAGTGTGGTTGAAACGTAAAAACATTATGCTAAGTTAAAGAAGCCAGGCACAAAGGTCACATGTTGTATGATTGCATTTATATAAAATGTCCAGAATAGGTAAATCCATGGAGACAGAAATCAGATTAGTGGTTGCCAGGGGGTATGAGGAGAGGCAGAATGGGGAGTGACTGGTTAATCAGTAGGGATCTCCTTTAGAGATGATGAAATTAGTTTGGAACTAGAGGTGATGGTTGTACAACACTGTGCATGTACTAAATACCAGTGAATGGCACATTATATGAATTTCATGTCAATTGGGGAAGGGGAGGGAAGGGAAGAAACACAAGGGAAAGGAAGAGACCAGATTTAGGAAGATAGCTACTATAGAGAGAGAGCCTTGGATTTGAAGCTAGAGGACCTGAGTTTGAATGCTCTTTCATTTATTGGCTGTGAGATAAAAGATAAGAGAGACCACATTTCTGGGTCTCAGATTCCTCATCTAAAGTGGAGTCAAACAGAGCTGTTGTGAGTCCCAAGTGAGATACCATATGTGAAAACACATAGCATGAGGCTGGACACAGAGTTGACACAGTATGTAATTAAACAAACAAAAAAATAACAATGGCAACAGATTTTTAAGGCAGTGCACAAAACCCATTTAATTCATATTATAGCTCAAGCAGTAATTATGTAATAGAATAACAGATTAATAATTCATAAGAGATAACCATTATGGCAATTTTCAGTAATCCAAATGCTCTAAAGAACTAGATGCTTTTGTAATTATAGCTCAGAGTTTATTTTTCTGGCATCAAGGCATTAACCTAAATCTAAAAATTAATGTTATGGCAAATTCTTCACTCTAGTTCTGTGTTTGCACTACATCAAAAGTAACAATTTCTTCAATTTATGATGCACATTTTTGTATGTATGTATGTATGTATGTATGTATTTATTTATTTATTTTTAACGTTTATTTATTTTTGAGACAGAGAGAGACAGACAGAGCATGAACGGGGGAGGGGCAGAGAGAGAGGGAGACACAGAATTGGAAGCAGGCTCCAGGCTCTGAGCCATCAGCCCAGAGCCCGACGCGGGGCTCGAACTCATGGACCGCGAGATCGTGACCTGAGCTGAAGTCGGACGGTTAACCGACTGAGCCACCCAGGCACCCCTATGATGCACATTTTTAAAAGAAAAACCTTAATATCTCTGAAACCAGAAATCCACTGATTGAAAGGGAGGCTGGATCCCTCAAAGGAAATTTTTTCGGTGTCCCTTCAGAGGTGACTTTCAACAACCAGGTGGGTAGGATGACTCATTCTATGGATGTCATCTGCAGTGCTGGTACAGTGGGCGTGAATGAAATGGCCATGGTGGCAGGGATGGAAGCCAAGCATAGGTTCGTTTTCATCAAATCTAGTAAAGATACTGCCTCTTTGAATAACCAAAACTACCAGTAGTAGAACCCTACACTGCACCCTTGATAAGGCAAATTTCCTCCAAAAGAACAGCTAGCCAATTGGTGGTAGTTTGATTACACTGGACCCTTTCTACTCGTCAAAAGTAGTAATTCATTTTAAAAAGAATTGTGACTTTGGCTTCGAGTCTGCCTTCCCTGACCTCACTGCCTCCACTAGGGTCACTATTCGAAGGTTTATAGCTTGCCTGATCTACCAGTATGAGGTCCTACAGAGTTCTGCAAGAACCAACTTGTTGCACAACACTACAACAGCACAACACTCAACCAAGAGACCCATTTCATGGGAGAGAAGGTACAGTAAAGGGCACATGACCATCATATCCACTAGTCTGACTATGTCTTTAATCATGCAGAAGCAGATTGCCTAGCAGAATAGTGAAATGACCCATTAAAGGATCAGCTAAGGTTCCAACTTGGGACAAAGCCTGGACGGTTGGGGATCCACCTCAGTGAAGTGTACGTGCTGAACCAATAGCCAATATATGCCAGTACCCATGTAGCTAGAATACATGGGTATGAGGACCTAGAGGTGTTTGTAGGATTGACCCTTCTCATCATCACAGTGACCTACATTCAGAATTTGAACTGCCTGTCTCTGTTCCTGCCAGAGGTACTAGTTTTTGGGTGTAAAGACTACTTCCTCCAAGTAAGGGCCTGATGCTATAATGATCACCTGGTTATTTGGGTTCATGATACCAGTAGATGAATGGGCAAACGTAGGAGTTTCTCTCCTGATAGGAATAAAAGAACCATGAGAAGCTATGGTTGCTGCTTTACATCAGCAGCAGTGAGGAGTATGTCTAGAACCCAGGGATTTATCTGGGACATGTCTTGGTTCTTCCGTGACCAGTGATAATGGTGAAATAGGGCAAATATAGCTAAGGGTTTAAAACCCTTCGAGTTGAAAGTCTGGGTCCTTCTCCTAGGCAACCACAGGCCAAAGTCTGGGCAGTGCTGAGAGAAATCTAAAATCAGAGTTGAGGAGAGATATGACTATTAATTACAACCTTGGGATCAGCCACAATAGAGGAGACTTTTGCTTATTTCACGAGCCCTCCTGCATTATGTCTTTGCAAAGATTGCATTTTGAAGGGAGCTCTGTGGCAGATTGGACTTGTATCCCCCTATATCTCAGAAAAGACATAAGATCATTTTATTTTTACAAAACAGAAGGTCCCATATTTTGGTATGAGAGCCAGACATAATTAAAAGCTTGGGAAGGGGAGCCTGGGTGGCTCAGTCAATTGGTTGGTTGGTTTTGGCTCAGGTCATGATTTCATGGTTCATGAGTTTGAACGATGCATATGGCTCTGTGCTGACAGTGTGGAGCCTGCTCAGGATCCTCTCTCCCTTTCTCTCTACTCCTTCTCGACTCACACTGTCTCTGTCTCTCAAAATAAATGAATAAACTTAAAAAAAAAAAAAAAAAAGAGGGCCTGCTGGGTGGCCCAGTCGGTTAGGTGTCTGACTTCGGCTCAGGTCATGATCTCGCAGTTTGTGAGTTTGAGCCCTGTGTCGGGCTCTGTGCTAACAGCTCAGAGCCTGAAGCCTGCTTCAGATTCTGTGTCCCCCTCTCTCTCTGCCCCTCCCCTGCTAATACTCTTTCTCTGTCTCTCAATAATAAATAAACGCAAAAAAAAAAAAAAAGAAAAAGAAAGAAAGAAAGGAAGCAAGCTTGGCAAGATCTGAGCGGTTCATAGGGCAAATTGCATTAAAGACCTCTTAATACATCACTTGAGATCCTCTCAGCCCTACCTGTCCTATTCTAGCCACGCCACAGCCGCCAGATCTATGTGAGTGCTGACTAGCTTCATCCAGGTGCAACCTGACAGAGCTGTACCTCAGCCCTGCCTCTGTTCCCCTCACCTTCCACCCTGGGGCATTTCTGTGAACATCTAGGACTCCATCATTATCCATGCACAAGAAACCTGGAAGGCTGGTGGAGATAACACCCCAATCTACAAGGTGGGGGCAGGGGGATAAGAACTCATGGATAAAAGTTTCCCTTTCCTCCCTCCTAGAGCAAGGGTCTGAGATGCATAGCATTCTCAGGTGGCCATATGCGATCAACAACAACTTGCCTCTAGTAGCAGCAAACTCTCCTTGCCTCCTTTCTTCATGTCACCAACTCACCCTTCTGCTCCTTGGAATCACAGTCCCCAGTAATAATTCTCCACAGGCTCTGCTTTCTGGAGAATCCAGGCTAAGACATTACCGACTCCTTTCTTTCACTCAGACTCCACACACTCTGTGAGGAAATCCTGTTGACTTTACCTTCATCATAAATCCAGGACTCAACCATTTCTCACCACCTTCCCTGGTATTAAGCCAGTTGGAGCCATGGTCATTTCTCAATTAACAAATTAGTTGATTTGTTGATTAACAAATATAGTAGCCTGGGTGCTCCTAGGAAAATGTAAATCAGTTTATGCAATTTTGGGGGTGGAGCTCAACATCCTTAATAGCTATTTATCTCATTCAGAAAAAAAATATACATATATGTATTTGTATGCCTTTATATTATTTTATACTTATTTAAGGTATATATTTATATTTACATATTTTTAGTGCCTTATAATGACCTACAAGGTACAATGTGCTCTGTCCCCCATAACTCCTCTGCTCTCATTTCCTGCAACCCTCTCTGCTTCAGGCACATTTTTCTGCTTGTCACTTACAAACATACTATGCAAGTTCCTCCCATGTCCCCCCCCCCCCCCTCTGGGTCTTTCCATTTATTCAGAATTTTCTCCCCCCTAGCCCCAGATATCAGCCTGGCTTAGTTTTGGGGGCTCCTTCAGGTCTTTACTCAAATGTCACTTTGTCAGTGAGGCCTTCTCTCACCACTTAAAATGCAACCCCCAGCCTTCCTTCTCCCTGTCCCTCCCTTTATTTTTCTGCATTATACTCATCACCATCTGACATACTATGTGTGTTACTTACTAATATTTTTGGCTATTTCCCCCCTGCTAGAATGTATGATCAAGGAGGTCATTTATTATATCTCTCCATACCTAGAGTAGTACTTGCAAATATTAAGTAATCAATAAATATTTGTTAAAAAGAAAAAAAGAAGAAAGGAAGGAAGAAACACTAACCACAATAAAATGCCACCTATCTAGAGTAAGATTTCCTATCATCTCAAACTTTGGACCATGGCTATGTACCCCAAAATAACTGGAAAGGGTGTTGAGAGAGAAACAGAGCAGCCACAAAGCTCACTAAAGACTGTCACAGGAGAGCCCCTCATTTGTGCCCTCTCTTGAGATCATTTATTTATCGTCATGTACAGATCCTTTCCCTAAAGTTAGCCTTCTAGTTTCCTAGCTCGTAAAAAGATTGAAATAACAAAATATAAAGTGACAGTAGCTGGCAATAAGAAAAGACAATTTCAGTCCCTCTCTGGAGTTGAGTAATTATGATAATACTCGGGTGTGGGTAAAATTAAGCTAATGCCTGCAAAAATGTTAGCCAAGAGCTTCATGTATCATATAAATAGAGAGATCATGTTTTTGAAAGAAAAACTGGGACACAGGGAGCTCTTTCCAGGTGCAAAAGGGGTGTGGAAAGTTTAGCTAAAATGATGAGAAAATATTTGAATTTCTGGAATGTTCTGATGGCAAGATATTTTAAATAGGGCTGTACCAGAAAAACCCAGAGCAGATTTACTTGTCAATACATGTAAGAGAACACTTATAAGATGCTTTAAAAATCACAAAGGTCTGCTTTGTAATTCTAAGAAAAGGATTTCCTCTGAAATTTTCTGACATCCTATATATTCTTAAGGATTCATAAAAAAATGAAGAAAGTAAGGAGAGTCTGACATCAAAATGGAACACTGTAAAATCTAATTTGTAGCTCCGAACAAATGGAACCATTTTTACTCATACTTTAAATTTCCTTCAACTATTTCTTAATTGCAGTAATAAAAGGCAAAAGAATAATTAAGCAAGCAGATTCAGTTAGAATGGAAACAGGAGAGGTAGAAAGGATTTAATGTCAGATATAAGGCATTAGACACTTATAAAATCTGTTTTTAAACAGTGACTTGAAGAATAGCCACACTTAGTGAACTTCTGTGAGAAGAGCCTATTCAAAGGATGAGCTAAGTGTGGGGCATTAAAAAATAATCATAGCAATATAGTCAGGAGAAAAAAAATCACACTCAAAGGTCAAGAAGTTTTATTTTTTAAATATATGTTTTAGTGTTCTTTGTAATGCAATAAAAAGATTAAGTCATGGTTAATACCAAATGTATACTGTCACACACAAAAAAGCCAAGTTATTCCAAAATGTAATTTCTTAACTTTTTTGGGTGGGGGTTCAAGGACACCTTTAATAATCTGAGGTAAGTTATAGATTCTCTCAGTCATGCCCTGATGTACAAATTTTCATTTAATCACAGATTTCCAGGATGATACACATGGGCTCCTAGGAAGCCCTTGAATCTCTGGTTAATAAACTTTCATCTCTAAGGTAATAATTAACATACTTTGTACCATAAGAAAACATTAAAGTAATCAAATAGTTGGATCAATTAAAATTAATGATTTCTCAGTTCTGGAAGGGGGAAAAAACTATTCCAATTAATTGATAAATCCAAATACAATCCACGCATTTAACAACATATGGTAAGTTTTTATGAATTAGTTTTCTCTGTCCACTGCTTCATCAGAGCCAATAGAAGAAAACAGACTCACACTCCAGGATAGCCAGGGTTTGTTCACACAGGTGAAACAGTTAGACATTCTGGATCCAGGCGTCTGAGAATAGGACCGAATGGGCTTGGCCTCTGCAGAGCAGGCCTGGCTGCTGAGGCTGGCTTCTTAAGCACACACAGCACTGCCTCCTAAAGTACTTTACTGGCCTCTTTCAGTGACTGCCATTCTGTACACCATCACTTGAGTCAAATTACTGGGATATTCAAATATAGAGTTGCATTATCCTAAAGGTAGAAGCGAATCCTCTGAAAAGTTACATGTGAAGCCCCACAAAAAACAGCTACATGATGGAAAAGAATTCAAAATTGTCACTCATTTTTTAGAAGCTAAATAAAAAATAACAAACCCAGAGACTTCAAAGAAGTGTCCTGTTTGCTCTGGATTGCTTCAGGTTGTCCCAGATATCCTGGGGCTCTCTTCTACTTTCCTCTTGCTTAGGGGTGCTACATTTGGAAAGTTGAGGAAGCACTGGTAGAGTCAGTTTCTTGGAGGTGGCTGTTCAAAGAAGCATCTTTCACATGGTTTTTGTATCGTGAAATAGGGTCAGATGGGTGGTGAGGCATGCGGCGCCCCAGCAGATGTCATTTTAATGTCTAAAAACTAGTGTCTCAGGTGGTCAGGAAAAACATTAAACAAAAGTAGAATTTAATCTACCTTAACAGGGCAATAAACCCAAGGACTCTGAAAAAGAATTAAAGGGTATGAAGAACCCGGTGGCATGATATTAAGGTGCCTCTGGAGACCTTCATCCATGCATTCATTTATTAAACCAGTATGTAATGACTACCAATCATATGCCAGGCTCTTTCTGGGCACTTGGGATACATAACTGAACAAAGTAAACCACAAAAACAAACCAACACAAAAACCTAGCCCTATGGCGAAAGATATAAATAAGAAACATAGACAAATTATATCGTATATTAGAAGGTGCCAAGCTCTATGGAATTTTTTTTAAAAGCAGGAATGCTAAATATTAAGTAGAGTGATTATGAAAGCCTTATTGAGAAGGTAACATTTGAACAAAAACTGGAAGGAGGTGAGAGGATAAGCCATGGGAACATCTGGGAAAATAAGGTTTGAGACACAGGGAAGAACCTAATGTGGAAAAGCCTGACAAACATGAGGAACAGCAAGGAGGCCAGTGGAGTAAAAGTTGAATTATGAGTACGAGTAATAAAATAGAAAAAGAAAAAAAAAAAAGAAGGTCTGAATCATGTAGGCCCTTTTGGGCCACTGTAAAGACTCTGGTTTTTATCTTGAGATAACTAGGAAGCCGAGGAGGGTTGTGAGCAAAGGACGGACGTGACCTGACATTCGTTTTAAAAGATGTCTCTGGCTGCTGTGTGAAGGATAGACTGTGGAGGGCAAGGCTGGATGCAGGAGAGCTGTTTGGTGGCTCCTGCAATAAGCCAGAGGGGAAGATACAAGTATCTTAACAGAGCCAAGGAAATGCAAAATTCAGTTGAAGCCACGAAGGAAGTTCACTACCATGTAGGTGGGGGTTGCAGAATTTAGGCAATACCAAGAGACCAACCCTGTTTAAGTTGTTGACTTATAATGTGACAGTTACGTGACAATAAACAAGGCTCAGGATGTCCCAGCATGTCCCGTGGGCCTCTGGACTTAATGGTCTATTAGTAAGATCTATTAGTAATTTACCCTCCAAAATCTAATTTGAGAGTCAAGGGAATGCTCTTAATTACACCTGGATAACAGATGTAAGAGGAGGCTCCTTCTAGACAGGGCAACCCTAACCATAAGGAACCTAGGAAGCCAGTGGACGTTTCCATAAGGAACTGGTGTTCTTAACTGGTGGGGGAAGAGCGGGCCCAGCTTGCTTAATGAATAAACATCTTTTAATTTGGGAAAATTTAGAATTAAAAATAGAAATTGGGGGGGGGCGCCTGGGTTGCTCAGTTGGTTAAGGGTCCGACTCTTGGTTTCGGCTCAAGTTGTGATCTCACAGTTTCAGAGTCTGAGCCCCACACTGGGCTCTGCACTGACAGCATGGAGCCTGCTTGGGATTCTGTCTCCCTCTCTCTCTGCCCCTCCCCTGCTTGGTCTCAGTCTTTCTCTCTCTCTCAAGAATAAATAAATAAACATTAGAAAAAATAGAAATGAGGGGTCCCTGAGTGGCTCAGTCAGTTAAGTGTCTGACTATTGATTTTGGCTCAGGCCATGATCTCACAGTTCATGAGACTGAGCCCCACATCGGGCTCTGCGCTGACAGTGTGGAGCCTGCTTGGGATTCTCTTCTCTCATTCTCTCTCTGACCCTACCCCGCTCATGCTCTCTCTCTCAAAATAAATAAACATTAAAAAAAAATAGAAATAAAAATCTAAGTCAGACCCATAATATTAATTTGTGTTGAATTTAAGAATACTCAATATAGGGTGCCTGGGTTGCCCAGTTGGTTAAGTGTCTGATTGCGGCTTAGGTCATGATCTGGTTATTCATGGGTTTGGGCCTGGCGTTGGGCTCTGTGCTGACAGCTCAGAGCCTGGAATCTGCTTCGAATTCTGTGTCTCCCTCTCTCTCACTGCCCCTCTCCTGCTCGTGCTCTGACTCTCTCAAAAGTAAATAGACATTAAAAAAATAAAAATAAAAAAAGAATATTCAATATATATTTGGTATTTTGAGTATTGTGTTATTTAAACTCAGTCTATTGATTGGAATATCTAATAGATTGGCCTTGCAATTTCAATTTAAAATGTATAATTGAATAATTTATATTGACCTGTGATTTAAGTTGAAATGGAAATTATTTTTTACTGAATTTCCTCATAGAGTGTTTACTGGGAGTCAATAAATTAACCGTTCTAAGTGTTCTGTGTGTATTGTAGGGGATATTATGCTTCACTGGAAAATTTTGCATTGACTAGAGCATATTCTTCCAGGATTCTGAGTCTGATTCAATGGGAGCTCTTTCATAATTGTGTAGATTGTAAATAATTGATAGCAATGCAAAATAATTCTGTCTATAGACATGGCAAATTCTGTCCTTTCTGGTAGAGCTTCAGTTGACTTCCCCCATCCCCTGACTATGAAAGAAGTCTTTTGCCTCCATTAGCACGTCCATTTCAATATTCCTCATCTATAAATCTATTTTGTGGATTTTTAACATAATTGCAACATTTTACCAGTTTCCTTGCTGTAGTGGGTTGAATAGTGTCTCCCCAAAATTCACAACCACCTGAGCTTCAGAATGTGAGCTTATTTGGAGATAGGGTCTCTGTAGGTGTAATTAGTTAAGTATACATCATCTTGGATTAGCATGCACCCTAAATCCCATGACTGGTTCCTTATAAGAAGGGGTGGAGGACACACAGAGACTTACACAGAGAAGAAGGTCATGACTGAAGAGACAAAGACTGGTGTCAGGCTGCTACAAGCCAAGGAAAACCAAGGATGGCAGGCAGGCATCAGAAGTTAGGAAGCAAGGAAGGATTCTTTCCTTGAGCCTGCCAGGGTAGCATAGCCTTGTCAGTACCTTGATGTCAGACTTTTAGCTTCCAAAAATATGAGAGAATAAATTTCTGGTGTTTTAAGCCATCCAGTTGTGGGTACTCTGTTATGGCAGCCTTAGGAAACTAAAACAGAGTTAAATAAAATCTTTAAGGTGTTCAATTTATTGCTGTAGGAGACTCATGATTTTACCTTTCTTTGAAAATTATCCTTTAACACCATTAACTCATTCATACCTCCCAGCAATCCAACGAGGCAGGTACTATTATTATCCTCATTTTACAGATGAAGAAACTGAGGTACAGAGCAAATACTGATAGTGTTCAGAGCATGCCCTCCCCAAACGTGGCATCTTGGCACTTTGGATATTTTAAACTGGAGAAATCTAAGAAACTGCTAGTGCAGACAGGGCTATCTGACCCTCTCCTACAGCAGGTCATAAGCCCCCCGCTGTGTGGAAGTGCCTTCCCTATACCCAGAGGAAAGGAGTATCCTTTTCTGCAAAGACGAAAGGAAGGCAAGAGGAATCTGAAGGAATAAACTCGCTGTTTCCCCCAGTTTTCTACACTTAGTTCACCCCCTGTTTTTGTCCTATCACATTGTTCCATGACTTCCCACTCTTTATCAAACCCGATGTAAAAACAATCAAGGTTAATCGCTTCTTTGGGTCTTCATTTCCTTATTGAGAGTTAAGGAATGCTATTAATTACACCTGGATAACAGGGATAAGTGGAGAATCCTTCTAGATAGGGCAACCCTAACCATAAGGAACCTAGGATGCCAGTGTCCTCACTCCATGTCACATAAAACTTATTTTAAGTAAATATGTGTGCTTTTCTCCTGTTAATCTATTTTCTTTATTGTTGCTACTAGGGGTCCTAGTCAAGGATTTAGAAGAATAGAAGGAAAAATGTTTTTCCCTTCTCTTCATTTCCAAAAGTATGCTGAAGAAATGGTAGAGCAAGGCATTCAACCATGATGATCTCACTCCAGAGAGTGCCCTTAACCATTCTACTCTCCTGCTCCTATAAACAGCACTGGGATGTCTATAAAACTTAGGATTCCTGGTACTAATAAAGCTTAATTTAATAGATTTCTAGACTTTTCTAAGTATTTGGAAAGCACATTCAAGTGCTTTAAAAGAAAACGTATTATGTTTGTACTCAAACTATTATTTTATTAAATTATTTATTAAAATATTATTAAATTATAAAGTCTTCCATCAAAAAATATGTCTTCCTTAAGGTAATTATTATAATTAAATTTACAAATAAAATAATAAATATATGGAAAACTCAGAAAAGAACTAGTCTTTACATTTATTACTTTAATGAATCAAATATTTGTTTTTAAACAGTTACCCCTAAAAAGTCATTTTTTTGTTGTTGTTGTTGGCACAAAGGCTGCCTCCAGAATTGGAGAATTGGAGGAAAAACTGACATCAGAATTCACCTCGACCTGTACTGTGTCACAAAGAAAGTAGCAACGTATATTGTTGCCCATCAACTCTTTCACTGTTCAGGTTAGAATTCTTCAAAGCTCTTCAAATGAGTAATTCAATCCCCTGGAACACCACTTCCTCACCCTCTACCTCCACACATGCAACTCCTTATGCCTACTAGTTTAGGATCCTACTAGTTTAGGATGTAGCTCATAACATTCCCTGAACCCAAGTTGAAGTCAGTCTCCACCCCCCATTCCCACCAAGTACACTCTCAGCACACTTACACAATTATAATTGCATGCTTATGAGATTATTTGATGGATATTCAGCTCCACCCTAGATTGTAAAGACCCCTGAGGACAGGGACATGTTGATGTTGTTCTCTGCCAAGTCCAGAGCGTTAGCACATGTCTGGAACGCAGCCAGTGCTTAATAAACGTTTGCAGGATGAAGGAAGTGATGAGCAATGGTGAGGGCAGATAGCCCCTCTTTGGTGGAAAATGCCCTATTAATATGTGTACTATTAGAAGGACCCAGTTCTTCACCTCCTACTACAGACACCAAAAGTGGGGGAAAAGGGACCTCCCTCCTCCTACTCCCCCCAGCAGCTGGGACACAGCAGGTAACCTACGGCAGACGATCAGATGCTTCCATCTAGAATATCCCTTTCTGACTGGTGATTCAAAGTGGCAGGAATGGTTGAGACATTACTGATAGCAGTACACAGACAGCCCAGCAGCTACAGAACTAGGTGCCCAGCACCACAGATGTCCAGTGGCTGTGGTTATGGTGTTGTCTGTGGAGTTGTTCCAACCAGATGGTTGGCTGTGGCTCCAACTCCCTGGCTGCCCCGGGCCCTGGCTTGTTTTAAAAGCCAGGTTCTACAATGATTCTGTAAATTACATGTTATTGTTTCAGAACATTTCTTCCCTCCTTAAGCTAGACAGACCCGGTTTTCTGTTACTTACCATCAAAGACCTTGAGTCACACACACAGAGGAGAAAAAAGAAGAATAAATCATGGAGCCCAGAAGCATGAAGTGACACCATCTTTGTAAGACAGAGTATTTCTGTATTTGGCAAGCATGTGGGTGCTAAAGCAGGGGGCTTCTTTTTAGGTGGGAAATCAAACGCTATTCAGGTTATGACCACTGATTGTGACTAAAACAGTTGTGAAATATGGAATAAATGCACAATTCCCTAAGTGTGGAAACCAAGTATGACGTGAGATTATTTTAGGTGGAATGCCCACGTGGCATTAAATAATATTGAATACCAGTGAAAAAGTGATTCCTTTTTCCATGGTTTTTCAATTCTTCTGATACCACCAAGGACAGCATGTTGAATTGGTACCTCTTGAATATTTCTTTAACACTTACACTCTTCCCTTTCTTTAAAATTTAATTTAAATTTATCTTTTTTTAATTTTAATTTATTTATTTTGAGAGAGAGAAAGCAGCAAGAGCAGGGGAGAGGCAGAAAGAGATAAAGAGAGACAGAGAGAGAGAGAGAGAGACAGAGACAGAGACAGAGAGAGAATCCCAAGCAGGCTCTGCACAGTCAGTGCACGGAGCCTAACCTCATGGACTAGAAGATCATGACCTGAGCCAAAATCAACAGTCAGATGCTAAATCAACTGAGCCACCCAGGTGCCCCTATCCCTTTTCACTTTTAACAGCCTCAGGCTTAGAGCATTCACAGGCAATAATCTTGAGCCTAGAATGTAATTATATTTGTGTTTTCAATGTTTTTCGCTTTCTGGGTTACCTCCTAATTATAGCAAGTTATGCTAATTTCCCATTTATAGTCATAATATAAGCTTTCTAAATAAATTTCTTTCCGTTAAAGAAGTGAAATACTTAAAGATACTGAATGTATAATAGCACAGGTGGAACACAGATCTGGCAAAAATCCTGAAGATGTTGAGTGAGTGTCTTCGGTTTCAAAAATAGTGGGCTAGTCCATCAATTAGAGCCACAGATACAGATGCAGAATGCAAATTAGCAATAATGGAAGCAAAATCCAGAACCTGAAAACAGTTGCTATAACAGCTCCTTCAGAAACATTTCTGAAGGGGGCGGGGGTGCCTGGGTGGCTTAGTTAAGCATCTGGCTCTTGATTTTTGGCTCAGGTCATGATTTCATGGTTTGTGGGTTCAAGTCCCACATAGGGCTCTGCACTGACAGTGCTGAGCCTTCTTGGGATTCTCTCTCTCCTCTCTCTGCCCCTTTGCTGCTCTCGTTCTCTCTCTCTGTTTCAAAATAAATAAATAAGCTTAAAAAATTTAAAAAAGAAACATTTCTGAAGGCACATAAGTGTGTGATGGACAAACCTTCACTCCACTGGAGTTGAAGGAAGTTGGAGGGGGTGAGGTAGTGATTGTCACCATCATGAACCTGAAAGTGGATAGGTCAAAGGACAAGGCAAGGTAAGGTGGCACTTTCTTGCGGAAGAATCCACACAAATCCAAAACGAAAATCAAACCCCCCCTCATTCAGAGAAGGGGTAGTCCTCTTGTGCACACAGGTAGCAAATGGCAATTCTCTGAATGAGAGTAATGGGTCCATGTTGCTATCCTTGGTTCTGAGGTGATATGATCTATAATTATATGCCAACATTAAAATTTTTCATTTTATTCTGCTGGGTTCATTTAATTTCCCTTAAATCAGTATTCTCAATCAGGAGGAGCAATTTTTTTTCAAACTACCTGCATATCAAAGATTCTAGAATGTTCCAGTGGGGAGTAGGAATATCAGCTCTCCCTTACTTCCTACCTAGTTAGAATCACTGTTATAATAAGAGTGAATCATGCTGTCTTAGATGGGGGAAGTAGAGAAGATTCAGAACCACCGTTTCAGTGGAAGTCACAAACAGTGAAACTGTCTCCCATCCATCTACTGAACCACACGGCAAGTGTATGGGTAATGCAGAAAGGGACAGTCTTGTTTACTTTTCAGCACCATAATACATGGATAGAGATTAAGGCTTAGGAAAAAATGCTCTCAGCACCATAATAATTTGTAAAACAGCCAGCCATGGTTACACAGCATCTAGATTCAGAAAAATGGTTGCCACCCAGAACAGGCTTTAAGGTCTGTTTTGTTTCAGCAGGAAATGCCTACTATAACACAGATACAGTCTTTCTTTTCCTCCCTCCCTCCCATTCTTTCTTTTTGCTTTCCCTCCTTCTTTCTGTTCCTTTTTCTTCCCCTGCCCACCTCTTACTTTTCTAAGTTCTTACACATTATTCTCTCCTTTCTATTTTTTTTCCAAGACCATATTGGAGAAAAGCTGGCAGGGTTAGACCTGCTTTCATCTAAGGGCAGGGGCTTAAGAGTGCAGCTCAGAGCTATTTCAAATCTTGGCACCACAACTGATTAACTGCAGGACATCGAACAAGTGGCCTTGCTTTTTGTGCCTCAGTTTCCCCATCTACAAAACGAGAATAGTAAAATTACCTACTCAGTTGGATTTTGTGAGGAGTCAATTGGTGAGTTTGTGTAAAGTGCTGAGGACAGGAGTAAGCACAATAAAATGGTTAGCTTTACATATTTGACTTCTCTCATAAGCTTTCCTTTGACAAGAGTTCTACTGCCCCCACCCCCCCGCCAAGATTTGAAAATCACTTTGCTACTGTTGCAGATGGCTGTGGCCACTGTCTAAACTGGCATGCCTTTTCACCCACACTCTTCATCACTGTCTCTTCTCAGAATAATTTTGTTCTTCAGCACACCATCCCTCCCCTACCCCTACTCCCATTGTTTTCAAGGTCAGATTCTCTCTGCTACTGTCTTTATCAAGTTCTTACTCTTTGTGATCCAGCGAATCCCCTCACTTGCATCATCAGACATCGGAATGCACCTAACTGACGCCCCTCTTTTACTCAGAGGTAAACTTGGGTCTTCCCAAATAAATGACCTCCCCTATTTTCCCAGCTGGTGAGAGGGGCATGAAGAGAACGGTCTCCTGACTCTTAGTCCCTTGCCTTCCTCCAATATTATCCTTTCTCCTCAACATTTGGTGGAACTGTAAACCGATGGCTCCAAGTTCCCCTCCACTGTCAGAGCCACGTTTCTCTCCCATGACTTGAAATTCTACCCCCTTCAAAACTGTCTCTAAAGAAGTGGTGGACGGACATCTGAGACCTGCATATTCATTGGTTCACTTACTCACTCAACAAGCTTTTGCTTGCGCACCAGAAGAGTTCCAGGCCATATGCCAGGTGTGGGGAATTCAGAGTTGAAAGACAGGGTCTCTGTGCTAGAGGTCAATTCTTGAGTTGCTATTAGTGTTATTAATATCTGAAGTGAAAGATCCAGCCAGGCCTGGGCAAAGTGAAGAGCAGCTCTTGAGAAAGGGCAGCTCACGCTTGCATCTTGCACCAGGGTTTTAGCCTTTCCCGTGTTTTGAGTAACTAGGATGGCAGCAATCCCAGGTTTGGGCAGTTGCGTTTTTACTCACTGCACACACACACACACACACACACACACACACACACACGCAGCCCTTTGGCTTACTCTCACACTCTTTTTGTGCACTTCTGGCCATCTTTGCAGCTGTCCCTGGCCTCTCGATGCTCCCCTCTCCTCTCCCAGGTACTCACAGAGTCTGCGTGCTGGGCGGTAGGCTGGGGATACGGTGAATATCCTTGCAGGTGACTCTGAAGTCATCTTCCTGGTGACACTCGCAGGGCGGAGACGGACACCCTTTCCCCCCCAGGCTCCTGGGCAGGGCGAGAAGTAGCGCCAGCTGCAGCAGGGGCGTCTGCCTCATTTTCCAAGGGTCCCAAGGCTAGTTCTTCATCCTCCACTGACGTCTCGTTCCCGGCCCTCTGCGCCTTGGGCTCCCGCGGTCTGGAGGGCAGACGGAGGCGTGGGAGGAGAGAGGACTCGCTGGAGTTGTGACTTCAGCACCCCAGAGGAGGCTGGAGAGGGGAAAGAAGAGGCTCTTAAGTGTTCGGTTTCCCTAGGCAACTCTCCACCCAAACAAACCTAATTGCTTCACTCCCGTCCCCGGAGCTACGCAGCCCGCTCCGTCGGTTCCCCGACACTCAACACCAGTCCGGGCTGTCCCTTCTGCGTTCCAGCCGAGTTCTCTCCAAAGACTAGTTTAGAAGCTGCCTTGTCTCTAAACCCAGTGGGCCGCTTTCCCCGTGGGTAGCCTCCCACGGGCACCGCCTGCCGGGTCCACCGCACGCACTCTAGCCGGAGAAAGTCCCCGCGGCTGGACTGTCCCGGGGCGGACGGGGGTCCTGCAGAACTTCAGCTTCTCCCCGCCTAAGATGCCTCTGCGGAGAGTCGGCGGCGGACACGCGTCGGTGGTCACCCGGAGTGCGGCTGCAGCCGGGCGCGACACCCCGGGCAGATCGTCGTTGCCCGCCGACTTCCGCGCAAACCTGGATCGCAGGGCGCGACCCGCCACACGCACCGAAACCTGGGCGCGGAGTCGCCTGGCCGCGCGGGGCTCTCCAGGCAGCAGCGCGCTCGGCGAAGCGGGCCAGGAACTGCGCTCGGGGGCCATCTGCCGTGCACAACGGGGAACTGCAGGAACAGTGTCGTGCGTGCTCTGATCCCAACTCCGAATCCAGCTTTGCCATTAGATTTGAAGCTGGCCCGTCAATCCTGGTCTGCTCAGGAATTTTATTGAACCACATTCCGCACCACCACCACCCCCAAGATGGGAAGAAAAAGGATACATAAGTGGCACGTTATCTTCTACTCATCATTCTTCGCACAATAGCCAAAACGATAGTTTAAAA
The DNA here is from genome assembly GCF_023721935.1 of Panthera uncia. NCBI lineage: Eukaryota > Metazoa > Chordata > Mammalia > Carnivora > Felidae > Panthera > Panthera uncia. Next base: position 21,266,699 of record NW_026057582.1, read on the forward strand.
TATAAATCAGATTGTCCCAATTTCCCTCTTAAAAGCCTTCGCTTGCTTACGTATTCTTCTTGGAGTAAAGAGAATATCAGCTCCTCACATACTGTGATTCTATTTATATGTTCTTCTGGGACAAGGACGGGTAATGGAAATCCAAATAACGATTAGAGATTGACTAGGAAAAAAAAAATAGGAATGAACTCACAGGGGTTATGGGAATGTTCTATATCTTAATTAGACTGGAGGTTAAAAGGGTGTATACATTTGTTAAAAGTCATTGCACTCTACATTTAAAATATGTGTATTTCAAAGTTTATAGGCTTTTATTAATAATCACCCCAAAATGGAAACACCCCAAAATTCCTTTGACTAGGTAATGGGTGAACAGTGACACATCCGTACCATGGAATACTCATCCACAGAAAGAAAGAAGAAAGGAAGAAAGAAAGAAAGATTACTTGTAAATTCTTTAGCCTAACCAATAAGGTCCTACTATAGGGGCTGGCAGGCTTTTCCTATAAAGAACCATATAGTAAATATTTTATCACATTTTCTCCTCCTCTTCTTTTTTCATACAACCCTCTACAAATATAAGAGCCATTCTTAGCTTGTAGACTGTACCAAAGTAGCCTGGGGCAGGCTTTGACCTGAAAGCCAAAGTTTGCTGATCCCTGCCTTTCAAGGTCCACCCCCTACCATCACTTTGCTGGACCTGGGACAAGTTTCTTATCACCTCTGGGATTTGCTGTCGCTGGACCTCTATGCTGGAACATATCCCCAGATCTTCAGAGTATTCAAATCTTGCTTTAAACACCAATGCCTCAGAAAGTTTTCCTCTGAAAATCCTGTCTAAAGTACTGTCTCCCCTGATCATATTATCTTGCTTCACTGTCACTTATCATTGGGTGTTGTTATTGATTAGTTCACTCATTTATTGCCTGTCTCTTTCTGCTCTCCCCTCCCCATCAAAATATAAGCTTTCAGTGAACTAATCAGGAAAGAAGCAAAAAAGACACAAATTACCAGTATCAGGTATGAGAGAGTTGATATTAGAACATATTATACAAGCTATGAAGAGGATGATGAGAATGCTATGAACACATTTATGCCAATAATTTTAAATTTATTAATGTTCTCAAAGAAGCATAGATTTGTTTCATAATTCTATATTGTTTTTCTATGTTCCATTTAATTGATAAATGCTCTGATCTTTATTGTTTGTTGTTTTATTTTTTATTTTTTGCATCCACTGGGTTTGATTTTCCTTCTTAGTTTCTTAAGGCTGAAGGCATTGATTTGAGACTTCTTTCTTTGATAATATTATAGATATATTGTGCTATATTTTCCCTGTAAGTACTAATCTCATAAATTTTGATATCTTGTAAATTTATTTTCATTCAGCTTACAATACTTTCTAATTTTCAAAAATTTCTTCTTTGATTCATGGGTTATTTAGAAGTGTGTTAGTTTCCAAATATTTGGTGATTTTCCAGATATTGTTCTGTTACTGATTTCTAAAAATATTCCATTTAGAGAAAAAAATACAGTTTTTATGACTTGAAAATGTTTAAGTTCAGTGACACTTGTATTATGATTCAGAATGTGGTCTATTTTGATAAATGCTCTGTGTACATTTGGGAAAAAAAGTGTATTCTGCTGTTGTTGAGGCATGCATTCTGTAAATATCAATAGGTCATATGGTTGATAATGTTCAAGTCTTATGTATTTTTTATGATTTTTCTACTTATCAACTATGATTTATGGGTACTGAGTATTTTTTACTACATTGGGGATTTTTCTTTTTTTCTATTGTATTTCTGTCAGTTTTTGCTTCATGTATTTTGACATCCTATACATAGATGTTTAGAACTCTTATTTTCTTGGTAAGTTGATGCCCTTACCATTATTAAATGGGCTTCTTTATTTTGGTAATATCCTTTGTTTTTTAATCTACTTATTGATAGACCCAATCCAACTTTCTTTTGATTAGCATTACCACGCTATTGTTTTTCAATATGTTATTTTAACCTCTTTATGTCTTTATATTTAAAGTGCATTTCTTACACATACCACAGTTTGCTTTCAATCTGGCAATCTCTATCTTTTATTTTGGTTGTATAGATCATTTACATTTGATGTCATTATCGATAATAAGTTTAAGTTCATAATCTTGCTACTAGTTTCATATTTGTTTCACCTGGTTTGGGTTTTGTTTTTTTCCCCCTTTTTTGTAAAAACCTTTTTTGGGATTAATTCGGGAAATTTCATCATTCCATTTTATCTTCTTTGTTGACTCGTAGCTATAACTCTTTGTCTAGTCATTATTGTGGTTGTATTAGGGTTTATAATATACATCTTTAAGCTATTATAGTCTGCCTTCAGTTGATATTACACTACTTTATGTATGATCTAAGTACTTGACTTTCATTTTTTCTCTCCTAGGGCCTTTTTTTGCTTCTGCTGCCAGGAATTTTACTCATGCATAAGTTACAAGCACTACAATACATTGTTATTTGTAAGATAGTCAATTATCTTTTAAAGAAACTTAAATCATAAGACTTGCATTAGCATTTCTGGTAGTACACATCAGTCAGCTATGAATGATTTCAGCTTTTGTGTGCCTGAAAAAGCACTCATTTTGCCTTTATTTTTAAAGTATATCATTGCTATGTATAGAATTGTAGATTGATAGTATTTTTCTCTTTCAGTATTCAAAAACTATTGCTCGATTGTTTTGTTGCTTGCACTGTTTCCAAGGAAAATATTCTGTCATAATTTTCTTTGTTCTTTTGTAACATACTTTTTTTTCCCCCTCCCTCAGGCTGCTTTTAAGACTTTCATTATCACTGGTTGAGAGTAATTTGATTACCATGTGCCTTGATGTATTTTTCTTCATATTACTTCTGTAGTATTTTGAGGTTCTTGGATTTGCATATTTGTGGTTTTCATCAAATTTGAAAAAAATTTAGATATCATTTCTTCATATTTTTCTATCCCCTGTGTCTCTCTGCTCTTTTGAGAGGATTCTGATTATTACACTTCTATTAGGCTGATTAAAGTTGTCTCACAAAGAGGTCAACTGATATTTATTTCATTAGAAATATTTTTTCTCTGTTTTTCACTTTGGATAGTTTCTTTTGCTATGTCTTCAAATTCAGGATTCTTTTTTATTCCTGAGATAGTTGATCTGCCATTAATCCTATCAGTATATATTTCATCTCAGGTGAAGTTTTCATATCTAGAATTTCAAATTAAGCCTTTTCCATATTTTGCCTATCTCTGTAACTTCTTGGACATAAAAACCACAGTAACTATTTTGATGTCTGTATTTTTTTTAATGCTGTAACAAAGTATCACAAATTCCATGGCTTAAAACAACAGAAAAATACGGGCTCCTGGGTGGCTCAGTCAGTTGAGCGTCAACTCTTGATTTTGCCTCAGGTCATGAACACATGGTTCGTGGGATCAAATCCTGCATAGGGCTCTGTGTTGATAGTGCAGAGCCTGCTTGGGATCTCCTCTCCTCTCTCTCTACTTCTTCCCCACTCATGATCTCTCTCTTCCTGTCTCTTAAAATAAATAAATAAACTTAAAAAACATACAACAACAACAGAAAAATAATTCCCTCATAGTTTTGGAGGGTAGAAGTCCAAAATCAAGGTGTTGTCAAGTACATGTTCTATGTGACGTCTCTAGGGGAGTAAGTTCCTTCCCTTTTGTAGCCTCTGATGGTCACCAACAGTCCCTGATGTCCATTGGCTTCCATCACTCCAATCTCAAGATGTTTTCTGTGTGTGTCTCTATGATCCAAATTCTGCCTACATATAAGGGCACCAGTCATTGGACAAGGGTGAGCCCCAATCCAGTATAACCTCAATTTAACTCGAATATATGCAAAGACCCTATTTCTAAATAAGGTCACCTCCACAAGTACCAGGTGTTAAAACTTCAAGATATCTTTCTGGAGGACACAATTCAACCCACAAAAATGTCCTTGTTTGGTAGTTCTAACATTTTTGTTAATTTTGGGTCAGTTTAGAAAGGTTGCATTTTCCTTCTTCTTGGCATGCCTGATAATCTTTGTTTGGATAGCAGATGTGGGAAATTTTACTCCTTTTGGTGCTGGATTATTTGCCTTCATATAATGGTTTTTGATATTTGTTGTCAGGTATGGTTAAATTACTTGGAAACAGCTTGATAGTTTTGGATCTTGCTTTCCAGGTTTGTTACATGGGGCCAGAGTAGCTTTAATCTGTTGCTACATATTCCCCATTCCTGAGCCAAGACTTTTCTGAGTGTCTACCCTAACAGTCCACGAGTAATAAAGTGTTTCAGTTCCCTGTTGGGAATAGTCACCCATTTCTGGTCCTGTGTGGCAGTCAGGCACTTTGTCTTCCAATCTTGTCAGATGCTCCTTTCTCTAGTTTCTTCATATGCATATGAAAATGCATACTCAGCTGAATACTCCATGGAGACCCTTTGTAGTTCTCTGGAGTTTTCTCTCTGTGTAGTTCTCTTCTCTCCAGTTTCTGTCCTGCAAACTCCAGTTACATTGGGCTTTTCAGATTCTCAGCTTTGTTTCCTTAATTCAGAGCATCCAGCCACTGCCTGGCTTCCTTCTCCTTGGACTATGACCTGGAAATTCAAGGCAGTTAAGTTGTGCAATTGTAACGCTAACCTTACTTGTTTCCTTTCTCTCAGGGATTATTGCCCTTTTTTGTCTGATATTTACTGTCTTAAAAAGCATTGCTGTGGGGTGCCTGGGTGGCTCAGCTGGTTTGGTGTCCAATTCTTGTTTTTGGCTTAGGTCATGATCTCAAGGTTCATGGGCTTGAACCCTGCATCGGGCTCTGCACTGACAGAGCTGAGCCTGCTTGGAATTCTCTCTCTCCCTTTCTCTCTGCCCCTCCCCTGCATCCACAGTACTATCACAGTGTCATTAACTATGTTCTTTATGCTGTCCCTTTTATTCTAGTGACTTATGCATCCATAACTGGAAGCCTATATCTCCCATTTTTCTCATTCTCCTTCTCCCTCCCCTCTGGCAACCATGGGTGAAATCATATGTTATTTGTCTTCCTCGATCTGACTTTTTTTACTTAGCATAATACCGTCTAAGTCCATCCATGCTGTCACAAATGGCATGATCTTATCATGCCACGTCTTCCTTATCCATTCATCTATTGGTAGACACTTAGGTTGCTTCTATATCTTGGCTATTGTAAATAATGCTGCAATAAACATAGGAATGGGATGCCTGGATGGCTTGGTCGGTTAAGTGTCTGACTCTTGATTTTGGCTCAGGTCATGATCTTGCAGTTTGTGGGATCAAGCCCTGTGTCAGACTCTGCACTGAGGGCATGAAGCCTGCTTGGAATTCTCTCTCTCCCTCTCTCTGCCCCTCCCCCACTTGCACTTTCTTTCTCTCTTTCGAGATAGATAAACACTTAATGCATAGGAGTGCACATATCTTTTTGAAGTAGTAGTTTTGTTTTCTCTGTGTAAAATATCCAGTAGTAGAATTATTGGACCATATAGCATTTTTTCTTTTAATGTTTTTATTTTATTTTTGAGAGAGCACAAGTGGGTGAGAGGCAGAAAGAAGGGGACAGAGAATCCAACGTGGGCTCTGTGCTGACTGACAGCAGTGAACTTGATGTGGGGCTTGAACTCATGAACCAGGAGATCATGACCTGAGCCAAAGTCGGATGCTCAACCGACTGAGCCACTCAGGTGCCCTGGACCACTTGGTATTTATATTTTTAATTTTTGGAGGAACTGCCATACTGTTTCCATAGTGGCTGTACCCAGTTTACATTCCTACCAATAGTGCATGAGGGTTCCTTTTTCTCCACATCCTCACCAACACTTGCTATTTCTTGTCTCTTTGATTTTAGCCCTTCTAACAGGTGTAAGGTGATATCTCATTGCGGTTTTGATTTGCATTTCCCTGATGACTTTTTATGTGTCTGTTGAACATCTGTAGATCTTCCTTGGGAAAATGTCCATTCAGATCCTCTGCTCATTTTTTAATTGGGTTGTTTGGGGGTTTTTTTTGGTGGTGAGTTGTGAGTTTTTTGTATATTTTGTTTATTAACCCCTTATCAGATATGTCATTTGCAAATAACTTCTCCCATTCAGTAGATTGCCTTTTGGTTTTGTTGATGGTTTCCTTCACTGTGCAAAAGTTTTTTATTTTGATGTAGTCCCAACAATTTATTTTTGCTTTTGTTTCCCTTGTCTTACAAGACATATCTAGAAATATGTTACAATGGCCAACACCAGAGAAATGCCTGTGTTCTCTTCCAGGGTATTTATAGTTTCAGGTCTCACATTTAGGTCTTTAATCCATGTTGAGTTTATTTTTGGTGTGGTAGTGGAAAGTGGTTCAGTTTCATTCTTTTGCATGTAGCTGTATGGTTTTCCCAGCAGCATTTATTGAAGAAACTGTCTTCTCTCCGTTGTATATTCTTGCCTCCTTTGTCACAGATATATTGACCATAATCATGGGTTTATTTCTGAACTCTCTATTCTGTTCCATTGGGATCTGGCAATTCCACAGAGCTGTGTTCTTGGTTTAAGGCTCTGCTGACACCATTTTTGACAATCTGAATCGATTTTAAACAGGGCCTGACATTTTCATTTTGCACTTGGGCCCACAAGTTATGTGACTATGTGACCAGTCTTACCTGAGGATCTAGGTGCCTAATGCTCAAAAGCCAAGAAAAGAATACTTTTTCTTTTTTTTCTCCTCCTCTTCCTTTCCCTTTCTGCTTCCTGTGGTCACATACCTTCTCTGAGGCCATAAGCATAGAATAGCTTAGCTGGCTGAAATGGAGGTTGGAGGAGAACCAAGTGGGAAAAGAAAATACTTGAGGAAATTTTTGGTTAGTATTTCAATTATATTTTCCCATCACATGGAAATAATCAATTTGCTGTTGTTTCACAGTGGTATGAGTTTTCAAGGTATTGGTGAAACAAAACTTCTGCCCCTTTTACTTGAAATAGCACAGCCTCTGTCTGCTGCTCACCAGCTTCTTATGTAATAGTTGTATTCCCTTTCCTATGCTTACTTATTCTAGATGAGTTAGGGTATGATGATCATGTCAGTGCTTTCAGACTAGCCCCATTCCAGAACCTTCTGTTGATTAGGCTGCTTAGATGTTTAATGTTTGGTATGGTTCAGAATCACTTCTGCTAAACCTGCCTAAAAAATTACATGTAATGTTAGGACCTCAGATCTCACAGGCTGGACAATTAGGATTCACCAATGTCATCTTAGTCTAGGGTCTTTGGATTTCAATCAACAGAACTTAAGCTTCAAGAGGGAAATCATCAGCAGGCAACAAGGTATATTCTTTGATCTAAGTACCTAGAAAAAAACAATAAAGTCTCGATGTACATGGAACTAACATTCTGGGAGATCATGTTATATATCAGCCAACATATATCGAGTGCTTACTATGGGCTAGGCCCTGGGCGAAATGCTTCATATACATTAATTTCTTTTATCCTCAAAACAACTTTACTTGTTAGGTACTATTCTTATCATCTCCATGAAGACACAGAGTGATTCAATATACTTGCTTGAGGTGACATGGCTGATAGGTATTACAGCTAAAATTTGAACCCAAGTGGTCTGAGTCTTGAATCTGGACATTTAACCACCTCCATCTTTCTCTAATGCATCCCAGAACACAAATACATAAAATGTAAGTGGAAATAGCAAGAGATTAAAGCCAGGAACTTGGAAATTGTCAGGAACCAAGATTCTCTCCTCTTAGGCTCATTCCCTCTGGGGCTGCGCGGTTTACTTTTGCTGATTTTCTCATTTCTCTCTTTCTCTGAAGATTAGATTTTTCAGTTTCTCCTTGAACATAGATGAAGATGGTCATCTCACTGAGAAAGCCTCAGTTTGTACCCTCACATCAAGACTATTCAGGCAACCAGTTGAATGCTTGAGTCCCAATTTTAAACCCTCAGAGGATAAAGATCCTGACTGGCCCAAATTGTTTCAGCCACTGACTAAATAGCCATGGTCAGAAAAGGGGCTTTGTATAATATAAACAAGGCTTTGGGGCCCAACACTGTGGGTAGAATCATTCCCAGTTAAGGGGTGATATGGGTGAGGTATGTCAAAAATATCTGCCATATCTGCTATTATCAAGGTATGGTGTTGTGGGAAGATCATTGATGACACTAATTGTAAATAGGTAAAATTTTGAGGAGATCATGTGTTATAGGCTGAATCATGTCCCCCTTCCTCCCCAACCCCATACATTGAAGCCCTAACCATCAATATTACCATATTTGAAGATAGTGTCTTTAAGCAGGTAATTAAGGTTTAATGACATTTTAAGGGTGGGGCCCTAATCCAAAATAACTGGTGTCTTTATAAGAAAAGGGAGAGACATCAGGTACTTGCCTGCTTCGGGGAAAGGCCATGTGGGGACAAAGAGATAAGACAGCTACCTGTAAGCCTAGGAAAGAGGCCTGAGGAGAACCTAACGCTATTGATACCTTGCTTTTCGACTTGCAGCTTCCAAAACTGTGAGAAATAAATCTCTGTTTTTTAAGCCCCCCACTCTGTGGTATTTTACTATAATGGCACTAGGAAACCAATACATCATGTAATCTCTCTATACTTCTATTTGTATTGTTTGCAGAAGATGGCTACTGCTGGTGATAATCTTTGTGTGTCTTTCCAGCTTTAACATCAGGTGATTCAACTTGAGTGTGATTTTGGGGTTGGATAACATGTGCCTGTCATACTGATTAAAAGCAATAAGTGTCATTGGGGAGTTATAAGACACATTTTGTGTAAAATATTTTTTTATTGGCTTTCTTATTTTTGTCTATCTTGTAAAGAAGAAGAAAGATTCTATGATCTGACTTCACTATATTTTTTCTAGATGTCATATCTGTGGGCTGAGAGCACACTATATGACAAAAAGTTGCTGTAATTTAATAGTGTATTTTAAAATATCTTGGTCATAATGAACTCAAATATGATTCTCCACCCATTAGCCCCAGTTGTGTTTTTTGATTTTGCTTTATTTTGGTAATGTCACTTTAAAAATGGGGTCTCCTGAATTGAATTTATTCTCTAAATATGGTTGGACCAGTGAAGAGAGGTTGTGGACAGTTTTTATTAATGCTGACATTAGCTGTTTTGGTGGTCATTCTTCCCCCATTTGATCAGATATCACTTCCTTAAAAAGTTTCTATTTTATGTGTCTGCATTGAAACCTACACAGTACTCTATCACCCAGATTTGTAGAAATTTGTTTAATGGTATGTTTCTTCACTTTGAGCAACATGTTCATCTCCTCATGTTTACTACATTTTGAGTGTCTAATACAATGTTTGGATACTAGAAAGATACGGCATACATTTGCTGAATTAAATGAATGAATGTAATTGTTTTGAAAAATTAAAACATTAACAGGTAAATAATAGAGTTATTATGCTTCTGAATGCATATGGGGAAATTTTATGGCTGTTCTGAATTATCTTAATCTCTGTATCAGGTGGAGTATATTCTTGAATACAACTGTGAGCAAGCAGCTTGAAGATAGATGAAAATATACAGGTAATTTTTAGAAGAATTATTTTATGTTCAAACTGGTTATGAAATAAACTTTACTCTCAGTGTTGGCCAGAGAAAATGTTGGAGTTATTGTAACACATCAAATTTATATGCTTATTATTTATGTTTTTGTGTATGACAGGGAGAGAGAGAGAAAGAGATGTGAAGGGAGAGTGGGAAGTGAGGAAGGGCTGAGAAGAGAGGTACTGATTTTAAAAGATTTGGCCCCTGCCTTTGAAGGGCTGAGTCTGATGGAAGAGACCAACAGGGAAATGGATAATTACAGTACAAAATTATTAGAATAGGGAAACTATGCATTTAATGCAATCTAGCTCTTCTTGAAGTAGCCAAGAAAGCTTTCACAGATAAAGCAAATTTCGATTTAAGACTTGAGGAAGTGATCAATGGTCTTTTTGGCAGAGCACAAAGAAATGAGGCTCTACATGACTAATTGATTTTTCACTTCTTAGCTTTTCCAAAGTTGAGTTCTTTGTTGACGTTTTTATTGCCTTCTCTCAGCTGAAACCGACGTCTCTGAGTGGCATACGTCTGTCTCATGTTCTAGAATGACTGTGGAGATGACACTCTAGACTCAATGTAGCAGCAATCATGAAGTGACAGCCTTAAAGACTTTGGTTTGCCATTAATGAGTTAATGTGATCTTGGGTAAGTCACTCACTCTTTCTAGGCCTAAAGGGTTTTATTAGATAATCTTCTCTGTTCCCTTCCAGTTCTAAGAATTTGTGGATCTTAGGAAAAAGACATTGTGCTCTGGTAGTAAGAGGATTTGTACGTTTCACTTATGGAAATGACTCTTCCCTGTCTGAAAGCAGTAAAAGAAATGGAGTCTGTCATTATTGCAACTACTTTGAATTTTTCTTTTCTTTTTTTTTCTTAAGTGAATAGTTTGGACTTTTCTGATTAAATTACCGTTAATTCACTCTCAGGTATTTGCTTCCCGTAGAAGTTACTGGCCCTTTAAAAAAAAAAAAAAGAACAGGGCAAGAGGGCGAGGCCCAGGGACTCAGGTGCCAGCTAATCCGGCTTCTTCCGGGAAAGTGGCCCTTAGGCCAGTCGTATGGCATCCTGGGATTTGAAGTTTCTCCTAGGGCCTCTCTCCCTGGACGACTCCTTGTTTTTGAGGACAAGATGGACTACAACTCCCAGAGTGCCAAGCGGCAACAGCAGCGGGGTCTTGTTCGCTCGCTGTGGCTGGGCGGCTAGTTCAAGTTGCCATAGCTGCGAGTCTGGAGAGAGCAGAGTCGGTTGCGCCGCAGCGTCAGGTCAGTTGCACCTTCTGGGTCCCTGGCGGCCGTGGGAGCCGGGAGGGGCCTCGGCGATGATCCGGCTTTAAGGACTTAGGGTCCTTTTCTATCTCAGGTACCTGCCCCCAAATGCCTACTCGCCCTTTCTTTACTGCTTCCTTATCCTATCGTAGTCGTTTTAGGTCTCACTTCCCCTGGTCCCAGAGGTGGGGACACAGAAGCTACAAGGAAATCTGGAGTGGGGCCTTGGATGGGTGGAGTGTTGCCAGGGTAGAGGGAGACAGCGTGCCTGGTATCCCGTCGCCCCTTCCCTCGGCGTGAGTGTTCACAGATTCTGGCCAAGTCATCCAGGGAACTTGAATTTTTTTTGAGCGGTTAGTTTTGTTGCTAGCAGCTGCGAAGCCTGAGCTGTCAAGGATTTGGGCTCATTCTGGTGTTAGCTTGACTGGGATATAACTTGACGTTTTTGTAACTGTTCTATGGTTACAAAAGTTTGCTACCCTTGGGAACACTGTATCAGCGACCTGGCTTTCCCAGGCCATGAAGGAAGTTGCCCCAACATTAGCTGTTAACAGTCCCTTATTTGAGTTATTTAGCAGGAACACCTGACATTGAATTCCAGCCTCATCCTTTATTGGTTTGATGAAGCTCAGTCACTTGCACAGACGTCTTTAAAACCACGTTGCAGCTGTTCTCAGTTTTGTGTGGAGTATCTAGCACAGGACCTGACACAGAAATGCTCAGTATTTGTTATTTATTTTATCAATTATGCAGATCTTTGCTGTGTAATAGAAATAAAATGTGAGCCACACACCCGTTTACATTTTCTGGTGCCCACACTAGACAAGTGAAAAGAAACTGGTGAAATTAATTTTAAGAATTTATTTAGCATAGTATGTCCAAAACGTTTTCATTTTAGCATGTAGTCAAATATGAAATTTATTGAGATATTTTATATTCTTAAAACAATTTTTTTTAATGGCATTAAGTCTTCACATTCTTTTATGTATTTTACACTTACAGCACGTGTCATTTCAAACTAGCCAGGTTTTAAGAGCTCACTAGGCCACATGTGGCCAGTCACTACTGTATTGGCAGCACAGATAGAAGATTACAACTTCAGCCATTTCACATTGGCACAGAACAGTTTGGTTATTGGTATAACTCACCTGGGGAAGTTTGCTCCCCGCCCCCCCTTTTTTTTTTTTTTTTTTAAAGAAGAGTGAATTGTGCATTATACCTGTGTCATCCCAGCCTGTCCTCTCTGTCATTGCATGATCTGGGCCATTTTGAACCCTCTAACAGTTTACTTTAACTTTTCCACAATACTTTTTTTTTTTTTTTTTGAGACAATGACCAATTATCAGAATAACTAGCTGGGTTTTTGCAGATTGCTTTGAAAGCAGTCACAAAGAATTGAAAACATTTCTGTCCGTAGCTCTTTCCTACAACCAAAGGCATTTTACTTACTGATTTGCAATACTAAATGTGGGAAGAATTGGGCAGCTTATAAAATGTTGCCTTAGGAGTGCTATCAGATAGTTCCTTACTGGCTTAGAAATACAATTTAGCCGTCAAATTCAGAAGTAACATGTTAATTTCGTTACCTGCCTTAGTTAGTTTACCCACTAATAGATCTGCTCAGGGACACTACTTTTGGCCAGACTTGGGCTACAGTTCACCCTAGCCAGCCCAAGGGGTGACCATGCATGAATGGAAGTGACCAGTGAAGACTATGCTGGCTGAGAACTTGGATTCTCACAGAATTCCTGTGAGTTCACTGGGGCTTTTACATGATCTAAGGATAATTTTCTCTGTTCTCTGATATGCACTAAATTGTGTGTAGTGAGAGTGAGCTTATTTTGATCTTTCATTATATAAAAAAAATTAAGGTTGTAAGTGTGTTTTACCCCCTTGTTTCATTTGTCTGTAGGTGATTTGGGGAAGGTGTAGGGCAACCAAAGATCGTCTACCTGACTAGGCCTTTTGCCCTGAACCTCATGAAGAAATGATAGGAGGCAGACATATGTGCCAAAGAAGAGCACTGAGCTCAGAGGAGAACAACACGGAGTTTTGGGGGTGTGTTTTGTAAGTATGCTTTCTCCCTGAGTTTCTGAGCTAACAAATTTTTGCATATGGTGGATAAATATATTTCAACAGATAGACTTGGGGTGGGAGGGCGGGGGGCAAGAAACTCCTTTCTAATATGTAGTACAAAGATAAAATAGGATGGTTGTGAAAGGGTGTTACAAAAATGCAGATGAACAAAATAGATTTGATGTTACAGAAATTCAGGGGGAACAAACTAGATACCTCAACAAAAGCAACAGTGATGCATCTGTTTCTGTTTGACCAGTATTTGAGAACCTATTTTGTCCCAGGCACTGTATTAGGCACCTTTTGCATTTTATCTCTGTGACACTTTTATTATGCTTATTTTCATTTTACAAATGAAACAGTTGAGGTTAAGATAGAGTTTTTTGACTTTCTTGGTATCTGGAGCCAAAGGAGTGGTCTTTGTCTCCAGATCTGTTGATTCCAAATCCCAGTCCTGTCCACTACAAAGAGGACCCATTGCTGTTAATGACTGCTCTTAAGTCAGATTTGATTTAGAGTTAGCCTTTTTAGATTAGGTATACCATATAAGCAATGTTTACTGTTTTTTGTCTCTTTATATATTCAGAGGGTTCTGTTAGCTTTTTCAGTTTTTTTAAGGTATAATGTTCTTTACATTATTGAGGTAAGAGGTAGTTATAATTTGTGATTTCTGTAGAGTATGCATATTCAACATTCAACATGATTTGAAAATCAAGGGTGTAGTGTTAAAAACTCAAGTGTTGCAAAAACAAACAAAACTCAAGTTTTTCAACATAGATTTAAAATTCTGGACACTTTTTAACATTTTCATGTTGCATTTTGATAAAGGCACTTAAACATATAGGGGAGACCCATTGAGACCTTGCAGCAACACTGTGTCCAAGATCTGTGTTGTACAAAGTCCTTAGATTTAAAGAATTTTAGAGCTGGAAGGGCCTGCTAGGATAATCTAGCCCAGAAATTCTCAGCTGCAGTCTTGACACATCTGGGAGTAATATGCAAATAATCTAGAGTTTATTGTTATCCATAGAGTATTGTCACTAGGTTGATTTTAGTAGAAAGTGTTTTCACTATGTTCATAAATATCCCATAGTGTGTTTTTATTTCTTGTTAATATTACAAGTCAGCACATAAAATTCTCCTTGTGGGTTTTAACTGTTACCAGCATCCCAATGACTAGATACATTTACTGTATTATTTGTGTTTTTTCTTATTTATTTATTTACTAACATAAATAACTCTGCAATGAAATTATATGTACACCTACAGGTAAGATGTATACATTTGACTTCTGTTTTCCTGGAATAATATTTATAGATGTAGAATCTAAAAAATTTTTTTTTAACATTTATTCATTTTTGAGAGAAAGAGAAAGAGACAGAGCATGAGCGGGGGAGGGGTAGAGAGAGATTGGGAGACACAGAATCTGAAGCAGGCTCCAGGCTCTGAGCTGTCAGCACAGAGCCTGAAGTGGGGCTCAAACTCATGAATGGTGAGATCATGACCTGAGCCGAAGTTGGATGCTTAACTGACTGAGCCACCTGGGCGCCCCTATAGATGTAGAATCTATATACCTATTAGATAGAATCTAGATGAATATTACTTATTTTTACTTGTCAGTTGTTTTCTAGAAAAGCTATTCTGTTAATACTCTTACAGTAAGGGGGTACCCATGCCAAAGCTTTTTTTCATTTATACAAAACAGAGAAAGGAGAATCTGATTCTATCATTTTAGTTGGCATTTATTAGTGAAATAAAGTATGTTGTTTGTATGTTAGGGCTATATGTGTTCTGTGAATCGCCTGTTTATGTATCCTTTGCATCCTTTACAACTGCACTATTCTTTTTTAAGTTAATTTTTATTTTTTGAGAGAAGGGGAAAGGGGCAGAAGGAAAGGGAGTGAGAGAATCTTAAGCAGGCTCTATGCTCAGGCAGAGCCAGACATGGGGCTTAATGTCACGATCGTGACCTGAACTGAAATCAAAAGTTGAATGCTTAATTGACTAAGCCACTCGGCACCCCCTGCTTTAGATTTTTAACCTTGTCTCTGGTGTCTTGTTATTAATGATTATGAGTGGTCCTAAGAGGCTGATCAGGCTTTTCTCAGATATAACCCCTCTCTGAAATTCTTATAACTCTTTTTCTTTCTTAAGTTTATTTATTTAAGAGATAGTGAGAGGGAGAAAGAGGATCCCAGGCAGGCTCCATGCTGTCAATGTAGAGCCTGACACAGGGCTCAAACTCACACACTGAGATCATGACCTGAGCCGAAATCAAGAGTCGAATGCTTCTATGACTGAGCCACCCAGGCACCCCTGAAATTTTTATAACTCTTAATGTAGATCTGTACAATGCTGGTGCTTACAGTGTTTGGGAGATGGGTGTATTTGTGGTTACATGAATCCAGTTAGCTGATGAACATTTAGAGTCTACCCTGTGCATAGGAGTTGCCATATAAGTGCTCATGAGTGAATGAATGAGTGCTCATGGGTGAATGGATGAGTGAATTAAAGGTAAACCTAAACTAAGCTTTTCTGAAGAGAGATGTCATTGAAAAAGTGACCTATGATTAGTATTTTAAAGGAAGAAGAGATAGGCAAATTTTATAGATCCTAGAAAGAAGGGAAAAGCTTGTCATGCAAGAGTGAAGGCTTTAAAATGACAAAAATGGGTGAGTGGCAGTTGGTACATTGAAACAGTACTGAGAATGGACCCAGATGATAAAGAGCCTAGGTAATTTGGAGTTTAGAGCTCTGTAGTACAGATAAGTAATAATTGAGGAATGCCGGTGCAAATGACAATGATAAGGTGATTTGTAGTAAGTCAAGGAAATCCACTAGTTTTTTAATTAAAAAAAATTTTTTTTAATGTTTATTTTTGAGAGAGAGAGTACAAGTGGAGGAGGAGCAGAGAGAGAGGGAGACAGAATCTGAAGCAGGATCCAAGCTCTGAGCTGTCAGCACAGAGCCAGATGCAGGGCTCAAACTCACGAACTGCAAGATCATGACCTGAGCTGATGTCCGACAGTGAACCAACTGAGCCACCCTGGCGCCCTGGAAACCCTCTAGTTTTGATTCAGTTATAAGTTTTCACGCACGTATTCAAGTCAATTTGAAATGTTTATCCTTATTTACTCTAAATAGACATATTATCAAGTATCAAATATTCCTATTGATACTGCTTTTCAGTTAAATCCTTATTGTTTGAAGGCTTAAGATAATTAATCTAAGCCATTTATCACTAGAATTATTTCATGCAACAATTATTTAATTAGTACATGCTGTTTGCAAGGGCCTGTACTTTGAAATTTGTCTCTGGATTAATCGGACAGGAGAATAAGGAAAATTTACCTGCAAATTCATTTAAAAATGTTCCAACTACATGCCCAGCACTATGCTAGGTATTGAAATACAACCATGAACAAAGTAAATAGAGTCTCTGTTGAAATTTAGAGTCTACTGAGGGAACAGACAAGTAAACAGCCAGTTTGTCTATCGGCTGTAACGAGGTCATATCCACTATGGGCACTTGGCCCGGAGTTGGGTGGAAGCAGTGAAGGAAAGTTTTTTAAGGGCGTTTTTTGTGAACTCAGAATTGAAGGAAAAGGTGAGAGTTAACCAAGGGAAAAAGAGTGAAAATGTTCTAGGCTGTGAATCTGGCAGTGAAATGAGTCTGACCTATTCAAGGAATTAAAAAAAAAATTTGTGTCACCAATATTTACATTTTATGGGCATGTTTAATGTCTTACTATGATTATAGAGCTATAAGAATGCAGAGGAAGGACAGATCACTTCTGGCTGGAGATGAAAGGTATCCGTGAAGTTATATTATCTGTGCTATGCCTGGAATGATGAGTGGACTTGAAATAAGTGGCAATAGTAGACAGCAGAAGGTGTTCTAGACAGAACTAGTGACATTAGTGAAGAATGAAGTGGTGGGAGAATCTGGTGTAACAGCAGCTGAATGTGGGCCTTATGCTTGTTACAGTTCTTTTGTTGGAGAAGAGCTAGCTGAAGGTCTTGAATTCCTGAATTCTTGAATTCAAGAACCTAGACTCAATCTTCCATGGGCAATGAAGTGTCAGTGAAAGTTGGAATGGACAGGAGAAGACTCCTAGTTAGAGAAACTATGTTGGTGGCTAGGAATGAGTCGAGAAGAGTCCTGGATTCTGAGTGGTGCCATTGGTGAAGAGAAGGGATAACTAGGAATCTTGGGCTTTGGAGAAAGGTTCAAGACTCAGCTCTGCCACCTGGTAGCCCTATAACCTTGGACACTTAATACTCAGTTTATTTACGCCTTTTATGTATATATCATGAGGACAATAATACTTTGTAGGGTTATTGTCATACGGCAATCTGTTATGTGAAAGCACTAGTTATTCAGCATTAATATTGTCTCAACTGTTTTTTGAAGGATTTTGAAATTGAACTTTTTAAAGTGGGGTCTACTTCCATGGAGTCCCAATGATTTAATTTTTAAGTGTAATTGGTTTTAAATGATATTATGTTTATTTAAATAGTATTTAAATGATATTATAGTGCATGTCATTATAATTGGATTCCTTTCTAATCCTGTAGATGTTTTTAAAAATTTTTAAAAATGTTTATGTTGAGAGAGAGAATCCCAAGCAGGCTCCATACTGTCAGCGTAGAGCCCAATGTGGGGCTTGAACCCATGAACCTTGAGATCATTACCTGAGCTGAAATCAAGAGTCAGATGCTTAACTGACTAGCCACCCAGGCGCCCCTAATCCTGTAGGTTTAAAATTTTTATTCATACTTTTAAAAACATTCCCAGAAACAGTTCATGGTACAAGTCAAAGTTAAGAACTCCTAATACCTTTTTTTTTTTTAATTTGTAAGTTATATTCTCCCTCCCTCCCTCTCTCTCTCCCTTTCTCTCTCTCTCTCTCTCTCTCTCTCTCTGTGTATATATATATATATTAAAATTTTTTTTAATGTTTATTTATTTTTGAGAGAGAGAGAGACAATGCAAGTGGGGGAGGCACAGAGAGAGAGGGAGACACAGAATCCGAAGCAGGCTCCAGGCTCTGAGCTGTCAGCACAGAGCCTGATGCGGGGCTCGAACCCATGAGCTGTGAGATCATGACCTGAGTTGAAGTCAGATGCTCAACTGACTGAGCCACCCAGGTGACCTAAGTTATTTTCTTATACTTTGGAAAGAGTATATAAATCATTCTATTTATCCACTTTTAAAATTAAGAATAAATACCAAACTCTTGAATGAGTATATCAGTAAGTACAATAAAGATATATTATAGGTTTTTATTATAGAAAAGTTACAGGAAAGATCTAAAGATGCAAAGTAAAAAAAGAATGGGGCAAGAAGAAATATGGGGATTGAGAAAGAGTGGCAGAAAAAGAGAAATAGGAAATACATTTACATCATGAAGAGAATGCTTTTTTAAAAAAATTTAAGGTTTTAGGGTATGGCTTCTGAAAAAATAGATATGCTTTGCTCTCTGAAATGGGTTGTAAATATCCTTTTTAAAATTTTTTAAAGTTTGAGAGAGCGAGAGAGTGCAAGTGGGGGAGGGGCAGAAAGAGAGAGGGGAAGAATGAATCCTAATCAGGCTCCACACTATCAGTGTGGAGCCTGATGCAGGGCTTGATCTCGATCTCGGAGCCTTTGGACTCTTAACTGATTGAGCCACCTAGGTGCTCTAGTTGTAAATATTCTTAACAAGAGAAAGGATTATTTAAAAGACATCTTAAAATAGCTGTAATAAATTGGATTTATGGCAGATGTAAGTATTTAATACTTTATTATGCTCATTATATAAATCTTTAAACAAGCACATATGGAATATTCCAGCCTTAAGTGCATTTCTTGGAGGGGGAGGATGGATCATAAGAAACAGAGTAGGGGAGGACAAAGAAAACATTTGAGTGGGCAGTGTATTTGGAGTTTACATAATTCTTTATGTATAGAATGCAGTGGAGAAAGCAGAGTCACAAGATGTGACTTCCAGTTCTGTTATCGTAACTTTTTAGCAAAGCCATCATGGACAAGTATTTTAGCCGTTTCTCTTCAGCAAAAGTAGAGAGTTGTAATTATACCAACTTCACAGGATTGAAATGGGAGATCAAAAGAGAAAAGACTAACAAATGCTTTGTAAGCCATATAGCAGTATGCAAATTTAAGGTACAATAGGAATAAGAACTATTTTCCTTTCTTAAAATTGTTTGGTTCCCTGGGAAAGTCAAGAGGAGTTTCTGTTTATACTTTAAAAACTAGGAGGAAGAGAACAAATGTGCTTTATAATATACTTAGGAAATTGCTGGTTTCTTTCAAAAAACTTAATGTTATACAGAGAACAAATATCCCCAACTGCTATTTATGATTGTTTAGATTTTTTTTCTCAAAAATTGCTAGCCTGTCACTTGTTTCATCAACTGCTTGGGCTTATTTTGTGCATCCTAATTTGAATCTGTTTTTTTTCTTCCACCAGTAGAAGACAGTCTGAAACCCACCTGTTTTCTGAAGGAGAGTAGGCTTGAGAAGAAACCTCAGGAAATTCACCATCCTCTGAACTAAATCAAATGATTTATTAGTAAACTATATTTTTCAGCTAGATTAGCTCTTGCTGCATAGCAGATCAAAACTGGAGGCGTATGACAATACATGTTTATTGCCTATGCAATGGGTTAGCTAAGCTGCCGGCTTATCATCTGTAGACTCACTGATTTGTCTGTGTTCATCTGGCTGATCTAAGCTGGAAATCACTGGTCAGCCATGGATCCCACACCTTCCTACACCGTAGCCTGGGCACATCCTGGTGATGGAAACCTTGCAAGAGAGCAAGTTCCAGTGTGTAATCTCATTTCAAGCCCTTGCTTGTGCCATGTCAGCTAAAATCCTATTGGCCAAAGTGAGTCATACAGCTGAGCCCGGTTGCTGGGGCCTGGGCTGGTAACTCCACCTAGAAGTAAGGATAGTGTGTATAGGGAGGGATGAAGATTAAAGCCAAATGATGCAATGTCCTGCACTCTTGTTCTGAAAGTACTTACATCAGGGAAATATTCTAAGTAGTTTCGGTCCTTCTGCTCAGGAGTAGTATATCCTTCTGGTTTTATAGTCTATAGGGATGGCTTATAGCAAAGTCCTATTGCCCAATTTTCCTTCTTGTCTGTAGAGGAAAGCATTATCTTTTGAACATTTAACCTTGATTCATTCTTCATGATTGAATTGCTTGTTTTTAATTAGGGAATGAGACTGGTAGACTTCCTTTGTCTTGATTCTTCATCTAAAATAAAGTTGCAAGCACAACTGCTCAGTGGGGCCAGTGAGGTAACTCACCATGTGAAGCAGGTCCAGTGGGGACTGGGGCAAACAGGAAGGTGCGTGCCTGACTCTAAGGCAACTACGGCGTCCCATGTTGCAATGGGAAAATTCACCCCCAGTGTTGCCAGATCTTTGGATTTTTCAAGAGAAGCTAGAAATTAGAATTTTTATATGCGGTCTCTTTGTTTTCTAATTGAAGCTTTAAAATCACACAGTGAACATTATTTTTAAGTACATGTTGGTTGTCTGTGGTCCTCCAGTGTTCATCCACCCATTTAAGCAAAATGGTGTCAGAAACTTGGGGGTGCTAGTCTCCCTTGGTCCATGCTGATATCTTGCCCAGTCTGAAGCAGTTTGGACAGTTACTAGAAGTTGTCTCTATGCACAGAGGACTTCATTCTTGCCTGCTATTTTGGGAATAGTGTGAGAAATATTTTTTGGCTGGCAAATGCAAGCGTTCAAAACTAGGATTTAATTACAAATAATAAATCCATCTTGGGTTCGTCAGCATCCATTTCTCTTGTAAGTTTTTCTTGAGTTTTCATTTGCTGTTTTTTATCTTGACATGTTTTACTTTTTATTTAATTTTGTAAACTCCCTTGTTGATTTTAGAAGTGTGTGTGGGTGTATATCTAAAATATCTGTATCGTTTTGATGGTGAAACAGGGAGGGGATTATTAAGTAACTTTGTTTTCTTTTAAAACTGATACTGATTTTTAGCAACTGGCACATATATAATTATCCGAGCACCTCCTAGTGTTTTTCTCCATATCCGAGTAAGCTGTCCTTTTGTATGGTATATGGCCTTTTCCAGAAATAGCCCTGCTTGGTGGGCACTGGTCCCTGTAACTCTGTTTTTGAACTCAGAGGTACTGGAGTAAAGGGAGCAAAATGCAGCCTAGGAGCTGAGCCTGCCTGGCTTCACCCATGGAATAGAGTGTGGGAGCGTGAGCGTGAGAGAGAGGAAATGCATGGCAGCAACAGGAATAAATGGGACATACAATAAAAAATCAAACTGTGTGTGTGTGTGTGTGTGTGTGTGTGTGTGTGTGTGTGTGTGTAAATGTTAATTCTCTAAGTTCTTAACTGGAGATGATGATTTAACCAGCACTTGTGCTCCTTGCCCATGCCCTGGGGACATTGAGCAATATCTAGAGACAGTTTTAAATTTACGCCCTGGTAAAGGAATGTGAGAGCTTTGCTTATTTGTACCTTCTTTAGTTCCTTTGAGACAGATGGGTTTTAACTGGTTCCCATTTCTTTTTCTCATCCATCTGTCAAACTTCTACTCATCCTTCGAGATGAGTGGAGGGATCCTTACCTGACTCCCCTGGCATTTTGTCATATTACTTAGCTCACCACGTGTACTACTTTTATGAGTCTTTTTCTCCCCTCAAAGACTGTGATTTTTTAATTTACTTTTATCTTCCATTTCTAATGTAGTGATTCAGTAAATGATAAATGCACGAATCTGTTGCCTCTCTTTGATTCTGTTTCCTTTGTCTTACATTATCTACTAACTGGCTGATGAACTGGACAGTTGATTTTGATCTTCTATTAATTTGCCAAAAGCTTTTGAGGATTTGAAGTTCCAAAGGAGCACTGGCATAAAGAAGACATGTACAATTAATAATTGTACGTGGTACTTTCTGCTGGCTTGTTTACTTTTTCTCTTGAGGGAGAAAATAAAGCTCTCAAGTCCTATAGCTATTGAAACAGTGAGAAATGCTTTCTAAAATTTGAACTTAGTGATTAAGCTTAAAAGACACTTCCCACCTCCCCCAATACTCCCTCCAACACATCGTTACCTTGAACATTGAGGACACTTGCCTTGGACAGGGCCAGCTGAGGAGCCATCACCTACTTAACATGCACTAGTCAGCCTGTGTGAAATATCACCCCCTGAGGCTGGGTGCTTATCTTTTATGGAACAGCTTGCAAATCCTAATTGTTTTAAACTGGCTCTGAGGAAAAGAGACTTGAGGACCAATAAATTATAACTCTCCTACATACAAATGTGCATCATTATAATGAAGACAGTCTGATGGCTCTTTAGGTCAAATAACAAAAGAGGTGGACGTGAGCTTGTAAAGATTCACCACAAGTCCTCTTGTAGTGTTGAATGTAGTTTTACTCTTTCTGGTTGGTGTTCAGGTCTGTATATGGACATTTGTTTTTGATAGATCCTTAGTGGGAGTGAATTGATGAGAGTTCATTACTTGCTCTGGTGGCTGTATGTCTTCTTTATAAGGTTCATTAAGACAGAAGCAACAATATTTATGCCTTTAAATACTGATGTGTTGGGAACAGCTGAATAAACTATTCTAAGAATTGTACCATCTGGTTTCAGACTGAGTGTTCTCTAAGACTCTGCAGACTTTCACCCAAGGTCACCCCTCTTAGTCCTTTCTAGAGTCTTGGAAAAAGCTCACCATCTAAAAAGCAGACAGCGTGCATATTATCACTTTCTCATCAATGAGAAATTTTGTTGTACCAGTAGGTGGTAGTAAGCTGCAGAGAACATTTACTGCTTTTTCTTCAGTTGAAAGAAATGCCTTTCTCACCTTTAACCGGGATTTAGGTGATTCAGCTTCTTTAAATTGTTCTTTAAAAATAATTAAGTAAATAAATAACTGGTTCTTGAAAGAGCTCTTCAGTCATTCTTCAATTTTAGCCACTCTTTTTTTTTTGTCAACAGATGTTATGCTCAAATTTCTTATGATGATGGGAATGGAGTTCTAACCCAATTGAATTTTCTTCTTTTAAATCATTAACCATAATGATAAAGATTTTTCTTGAGCATACATTTATGTTTTTCTACTAGTCTTAATAATTTTTCTTTGGGCTACAAATTGTGATGAAAAAATCATTCGTGAACCAGTTTTAATTTGTTCCCAAAGCAAAATTTGATAGCATAAGCTATCAGTGCATATTAGTATGCCTTCATGTAGTCCTTCAACTTTTAAGTTTATTCTAGTATTTAGTATGTTTCTTTATGAGAGTCCGTTTTTGAGTCTAATGACTGTCAGCAAGATTGCAAAGGTGGAATCATATAATTGAAAAAAAAATTATTCTTTTAGCTCCTAAACTCATGATAAATGGTATCTTTGGTCAGCCAGTATTGTACAGTGTGAAACAGTAGAGACTGGCATTGTGATCCCATCTCTTGAACTCCTTCATTGGTGAAGACTAGTGACATGACCCTACGTAGGCAGATGGTCAAGTAAGTTGCCTGGGAGAAGGAAACAACTACCAAGAACAAGGGAGTTCTGAATACAGCTTTTATTTAAACACCTTTTCCAGGTTGTCCACTTGTTACTAATCTGTTGTATTTATCTTTGTTTTAAGTATACATTATATTTTTCTTTCCACAGTTATTGTGGAAAATTCAGGGAAGATAGGAATGTTTAAAAAAATAGAAAATGACTGTAACTGCTGGATAATAAATATACTTTTGGTATATTTTCTTCCCCTTTTAAAGTTGTCTTTTCCCGCTCCTTTAAATTTGTTTACTCGCAGTTTATATTCACACACAGACAACATATAATGTATATTACAAAATGGGGACTCATGCTTTTATCCTTGCATTGCTATTAAATGTCTCCAGAAACAGACTTTTTAGAATCTGTATACTGTTTCATTGCATGAAAGGTACTGTGTTTTAATCATTGTTTTATAGTTTGAAATTTAAGTTTTTATTTTCCCTCTATTATAACTTCCCAGTAAATATCCACATATATAAATTCTGTACGTATTCCAGATGATTTTGTTAAGGGAAATTTTTGGAAATGTAGTTAGTGGGTTATAGGTACAAACTGCTATTGATACATACTGCTTGGTTATTTTCAGACAAGTTATGTCAATTTACACATCCCCCTTAGGACAGTAGAGGACTGCTCTACCAACCTGGCTAACCATAGATATTATTATTTAACAGAAAAAAATTTTAATGGGCTAGCAGATCATCTCATTGTTTAATTTACATTTTAGATTAGGTAGAACAGTTGTGTGTGTGTGTGTGTGTGTGTGTGTGTGTGTGTGTGTGTGTGTGTGT
>NW_026057582.1:21291007-21297600 GCF_023721935.1 Panthera uncia
TGTGTGTGTGTGTGTGTGTGTGTGTGTGTGTGTGTGTGTGTGTGTGTTTAAATTAATGGCCATGTATACACTTTAGTTATGTGACCATTCTCAATATGTTTTTATCAGTGTGGAATAAATCTAATGCTCTGGGTACAGTTTGGGGGGAAGATTTTCAGAGGCCTGGTCAATTTTCATTAACACCAATGATAATAGGATATACAATATTTTTTTAAAAATTAAGTTTTTAATTATAAAATAATACAGTCTCAATGGTGAATAAAGTGTGTAATTGACACTGCTTTGTGGTTTTCTTCTTTAGTCAGCTATATTAAGGGATCTTGGGAATTATTTTAATGGCTCTCCATATATTCCCTGTAGGTTCTGATTATGTGGCTGGCATGACCCTCTTGCCAATACTAGTGGCCACTCCTTTCTCTTTTGTTTCTCCCTCCCTCCGTCAACTCTGTGTCTGGGGAGTCATGGTGTTGGCTGATGAGACATGGGCATCTTTTGATAAGGTTGAATCTCTGCCACCACGGCTGCCTTTTGTGTTGTGACACTTAGGGTAGGGGCTCACTCAGTTACTTTTGAGGGTCATGTTTGACCTTGTGAGTTGTCAGTAGTTAAAGAGAGTGCTCAGTTTTTATCAACAATGAAAGTAGTCTGATTTCTGTTTTTATTACAGATTTTTTAATGCTTCTTCAACATTTATGACACTTATGTATAATTAACGTGCTTAGTTGCTGAATGTTTCATATTTCATATAAACAAAAGTCCCGCGGAATTCTCAGATCAATCTCATCTTACATCTTGATATCTCTATAGGAGTTCCATCAGATGCAGGAGTTTGAACATCTTTTATTGCTCAAAGTAATTGAAATTAATAGCTGAAGACTGTGTGTGTGTGTGTGTTTACCAGTGAAATTCATGCTGGAAAGTGTGATTTTCTCTTATTAAAAAATATGTAATCCCTAGTAGGGGTAAGTGAGAGGTCTTTCTTTTTCTTTTGTATTAAGTGACAGCTACACTTAATTTAGTTCATGTTTTATTTTAAATTCGGATACCCCAGTGTTTTCACTTGTTATACACATACTTTCCAGGTGCATTCAGAATAAAGATCCAGAAAGTCTAGAATATTCTAGATCATTAACAAAAGGTTTCATTACACTGCATTTAATAAACCATAAAAAATGGCCATATAGATTTTAGGAAGATTATAACAATGTTGAAGATTGTTAACCCTCCATTAAGCAAAAAATGAAATTATTGGGATATTCAACAAACTTCCACTTTTGATCAGTGAGTTTTCTCTCATTCTTCTCTATCCCAATATTTTTTTTTCTTTAAATTCCATAAAAGCTTTTCTGAAACTTTAGAGATTGTCATGCATGAAATGATTTTATTTTGCATTAAATCAAAAATTGGGGTAAGGATGGGAAGAAAGCATATTTAGGGAATTTTCTGCTGATGAAACTATACTCAGGATGTTTGGCTTTCTCTTTTGGTGGAGATGTTGGGGATGCCTTCTTCTCACATACTTGTTATTATGGAATTTTTACCTCTGTTAATAGCATTTAATTCTGTATTTTAAATTAAGGTTCATGAGGGGTGCCTGGCTGGCTCAGTCAGTAGAGCATGCGACTCCTGATTTCACGGTTGTGAGTGTGAGCCCAACACTGGGTGTAGAGATAATAAAATCTCTTAAATCTCTAAAATCTCTTAGAGATAATAAAATCTCTTAAAAATAAAATCGTAACAAAAGAAGGTGCATGAGAGTGTTCACTGTACACTGAATGGGGTTTCCTTATTTTAGGTCATTTTGTGACTGTTGTATTTTTGTTTAAAGATAACACATGTTGTTACAACTTTGTAGAACGGACGTCAGACTAATATTGAGACCTATTAAGACCTATTAAGTCTTAGCTGAGAGAGTAACTTTTTGTTTTTTCAATTGTAGAGATGCCAATCTATGAGCACCTTCTACCTTGCAATGTTGTAAGATTACGTGAGATACTGTATGTGAGAGTGCTTTTAAAATTTAGAAACATTGCACAAAACTAAGAGAATATTATTATTTGCAGTTGTAAACATGACTAAAATCATATCTGAGGAATTGTTCACGTGAGGTGGAAAAAATGAAGGAGAGAGAATTACGTGGGAAGTGACCTGTATTTTCAGGCTATGTGTTTAGAAATTGTGATATGCCAAAGGACTAATGTAATAAATACTTAAGATAGCAATGCAGGTAGTTAATTTAATCTCATATGTCCATGCTCTTTACTATTTGATTGACCTTGACCTGGGTTTGTTTTCAGGATTGTGTACATCAATGGCAGAATCCTCCAGCGATTCAGAACACTTTCGCTCTCGTGACCGATTGAGTCGATGGACTGCCACGTCAACATACAGGGAAAGTCTAAGTCGTCCTACAGTAGGCGTCACCGAGAAGGTCAACACTATAACGAGTACTTTACAGGTTAGTTTAACAGTGGT
Organism: Panthera uncia; assembly: GCF_023721935.1. Taxonomy (NCBI): domain Eukaryota; kingdom Metazoa; phylum Chordata; class Mammalia; order Carnivora; family Felidae; genus Panthera; species Panthera uncia. The sequence goes on from NW_026057582.1 coordinate 21,293,483, forward strand.
TGCATTTAATAGATTTTCAGTAGTTTAAACTGAGAAATAGTTTTGGTCAGTGTATTAGTTTTTTGCTGCCATAGCAACTTACCACAAACTAATTATATAATTAAATAATGATATATAATTTATAATTTGTAATTAATAATTAAAATACCAAAGTTATTTTCTTATAGTTCTGCACATCAAAATACAACACTGGTCTCATTGGACCCAAATCAGGGTTTGGTAGGGCTGCATTCCTTCCTGGAAGCCCATGGGACTCTGTTCCTTTGCCTCTTCCAGCTTTCAGGGGCTGCCTACGTTTTTTTGGGATCCTCTTCCTTCATCTTCGAAGCCAGCAAGGGTGGGCTGAGTCCTCACTTCACATCACTCTGACTATTCTTCTGCTTCCCTCTTCTACTTCTAAGGATGCTTGTGATTACATTGGGTTCGCCCAATAATCCAGGATAATATTCCCATCTCTAGGTCCTTCACTTGAGCTGTATATCATATCTACAAAATCTCTGTTGCCATGGGAGGTTACAAATACACAAGTCACAAGGATTAGGACTTGAACGTCTTATTGTGCCTAACACAGTCAGTAAAGATATTTGAAATATGTGATAGGTTGTGGAAGCATTTTGGGATGAGGCAGTATGCCCAAATAAAATGTGTGGGAGTGAAACGAGTAGGAAGTACCACAGTTTAGCTTCTTGTGGTCATGTGCCTTTGAGAGTAATTGCTCATATTTTGACTAGGCAGATTATTCATGGATGAACAATATTGAGATGCCATTTTTATTTAGGGGCTAACTTTTGCCAGTTTGAAAGGCAACCTTTTAGAAGTTTGAGTGGAGGCAGTATATATCCTTTATGTAGAAAGGGCTTGGGAAAAGAGGTGGGTGAAGGGTAACAACACAGCCATACCGAGGGTGAGGGGGGGTGGGGGAAGAAAACTCAGAAATAGAGTTTTTTTTTTTTTCCCCCAGCCCCTTAATCTCTTATTTTTGCTTTGCCTGGATAAGCATGGATTTTGGTTTTTAATTGCTTTGGGTTAGTATTCTTTAAAAAAAAAAATTTTTTTTTAACGCTTATTTTTGAGACAAAGAGAAACAGAACATGAGCAGGGGAGGGGCAGTGAGAGAGAGAGGGAGACACAGAATCCAAAGCAGGCTCCAGGCTCTGAGCTGTCAGCCCAGAGCCCGATGCGGGGCTCAAACTTGTGAACTGCAAGATCATGACCTGAGCTGAAGTTGGACACTTAATTGACTAAGCCACCCAGGCACCCCTGGGTTAGTATTCTTAATGAGAAGAGGCTAATTTCTGGTGGAGGGGCCATAATTTGATTTAAAACTCATAAGGCTCTTTTTAAACTTACATAAACTAGCATAACATTGGATTTTTGGAGTACAAATAAATCCTTGTACTTTCCAACCAATGAGGAGACACATTAGTAAGTGTATCTTTTTTTGAAAGAAATGCCTCCATTAATCTCTGAGGTAACACCTAGCACATTTGGGTGGAAACCATTTTTGTTGAGATTAGAACTAAATTTGTTGTTTATAGCTAAAGGTTAAAGGATACTTTTTCTTCTAATCAAGTTCCACAGTGAAGTAATAATTAAAATAACATCGTTCCTAATGATTTGCTTCTCTTATACACAATCTAAAAGGTTTGTTCTCTCAGGATTCCTTTTCTATGAAGGAGGTGTGAATTAGTTGAGGTGCACAAATTAATAATGAGGAGTCTTTTCAAATTAGGGTTTGTTCCTGACTTATTGTGGAACATTGGATAAGGATTTAAATTATGTACTTCAGATTTCACACAAGTAAATTGTGGATGAATTTGAGTTTCTCTCTCAGTGGTTTTTATATGATTTATCTGATATTTAAGAAGTACTGTATATTAATATCCAACTTAGGTATGATATAATTGTACCTTTCACAAATGGTTGACTTAGTTGTTTGACATACTACTAAGATTGAGAAAAGCATTGTTTGCAACAATTATTAAAATCCATTTTCTTTTTTAAGGACACCAGTCGGAACCTGCGACAAGTAGACCAGATGCTTGGACAGTATCGGGAATATAGTAATGGACAGGCGGGTGCTATAGAACATGTGAGAATGTTTACATATGTTTGTGTTTTTTCTTACCCACCTTTTTGGAAATGCAGTTGTTGAGAAGTAGGGATCTGAGATAAAGGAGAGAACCACTGTGAACCTTTAGCTTTTAGACTGCTTTACTATTTTGTAGTAGGTTAGCTCGTCAGATGGATTGCCAACCAGCTTATATAGATTAGTCTATTGAATTTGAAAGTTTTAAGTCAAAGGAGGAAGTATTCAGGATGTTAATTAAATTGAGACTCACTAAATTTGGGCTGGGGATACTCCTCATGGGAGTTAAGAATTTTATGGAGGGTTTCTTTTAAAGTAATACATGCTCATTGTTTAAATAAATTATAAAACTATCTCTTAGCTCCTCTCAGTTCTACTCCAAAGAGGTAACGATCTGACAGTTCCTTGTATATCCTTCCAAGCATGTTCTATGCATGTATACACATAACTACCTTATTAATAATAGGAGTTAATTCTTTGCTTTTTAGTTTATTAGTGAAAACTTAACATTAAGTAGTAGCAGGAACAAACCTACTTTGTCATGTTGAATGTTAGATGCATAATTATGGTAGCAAATTCCCTTTGAATTGAGGAATTGAGAAATGAAATTATGTGTTAGATAAACTTCTGTATAGATAAACATTTAAAACACAAAATGTACTCTATGGCATTAAGCCTCTGTAGGAGGCCTAGAGCTGAATGATGCTGAACTTTGGGGGTGTGGTTTTATACACAGGAGGTAAATAAACTCAACAAGTATTCCATTTCCATCTGAGTTATTAAGTACCTAGAATGCAAAGCTACTCATAAAAATTAAGACACTGGAGAGCAAGAGTCTTTGATTTTGCTTTAGGCCATTCCTTAGTCCAGTCTACATTCTCTTCCTTAGTTCCCCCAAATTCTTGGTCTGTTAAAACAGTTGGCTCTCAGTGTTTTTTCCCTGCAACATACAGAGGAGTCTGTCATTCATTGCCTTCTATTAATACTTACTCATGAGAGCGATGATTTTTACCCTGCCACCTGTAAGTTACCTGGGGCAATATCTGCCATAATCTGTGGGAATATGTATAATTTGGAAAGAGTATTTCCCATGACAAGTGATTCTGATGGGCTCCTCAATGAAAATTGCTTTCTTAGCATTAAATCGTTTTATTTACTGGTATGGAATAGATCATACCTTAAAAGTGAGGTGGGTTTTTGTTTTGTTTTGTTTTGTCTTTTTGTTTTTGATTAAGATCCCTTTAGTTCTAATTTATTTTTTAATTTACATCCAAGTTAGTTAACATACAGTGCAATGATGATTTCAGGAGTAACTCCAGTGATTTGTCACCTACGTATAATACCCAGTCCCTATCCCAACAAGTGTCCTCCTTAAAGCCCTTTGCCCAGTTAGCCCATTCCCCCACCCACAACCCCTCCAGCAACCCTGTTTGTTTTCTGTACTTAAGACTATCTTATGGTTTGTCCCCATCCCTGTTTTTATTTTATCTTTGCTTCCCTTCCCTTATGTTCATCTGTTTTGTATCTTAAATTCCACATATGAGTGAAGTCATATGATATTTGTCTTTCTCTGACTAATTTCACTTAGTATAATACCTTCTAGTTCCATCCATGTTGTTGCAAATGGCAAGATTTCATTCTTTTTGATCACCAAGTAATATTCCATTGTGTGTATACATATATACACACCATGTCTTCTTTATCCATTCATCTGTTGATGGACATTTGGGCTCTTTCCATACTTTGGCTATTGTTGATAGTGCTGCTATAAACATTGGGGTGTATGCGCCCCTTTGAAACAGCACTTCTGTATCCTTTGGATAAATGCCTAGTAGTACAATTGTAAATCAATGTGTGTTTTGTTTAGGGAGGGACCCTGGAGAGTAATTTTTTTTTTCTTTTGGAGGCTATGCTGCAACTCCTACAAGTCTTCTTGCTGTAAAACCTACTGTTTTCTTTCTTTCTTTCTTTCTTTCTTTCTTTTTCTTTCTTTCTTTCTTTCTTTCTTTCTTTCTTTCTTTCTTTCTTT
>NW_026057582.1:21297610-21421077 GCF_023721935.1 Panthera uncia
TTTCTTTCTTTCTTTCTTTCTTTCTTTCTTTCTTTCTTTCTTTCTTTCTTTCGAGAGCAAGAGGGAGAAAGAACACATGTGAGTGATGGAGGGGCAGAGGGAAAGGGAAACAAAGAATCTCAAGGAGGCTCTGTGCTCAGCTCAGAGACCCCTGTAGGGCTTGATCTCAGATCATAACCTGAGCTGAAATCGAGAGTTGGAGCTTAACCAACTGAGCCACCCTGGCGCCACCCCCCTTTTTTTAAACTTTTTTTTTTTTTTTTTTTAGTTAATCCACTATTTAACTGTTAAAAATTTCTCTATGCTAAATATACATTGCCTTGTTGAAATTAACATTTCTTTTTTGAAATACGAGAGACTTTCTGTAAAGCGAGACCAATTTGCTTGCTATAGGGAAGACAAGAATTTTTATTAACTTAGATTTTATAAATGATTCTGTTGCTCCACCTTATGAAATGGATAAGTCATGTGTTCGTGTATATCTGTGCGTATTTAATATTTGTTTTATTGGGTTTTAACTTTGTGAACATAATTTACAGAAGTTGAGAGGAAATCTAAACATTTGATGTAGCGTTTCCCTCCTGAGATGATCTTCCCCAACAAGAGAACTGTGAGAATTACTCCTGTTGGTTTGTAAAGCCTAAGATCAAGAGTCCGGTCACTTTTTTGATGACGTTTACTTGAAATATATACATCATTTCACTTTTTTCCCTTGAATCTTTATAACCTCCAATCCTGTATTTTATTTTTTGCTCCTTAAATGTGAAGGTCTCTCTATGAGGAGTTGAGCAGTGTTAAAGCATCAGCGATGGGTCTGTAGGACCTTCTAGAGAAGCAGCACCTTCCTTTTCTTGGTCTCTTTGGGAATTTCTCCATATGCTTAGTATATCCCAGACACTTTTTGTATATTAACTCATTTAGTTCTCTCAATAATTCCGTTAGGTAGGTACTTTGATTATCCTCATTTGCAAGATAAAAACACTGGGGCACAGAATGCTGGCTAACTTGCCCATGGTCTCACAGCTAGTTAGCAACAGACCCATGGATAGGCTGTTATCCCAAAGCTCAGCATCAGGATTCATTTACCTCACTGAGTCATGGTTGCTCACATTTTTGTGATGCTGGAGTTCATATTTCTGAAGATTGGGATTTTGGATTCAAAGTTTGAAGGGCTAAATACTTTATGTTGCTAAACTACATTTTAGAGATTATTTTAACTGACTGAACAGCAGAAACCCACTGTCACACAAGTCATTAATGTTACAGCTGATACAATGTCCAGAATGAGAGTTAGGTGAGACAAATAGAGAAATAGAATTGGGAAGAAATCTGGCACTGAGCTAGAATCGGCATTGACAGATTGTCAGAGTTGGCAGGTCTAGCTGCCACTTAGGCAATATGTGGGTTCTGCAACTTGCCTACATCAGCATCAATTTTTCCCTTCCTCCTAAATAACAACCACTGATTTTTTTTTTTTTTTTTTTTTTTTTTTAACTAGCCTTTTTTGCAGCCATTCCAAATGAGCTGTATTTAGTTGATAGTATGTCTCAGGGTCTTTGGGCCCAATGAACTTCTTGACTTTACGAAGTGTCAATTTGCATTATTTCTCATGCTGTAAATTTCTTGGGAGGTCTGGGAACATTTGGGCAAAAGGGGACCTGTGGGGAAGGTTTTATTTGAAAGCTTACTGTGAAGATTTGGAATATATTATACTCCCGTATTAAATAGTGCAATTGATAAGCTTAGTATTTAAAATATTTCTAAAACTGTGCATTCCTATTCATGAGAGAATGGGGTCTGTTTTTGTGTTAATACTGTAAAAATGGAATGCCCTCAAGAAAGAATATTCAACATAAAAAGTTAATACCTTTTGCAGTGGAAATTTGGACTGTAGCTGAGACTCCAGTAGTTAATATTGGTTATAAAAGAAAAATACAATTGTCTTGATTCAAATCAGCAGGCTTTTTAAGTTCATATTTTAAAGTAAAGATTGTTGGGGCACCTGGGTGGCTCAGTTGGTTAAGCGTCCGACTTCGGCTCAGGTCACGATCTCGCGCTCCGTGAGTTCGAGCCCCGCATCGGGCTCTGTGCTGACTGCTCAGAGCCTGGAGCCTGTTTCGGATTCTGTGTCTCCCTCTCTCTCTGACCCTCCCCCGTTCATGCTCTGTTTCTCTCTGTCTCAAAAATAAATAAACGTTAAAAAAAAATTAAAAAAAAAAAAAGTAAAGATTGTTGAAAATATCATAATATCAGATTGGTGAAGATATAGTAATATGAAATTAGAACTTAGGAGACTTGCATTCATATGTAATTTCTCTTCTAATTAAGTACTCTGATTAAAATTTCCTTTTGAGAGTAATAGGATACTACCATCTGGCATATAGACTTTGGAAATTTGAATGTTAAATAAAAAGTGGAGGTTTTTTTGTTCTATTCAGTGGGTTTCACTTCTCAATATACTTAGTGACATCCCAGAATGATAATGGTAATGGTTGAGGGCCAGGCACAAACCACTTGTAATATCCCAAAGCTAATGGTATCTGCCCTTTTTTTCTGGCTGAGTTTTCGTAATTGTCCTGAAGGTGAGACTTGTTCAGTCTTTTAATAACGTTAAAGTTAAGTAGTAAGAGTCTATGGGTAAGAAATTATAATCAAACAAATTCTGTTATGACTTTTTTATAAATATATTTTGGATCTTAAGAATTAGGTTCTTGGAGTATATTTAAAATTATATTACTAAGTCCTTCATGAAACTGCTGGACAGGAGAATAATTTTTACAGAATTTTGCTTTGAGGGTAATGGAGAAATGTAGACTCTGGAGTCAGACTTGAAATTTAATCCTGATTTTTCCACTAGAAACCATTTCATTGACTTTGGACAAGTTATTAAACTTTTCTAAACTTGAGTTTCATCATCTGAAAAATGAACATAGTTATATATCCCTCATTATAACTAACATTTATTGAAGTGGTCACACAGTCACACTGTTTAGAAACTTGCTAAACATTCATGTTTCTGTTGTTTCTTTAATTCATCTGATAATCCCTACCTTGAAGCATTTGCTGTGTTCTTTTTTTAAAAATTTTTTTTAATGTTTATTTTTGAGAGAGAGAGCGAGTGTGTGCGTGTGCAAGTCAGGGAGGGGCAGAGAGCAAGGAAGACACAGACTCTGAAGCAGGTTCCAGGCTCTGAGCTGTCAGCATAGAGCCCAATGTGGGGCTGTAACTCACGAGCTGTGAGATCATGACCTGAGCTGAAGTCAGATGCTTAACTGACTGAGCCACCCAGGCGCTCCTTGTTTGCTGTGTTCTTAATGTAGTACGTGGTACATTCTAGGCACTCAGTATTTTCCTTTCTTTGAATTCATTGGGCCCAGGCTCAGTTTCATTTGTGTATAAACAACATAATGTGTTGCGACATTCACAGGGATATGTATGTCTGATTATTTTGACTTCAAAGTATATGCTAAATTAGACAACGTACGTAAGATTAGTTTTTGTCTATCTTGTGTTCATGAATATGTCTGTCCACTCATAATACACTAAGATGCTAATAAGAGCACACTCCATCTTCCATGAGTGCTCATTTATTAACATCAAAATATTATATACAAATATTTTTTGAATACTTTCAAAATTATTAGAATGTAGTGGTATACGGGCTTTGAATATATGGGATTTCATTTAAAAATAAAATAGTTACATAAATAAAAATGATGTATTTTTGAAAGGGAGTTTTTCAATTTCAGGAATACTATTATGGGCTTATATTTCCATAAATCAGCATATGGAGAGAGGTTAGGCAAAGCAGCTGGAGCTAATGATCTTTTGGTAAATAAAAAATAAGATAGCAGCAACCATTTTAAAAATACATTTGAGCAACAGATGGTGGGACTGGAAAAATATGCAAACCATAAATTTTCACTCTTGTTTAATTTTTTAAAACTCTTCTCCTCCCCTTCCTCCTCTTCCTTCTTGTTTTAATAGTAGAAGACAAATAGACTGTGAGGAACCAAAATAGAGCTGATACGATTAATTCTACAACCAATGTATTTTGTAGTCTCTTGTCAGGTAAACTTTGGCATTGTGTAGAAAAATAGTCAGTGAAGGAAAGCCAGGCATAAAAGCACTTAAAGTGCCCATGGATGACATCATTATCCTGGACAGAAGTTTTAAAACGACATCTTTTCTGCCTCTACTTTTACCCTGCATTTTTGCCAAGCTGACCTCTAACATGTGTGAATAGAAATACTTTAATTTTTTGATGTCATTATTATAGACATATCTGAACTTACAACACTGTTTCTGTGGTCACCAGTGCTATATATGTTGTGAATGTTTGCTGAATACTGACTCTTTAGTGTTAGGTGAAAATAAAACTAAGTCATTAAGCAGAATATTTAGATATTTCTAATTTCTGCTGAACTATGTAGCTAAGTCAATGCAGTTATCCATACCTGACCAAATTTGCATGCATTTCTGTATAATCTATGTTATGTTAGGGGACATATTTTCTTAGTATGAAAATAAGAGACAACTTAGAGTAAAAAAAGTACCTGAAGAAACTGAATGGAATCTTTACATAGTTTCCAGAATTCAAGGCCTACTTTAAAGTGCAGCGTTTATAACTTTTACCAAGGTTATTGCTGGCTTTTTTTTTTTCCACCTTCAGTTGTGTTTTTATTTGTGTGGAAGGTAATTAGTTGATGACTGATAGCTAGTATATTTGTGTATGAATAATCACTATCCCTTGTGTATTTCTATTATGGTCTCTAGAATAATGGTAAATATCTTTTAAGAATTTCCTAATGACTATTTTTTGTGTGATTATTTTCCCCCCTCTCACAGTGAACATAGTCAAGGATAGAATTAGTTTTTTAGAGAATGTGAATTTGTGAGATACACTATTAGTGAAGCAGTTACTGTTGCCATATATTTACCAAAAAAGTTGATACATCTCATCTTCCCATATTGAAGCCTAATTTTATTGAATGGCTTATTTCTTAGGTATTTCTGATAGTGTTGGTGGAGTTGATGCCTAGTTTCCTAGCTGTTTACTATTGCTTGGAAACTTTACCTTCCTAGGGACTGGTCAAGAAATTTGCTCTTACAAATTTTGGAAAGTCAGTATTTTTAACCTAAAAAAGCAGACCAGAGTTGCTGGTCCCCGGTAGATAGAGTTAACATATTCTTTGCTGAATACTGCTTTAAAACCGCTACTGGATGCCTGGAGCAGCCGTTTGAGGACCCTGAAAAGTAAATACGGGCAGTTCTGATTGCATGGTTTGGCTGTGCGTGAGTTCCATTACCCCAGTTTGTTCAAATAACACCAGTCCCTAAACAGCACAGTTTGAATTTCAGTTAACAAAGTTTATTAACTGTGAGTAACTGCGAAAAGTTCAAACTTTGCTTCTAGTTCTTCAATTCACATATTACTATGTAAATAGCAGATCACTGCTTTTGAAGTCTGTTGCTGATTGGTCGTAGGTAATAAAACACACGGTTGTGTTACTTCCTTGTCTTCTAATGATAAACCAGTTTGCCATTTTACAAGAACAACAAATAATAAAGGGATTGGCTAACAGTGCAACAATGAGATGGAAAGTGATCATGCTGGGAGTGAAAGTTGAATCATATTATGGAGGAGTTATATGTGGAATTATAAAGACATGACTGAGAGTGGGAATATTGACGCTGCTGCTACTCAAGGGTCCCTCGATTGCCTACAACTGCCATAACAAACACTACCTTATACTGAGCAAACTAATCTTCCTAGGCATTATTCTAATTATTTTACGTACATTGTCTTATTGTATCCTCTAACGAAAGTATGCTAGAGTTATTATCTGATATGGTGTGAAATATATGGATAGGAGCAGAAGCAGCATAGCTGAGGAAATCACTGCTAGGCTTCCCTCTGGACTTTCTGAATCATGTGTTTTTTTTGTTTGTTTGTTTGTTTGTTTTTGTTTTTAACCAATCACACCTCTTATTTAGAGAACCCATTGGTGCCTGGATGATCTCCTTTCATAGACTTGGTTTGCAATATAGTTAGTCCTTTTGAGTTATACACTCTTTTCCAGTTCATTAAACTTGCCTTCTATTTTTGTCTCTAATTAGAGTTCTCCTTCTCCTCCTCCTCCTCCTCCTCCTCCTCCTCCTCCTCCTCCTTCTTTTTAAAGTTTAAAGGCACAGAGAGGGGGGGAGAGAGAGAATCCTGAGCAGGCTCCTCATTGATAGCGTGGAGCCCGATGTGGGGCTCAAACTCAGGAACCGTGAGATCATGATCTGAGCTGAAATCTAGAGTTGGACGTTTAACTGAGTGAGCGACCCAGGAGCCCCTCTGATTAGAGTTTTTCCAAATAGAGTCTTCACAGAGCTTACAGAGCTCTATGAGAATTTTAAAGTTTGATATTTTTATTTTAATGGTAATCTAAAAGCTTATGTTTTACAAAATTTCATTTATTTACTAGTTGGCAAAATAATGAGTTGGTTTCCTACTCAAAAGTAGTGACCAAGGACTTTTTTTCTCTTTGAGGATTATCAACTCACATATTTATGAGTATTTGAAGTGTTTGAATCCATTGTAGTTCATATTTCTATTGATGCTCAAATTATTTCATCATTTCCTAGAGGGAGATCTCTTGACTTCTGAGTTTGAAGGCATGTCTTGACAATTTGGATAAACTACCTTATAATTGCCCTTCAGTTTCAGCGACCAAGTTTCATTTGTATTTATCCCAGTACATAGTAGTAATGCTTCAATTATTTTATTCTAACATCAAATGAAAGGAGATAAGCGAATAGACTTAAAATGTAAGTAATACATTTATGTCAAGTTGAGGTGAAAAAAATGCGCCATAACATGTTCTGGGATGCGGGGCTTATAAGTATTTCAGATAGGGGAAATTGGGTGAAAATGGAGGCATCGCTTGGTATGTATAGAGATAGTGATGCTAAACTCTTAGAACCTGTACCATTGCAGTCTGTACCATAGTCTTGTGGGGAGCGTTACTTAGTTTCAGCAAAAAGACATCATCCATCATAGTAAATCTTAAATGAGTTTTACTAGTATTTTTTTTTTTTTTTGTTTAGTGTTTTTTGTTTTGTTTTGTTTTTTGTTGCTTTGTTTTGTTTTTTCATTTAATTTCAAGTTGGGCCTGCTTTTTGCATCTAGTTAAGGGTTAAAATCCTAAAGAATATGGAACAACTTTCATAATATCATTATCTCTTTATCTCTTTGTTTTTGTGTTTTAAGAGTTATTGGCTTCATACATCATGATTAGATTTTGTGCAGTATCTCTTGTGTTACTCCTACTTGAAATGTAGATTTTAATTCTATTACATTTTTAGTTTTGTATCTTAGGATCTGTTTTTGCCATATTTGTAGGAGTAATTAAAAAATGTTTACCTTTTACCATTTACATTATAGTTCTTGTTTTTTTATATATCAGCCTGTTTATCTGTTCAGTGGCTTATGATATCTTTTTAGAGTTTTAAAATGAGGTTGCCAAATAATTGGTCTAACCTTTTATAAATTTCCAACATTTGTTATTACTTCTAGATTTTAGGGTAATGTATCATTTGTCTTATTCTGTACTATTTTCCATATGGTTCCATGGTGGGGTTTTGTTTTTGTTACTAGGAAGTGTGTGTGTGTGTGTGTGTGTGTGTGTGTGTGTGTGTGTGTGTGAGAATGTGTGTATAAATTCATTTTATTCATCAGCTTTTAGTTACAGCTTAGGATTTGTTAGCAAATAAACCCACATAAAAAGGATGCTGGCAAGTTCTCCTTCTGGCATCAGTAGATAAGATTATTTGGGATCAACTCTCCTATTTAGAACAGTTAGAAAAGCAAAAAAAAAAAAAGAGGCGGGCACCTGGGTGGCTCAGTTAGTTGAGCATCTGACTCTTGATCTCGGCTCAGGTCATGATTCCAGGGTCATGGGATTGAGCCCCATGTCAGGCTCTGCGCTGAGCATGGAGTCTGCTTAAGATTCTCTCCTTCTCTCCCTCCCTCCCCCTCTGCCCATCTGCCTTGCTCATGTGCTTGCTCTGTCTCTTCTATAATACCAAAAATGAAGTAAAAAATAATACTGTGACTGTGAATCTAGCAGAGAACAACCAAGGCTGTGGGGAACTTTATAGTCTAGGTCTGGTAAAGCTCTGGCAAAAATGGAAGTCTAGAAGGAGTCCTGCATCTGGGACTCTTCTCTTAAGTTAGTAGCTGATTTCAAAAGAGATTGCTTAGAAGCAGAGAGGGTAGGATGAAAGCTATCAATAGACTGAAGAGGCCGGGGAGACCAAAACTAGAATTTAGGAATCTTCCAGCTTTCATTTGAGACCCGAAAGAGTGATAGTGTAGGAAAAATGATGAGGTGAAAATGAGAGAAGAGATGAACTGAAAAATAGACCAGCCCTGGTGGGAGCAGAAGCCCAGTTTTCAGTCATCTTGGTTCCTAACTAGATTAAGGTGGTTTCGGTTTCCTGGTGATTCTAGCCTGACTTTGTCCTAGAAGAAAAACCAAATCTCTTCTGAAGGAAGATATCATCTAGAGTTTCAAATAATCTCCACAATTTTTCATATACAATGTCTATGACATGATAATCAGGCATAAGAAAATACAAGAGGTGACTGAAAATCAAGGGAAAAAACAGACAATAGAAACATACATGCTAATATTAAAAAAAAAATCTGATTAACCTGTTCAAGAAATTAAAAGACAAGATTGAGGATTTTGACAAAGAATTGGAAACCCCAAAAAAAGAACCAAATGAAAATTACAGAAACTGAAAAATATAACTAAAATACCAAATAAATAAAAACCAATCCTGTTAAGTATAGGTTAAATAGCTGTTTTTTACCAAAAAATGGCTGGAATTGATCCATGAATTCAGCAAAGTCGCAGTATATAAAATCAATGCACAGAAATCAGCTGCATTCCTATACACCGATAATGAAACAACAGAAAGAGAAATCAAGGAATAGATCCCATTTACAATTGAATTGGAAGATAGGCCAGCATAAGGTATCCAAAAAGAAAAATGGATGAATGAAAGAACCAAATAATTCAGAAAACGATGACATATGGGATTTGGTAAAAAGATAGCTTGAATATATCTCAATTTTCAGAAGGAGAGGGAGGAGAGAAAGGGGCAGAAACAGTATTTGAAGAGATGATGGCTGAGAATTTATAACAGGGAAGATACCGAGGTACAGGTTCCGTGATCTCTATGGGTCAAAGATGGGATAACTACAAGTAAAGCTTCACATTGTCATATCACAGTAAAGACATTAACAATCATAGTCAAACAGAAAATCTTAATAACTAGAGCTTAAAAGGGCAGACAACTCACAAAAAGAGCAGTAATAAGAAACAGCAGCTGACTTTGCTTCTAAAAGGATAACAACATCAGGCTTCACTTGAAAAATGTGAATAATAAAGATAAACAAGAAAAAGTTAATAGAGCTGGTTCTGTCACTAACTTGTGTGATCTAAAGTCATTTTACATTTCCAGTCCATTTTTCATGTTATAGTTTAGATTTGAGCTTCTTAACATGGTTTTATTTTATTTGGAGCTTACCCTGGGTTATTGATACACTGTTTTGTGTTCACTGTGTAAATACTTTGGTCTACTTACATGTTAGATTTAATGTTACTTATGTATAAATTACTCTCAAGGTCGACCTTGTTTTCCTGGGCCTCATCTGTTTATTTCTCTGGATTAATAGGCTGGGTTCTATAGCTAGTGAATGCACAGGCAGGGTGGTTTGGGTATGTAGATCCCAATTTAGAGAAGTAGGGGGAAAATTAGCCTCCCCCCCCCCCCCCGAAATGAGAACATTAGAGGTACATTCTTGAAATTTTATTTCTTTTAATCCAGAATTTTAACCTTGGTTTTCTAGCAGAGCTAAAGCCAGATAACCAAAAATGAAAGGGTTTGCTCATTTGTGATTCATATTCTTGTGTTTCATCTTGTGCTTTCCCTTCAATGGAGGCTACCTTTTTTTCTGCACAGTTCCCCAAGGAAACAACTCGTTTTCTTCATAAGTGATGTTCTACTCTTTAATTCTGGCTGAATTTAGGAAACCCTCTCCTCTCAATCAGTTTTTTTGACATTCTCTTTAAAGAGTTATGGGTGACTTGTTCTATGGATCAGTTCATTATTAATATTATGTTTTATTTATCCTTGGATAGGATGCCTAGACTTTCAGGTTCTGAATTCCTAGCAATTCAGGGTATGTGGATTTTCTTCAGCTTTAATCTCTGTTCCCTTGGGTTTCATTTGAAACCTCTTTTCAGGTCTGTAGCTGGGTACGGCTCTGGACATTATTCTTTGTATTTGGTGTCTTTTTATTTAATACAGCCTTTTAGGTCTAAAAGATGTTTTCTTATAACCCCTGTTGGCTGACTCCCTAATAATCTGAAGAGAGCATTTGGACAACTGTAATCCCTAGTATGTATTAACAATTTGACATCTGACCACATAGTTTTCTGGGATTTGAAGTCTTTGAATCAAGAATTTAAAAAATGTTCTGATACACAATTGGACAGTGCACATGATTTTAATAGAAGCAGTCACTCTAAGAGCTGGTCAGTTTCCTGTTTGTTACAGATCTGGGGCTTCTAAAGGAATGTTTACAAGAGAGGAAGACTCTCCTTTCAGACACATTGGCCTTCTTACGTTTCTAAGCATGGGTGGCACATACATTAAACATTTTATCTGGAGACATCTCTTTCACATTCTGCTAATAGAAAGATGGAATAGGTAGCAACAGATGTTATTTAAAACCAGATGTTAGAATTGGTTCTAGAATACTTATGTTTACTATGTTTCTATTTCCTAACATAACTTACTTCAAATTTTTTTCGGATATAAAGTCTCTTTGGAAAGTCAGATTTTTCTGAAATAGCTTTAAAAATCTCTTGTCTGTTTGTATTTGGAGTTGTTTAAAGAGAATAAATTTTCCTTCACTATATTCTTTAATTTAGTTAAAAGAAAGCTTGGAACAATCAATAGGCCAATTGCGGAGTCAGCGTTTATTGAGAAACTCAGGAGGGAGAAGTATTTCTGTTACAAGTCTGAGTGCAAGTGACCTCGATGGTGGCACTGTGACAGGTAAACTCTTCAGAGATGTTTTGAAGCCCCCCCCCTTTTTGTTTTGTTTTGTTTTGTTTTACAGATATTCCTGAAGTACATATTGAATGCATTTAATCTTTAGAGAAATAGAACCCATACATAAAATCATAAAATGATGTTTAGAAGATGCAGTCGTCAGTTATTTTATGGTGCCTAATTTGAAGTGTGTTCAGTGAGACTTTGTTACTCTATTACTTTTGTTCTCAGACTCCGTAGACCACAGAGGGTTTTACCTGACAAAACTTGAATTTAATTGTCTGCTTCTAATCAAAAGCAACACACAAATAGGATTTACTGTGTGTCATACTTTCTCGATTAGAAGTCTTGTCCCAGCTTCACAGTTTTTCAAAGTCTGATTAAGAAATATCCTATGACACTTGTTAAAAACAGGTGAATTTTATCTTTGGTGTGCAGCTAGATTTCAATGGCTAGATTAAAGCTGATAACACTTGGTTTGCCTGTAGTTAATCCTACTTAATAACTTTCCTACAGCACTGAGCTCACATATGAATAGAAAAGTATGCAGTGAAGAGAGGTGATTTAGATAGAAGTGAATATTAGCAACTTGCATTGTTAATAATGCTATTGATCATGATAATAAGGATTAAAAATTGGACACAACCAGCTAATCTTTTTTATGTAGTTTTTATTGATTTTTAAACTATGTTCAGATTTTAGATTACTTTGTTGGAAAAATTATTTTATTGGTATTAAGTTATGTTTTAGAGAGAGAAGTTATTTTTATTTTCCAATTTATTATTTTTAAAAGAATATATTGCTTATTTGAAAAGTATAGCAAATTAGAACTTTTGATATTTTCTATTTCTGTGTTATTTCTGTTGCTCATTTTATCTGCTTTCAGAACAAGATGAGTGCCACTTTGTGGCTTTAGCAAGATACTTGGGAAATAGTCTGGGTTAGGGCGTGTGTATATATCCATGACTGATGTATATTTTCTGAGCAAAATTTTACACGTTTCTTCTCCTACATGTTTTTATTCTCTCCTTTTTGTTTCATCTCTAAAGAGAGCTACCGTTTTCCACCTACCTCACCTCTCAAGGACTATGGGGATCAGCAGGGGAGTAAACGAATTAGGTCCAGAACTGGTGTCCGATTTGTTCGGGAGACTGACGACATGGGCCAGGTACTTTGTACTAGTCTGTAATCTGCTTTTATCTTTTTTTTTTTTTTTTTCTTTTCTTTTTAAACCAAGTAAACTATCTTATTTTCAGTGTACTAATTATCATTTATTTTGTACTTTGTTCTGGAGGATTATGTTTTGTAGAATATTTAAAAATGAGTTTAGTTTTGGACAATGTTTTATTTCCTTGTTCAGGTGGCTCATTCTTCGGTAAGCCCTGCTAAGTCAGCTACTTTCTATTTTGCTAATTTTGGTTTAGTGTAAACAAGTTAGTCCTTGTGTGGTTAACCTATTGATTTTTTTCATTGGTATTTTTCTGATTGTTGAATCATTGGTGGAGTTACTTAATTAGAAGCAAGAAATTTCATACTCTTTCCATGTATTTCATGTATTCAGTAAAGATTTTGGAAGTATTCATTCTAAGGACATATATCTTTTTCTGCTTCTTTAAGCTTCCATACAAGAGCCGAAAAAATGTTTCTTGTTGCTTTGTGTAGCTAAATTAATTAGACAAAAGCTAGAGGATGTTGCTGACTTTGAGGTTTTTGTTTTGGTGGTTTCAGGATTGCAGCCTCAGAGCTTGTCAGGATACTCACCTGTAGCTTTTGCTTGTTACAGATTAAGATAGAGATAACAGAACCAAGTGCATGAGATGTCCCCTTGTAGAAACTTTTCCTTTACTGTGTGGGTTTTGGTTTTTTTTGGTAGGTGCAACTTACTAGCGTGTATTGTATGATTAAGCCTAGAGCAGAGAACAATATCCTAACGTTGTTCATTTACTTTTCCATTCTGTTTATTTAGTGCCATTGTTCTGGGACAGTGCTTGTGCTTGGGAATAGAGATAAGCAAAGACCTTGTGTTTTTGTGGAGTTTGTAATCTAAGGGGAGGGGCTAGATATTAAATAAGTACACAGATGCATCCATAATTGTGAGCTGAGATGCATACTAAACAGTAAGCATAGGGTCAGGGGAGGCTTCTTGAAGAAAGGCTGAGCTGAAATCTGAAAGTTGAGTGAGTCATTTTGGGTAGAACAAATACCTTGATAGGAAGGAAGCTAACACCTAGGGCAACTTAAAGCCCATGTGGCTGAAGAAGTATGAAGGACCAAGACTATGCATAGTTTTTGTAAGGGGATAACAATTATTTTGAAAAGATCATAACACCTCTCATGTAGAAAATGAAATCAGTGTGGGCAATCCAGTTAAGAGGATATTGTTGTGTTGTGGGTGTGAGATGGTGGTTACTTGGATTAGGATAAATGGAGTTGGAGAGAAGGTAGGGTAGACTTAAAAGCTATTTGGTGGGTAAAATGAAAGGTCTTGAAAATCAGATGACCATTTGGGGAGGGGGAGAATGATTGTAAAGGAGGGGTCAAGGATGAGTCCTAGGATTCTGGTTTGCAAAACTGGAAAATCATTGCAAAACCTAAGTGAATGGTCTGCTCTTCATCCACTGTATTACCTCCACTCCTTTTTAATTGTTCTTCCTTATTTTAAGTCTCTTTTCTTAAGATGACCTTTAGCTACATGTGATAGTGTACTTTCTTATTTATTAAAAAAATTAAGTTTGTTTATTTTGAGAGAGCAAGTGGGGTAGGGGCAGAGAGAGAGACAGGGGAGAGAGAGAATCCCAAGCACTGATGGTGCAGAGCCTGATGCAAGGCTCAGACTCACATACTGTGAGATCTTGACCTGAGTTGAAATCAAGAGTTGGATGCTTAACCAACTGAGCCACTCAGGCGCCCAGACAGTGTGTTTTCCGTAATGTTTTGCACATCATTTGTCATTTGTTTGCATGTCTATATCCCATGTTAAATTCTGAACCCCTTATTTCCTACCACAGTTGCTGGCACTGATTAGTTGCTCAATGTACATTTGTTGAAATGGATTGATTTGTTGTTTCTGCAAATCTCTATAACTTAAATATTTTTTTTTATTGTAAATTATAGTATACAGATACATATATGGTATACATATTTACAATTAAAAGTACAATAATGTAAATGAAAATCTATGTAACCACCATCCAGGCCAAGAATCCAAGCATTATTATACCCCTAAAGCCTCTTTTGCACTTCCCCTTTCCCCAGGGCTATCAACTATCCTGACTTTTATAATAACCATTCTCTTGCTTAAAAAAAAAAAAAAAATTATAATACATACATCTTGTTTAGTATTCCCTGTGTGTAAACTTTATACAAATAGAATAATACTGTATATCTTCTTCTGCTTTTTTTCAATTGATGTTATGTTTTTGACATTATAGCCTTACTAATGTGTACTTAGGTTTGATCATTTCATTTTTATTGCTGTGTTATACTCCACTGGGAGAACATATCACAATTTATATATGTTCCGTTCTTAATGGACTTTGTGTTTGTTTTCAGCGTTTTCATTGTGAACAGTGCTGCTCCAAACATTCTTGTACATGGTTCCTGGTGCATGTGGGCAAGAGTTTCTCTGCAGCATGGGTTGGCATACGATGGCATGTGGTCCAGTTGAATAGGGTTCTTTTGTAATACCGCCACCCATGCTCCTTTGTTTATGGCTACTTCTGTGCTAAAATGACAGTGTTGACTAATTTTGACAGTTTATATATCCTGAAAGCCTGAAATATTTACTATTGTACCCTTTACAGGAAAAGTTTACCGACCTCTTTTTTTGAGGGGGGAGGGGGTATCTAAAAGGACTGGAATTAGTGTACTATAGAGGATGTGATGGTTAATGTTATATATAACTTTTTAAAAGTTGCTTTTCTTTGGAAAAATGTTTCAGAATAGACATTTATTTTGTTTTATTAACATGAAATTTGGGCATTACAGCAAAAAGTAAGCTCTTCCTCTTCATGGAAGAATTAAACAGAATCCTAAATGGATAACTATGTTTTGCTTTTACTAGTTTCATGCTTTTCATCAGTCCCTCCGAGACCTCAGCAGTGAACAAGTTCGGCTTGGAGACGATTTCAATCGGGAATTTGCCAGAAGAAGCCGGTAAAAGCAGAATATGGTTTTTGTTGGAGGCATAAGTTATTAGAAGAACATAATAAGTTCTGTAATTGATATGTTTGCATGAATTCAAAAACAGTGCTGTTTTTATACCAGTATTTTAAAATTTATTAATAGAACAGTTTAAAATCCTTTGAATTTAGAATGTATTGTGACTCAGTGTTAGACAAATTAAATTCATATTTTTAAAAACATGTTAACTTACTGCACTGGAGTACTGCCATTATGGAGAGATACATTGTGAGACCTTAGCAAAGAGGTTGATTTGCAAATAGTTGGAGAGAGACAGAGAGAGAAACAGAGATGGAGACCAGATCACCAACAGTGAAGCTTAAAAAAAAAAAAAAAAAAAAGCATAGTTTGGCATTTGTCAACATGAGCCATTGTAGAATCCAGTATTTTAGTTTTCAGTTGAAATCTTCAAAAGTGAGTAGTTTATATTTGCCAGCTCTGCAGTTTTGTCAATTTTATGTAGTGCCCAGCAAGTATCACTTTATTTAAAATTTCCTCACTGTCTTTTCATTTTCATCATTAGCAGTGACAGTTGGCTTTCATTTGGAGGCCATATTTTTACAGGAAACCAAAGTCTTTATCCTTCTCTAGAGTCAGTCTCTAGAGTGACTCTCCAGAGTTCTTCTCTAGAGCAGCGATGGGGGAACAACAAAGCTGAATTGAAATTTGTTTACCAAGTTCACTTGCTAACTCCCATTCCATCTAACAAAATCATTCCATACACCAGTTTTTTGTTGCTGTCTCAAAAAGGGTCAAAGCTATAAATGTTAAATATGTGATTATCAACTGTACTCTGTATAACTTACCTGCTTTTAAATGAGGAACATAGGAAATTTAGTAATAAGAATTAAAGACCTTACTATTACTACTATTAGTAGTTAATATTATGGAACACTTACTTCTTGCCAGATTTAGATTTAATTCTTATAACAACCCTAATGAGGTAATCATCATTATTTTTTCCATTTTTTGGATGTGGAAAAGGGTAGAGAGATGAAGTAATTCAGCTTGTTGGAGTTCAAATGGGGTATGTGGTAGAGTCAGGATTCAGGTATAGGCATTACGGCCCCAGAGTGTATGGTCTTTACCACTTACAGCACCCTGTGGTTCAAGATCATTTTCATATATAGCGGGTATGAATAAAGAAATTAAGTTCCTGAATTTTGAGCTGTATTATGGAGTTGTATTGTCATTCTTTTAAACCAGTATTTGTTAGTTAACTTAAAACTAGGTATTTATTTTTGACAAGTTGATAAAATAAGCAAAATGGTGTCAACATTCTAGTATAGTCTGTTCTTGGATTGCTTTATTGTGTAGCTTTTACACATTTGAAGAAAGGGTACAAATTAAGCACTAGGAACATGAATTTCAGGAATTTGAACTGTTGGAAGACCCAGGAGAAATTGCAGGTTTGATTTCGTTAATTGGTTTCAGTGGTCATTTGGATGTGCAGTGGTAGACTGGGGATCTTCTGATCCATGAGCTGGTACCATCTGGTAATAGTTTGTGTGATCCAGAGGCGTGTGTGAGGCAGAGAAACTTTATTTAAGCCAAACTAGAAGTCAAGTTTCTTGTGAAATTGGTGACTTAACTTTCTTGTGAATAGATGAGGAAGATATCCGGATCCAATTCTGCTTTACTTGTACCACAAATTCTTAATTTACGTTTATAAAAATACTGGGTAAGAGGTTGCTAGGTTAAATGTAGGTTTCTCTGTGATTCAGAAAGATTGATATTTAATGACTAATTTTTCATTTTTTTTGGTATTTATTGCAAAAGGTATATGAATAATGAATGTACTGGAAAGCAAGCTTTTGGAAAGCATTAATAAAGTTTAACTCAGAACTCACTTTGGATGCCATGTGGAAAATTGATTTGAGAAGGGCAAGTTAGGAAACTATTGCATTAGCATGTGAGAGATGATTGCTTGACCATGATTCTGGCAAGGAGGAGATGGACACAGATATGTTTAAGACAGGTTTTTGGAGACTGAAGAAACAGGATATGGCAGTAGATTGGATATGGGGGGTAAAGAGAATAAACCAAGGATGACTCCCAGATGTCTGATTTGAGTACCAGAAGACTGGTAGGGATATGCCAGGTCTAGAGGTTAAGAGTTTGGCCTTGGATATGTTAGGTGTGAGATATTTGTGAGACATCCAGATGTAATATATGCAGCTAGATGTTTACTCTGGAGCTTAAAGGAAAAGTCTGTTAGAGATACAAATTTAAGAGTGGTGAGCATACAGGAGTGGTATTTGAAAATGGGTAATATCTAGCAGCTTTATGGAGAGTATCAAGGACAGGGCTTAGTGCCAAAAAGTTCCAGTATTAGAAGTCTCATATACACAAAAGAGGTGGCTTGAGAAGGAACAGCTAGTGAGATGTGGGAAGTCCAGTGGTACAAAGAACCACAAAGCCAAGAAAGAGGTGCAAGTAAATTTTCAGAGATTTAAAGACTTAGAATATTTACCTTTAGGGTAACTTCTTTCTGAGTAAATTACCTAAGAACACATAAGTAAAGTAAAATGGTAACCAAGAAAAAGTAAGATACAGGTGATGAGAAATAATAAAACTAATCCAGAGATTTGGTGAAAGCAGTCCCCAGAATGGTAACCATGTAGCAAATCCAGGAAATATTCACTCTAAATTAGAGTAGGAAGTAGGTGTCCTTTGAGAAGAATGTAATCCACAAGAATGGAGTTGATTCTTAATAGGTAATTCTGTAAGAAGTCAGAGAAAAATATTAATAATGTGATACATAAGGGCCATATAAGGCCAAAAGATAATAAGAAACTCTAGACAAAACCAAAAGCACAAGACTGTTAACAATGTAGGTATGAAGCTGATGAAAATGGAAACATGATAGGACATAACCAAAAGCATCAATTCTTTATGATGGAATAGTTCATAAGAGGTATAAATATATTATGTAAGTTACATAGGTAACCAGTAGAAAAACTAAAAATAGTAATGAATGTATCTGAAATTGGAGAGGGGTATCAGTGAACTAAATATTTCAAAACAGAGAGTTAATTGAAAGTGTCTAGAGATGAAAATGGCAGAGTTAACCAGCAAAAGAATGAAGCGTGGAAGTGGTTGAGCATGGGTGCCAGTGGCGAGTGGAACCAGAGTTAAGGAGGTGTGAGAGAAGACAGGCTTTGGTTTTATTTGTAATTCTTTCAGTGCTGTTTCATTATTTATCATGTATGTTATTAATCTGTTAGGAAAAAAGGTAATAGGGAGGTAAGTTGATGAGGACGGACTTTGTACAGCACACACTGATGTAATTTGGTTACGGATTGCTAGAGAGGATTTGAGATCACATTTAGTCCTCCCCCCATTTCCTTTCTTCTTAATTTAAAATGAGGCATATTGCAACCTACTTGTTTATTGAAGGTAATGGTCCAGTGTAGCGCTTGTTCTCAAAGTGTAATTCCCAGATCAGCACCATCAGCATCAACTTGGAATTTGTAGAAATGCACATTCTTGGATCCCATTGCAGATCTACTGATTCAGCAGTCTGTCTTAATAAGCCCTCCAGGTATTTCATATGTTTGCTAAGATTTAGGAACCACTGCAGTAGAATATTATGTAATAACATGTTGTATGTTTCACTGTCTGTGTATATTTTTTCAAACAGCCAACTTAAAATATTTTTTTTTTTTGCCTAGGTCGGATGCTGAAACAAAAAGGGCTTTGGAAGAATTAGCTGAAAAACTTAACGAAGCCCAAAAGCAAGAAATGGTGAGAACTGTTTGTTTATAAAACAAATTTCATACACAGATGTTAGAGTGGTGGGCCTGGTTGTAATCGCGCTGAAGTTTAGTAGATCTTAACTTTTTGGATGATACACGCCATTTTATCTAAATTATGTTCTTGTACTTCTTATAAAATGTTCATGAATTTGGGGTGTTTAAGATTAAAATATTTACAATGGTAATATATTAGAGATTGAATTATTATTTGTCTAATTTTTAGAGTTTCCTTATGAATATTCAAAAGATATTTTAAATTTCACTGACCCAGTGATTATATGGCTTTTCTTAAATGATGTTTTAGAAATACGGAATTTTTTGATAGGGACTCTGTAGCACCCCTCATTAAGTATTTTCATTTCACTTAGGTGTGTAATCGGTTGCTGCAAAGACTCTTAATTCTCGAGTTTTATTTTCTCAAACTCAGATTGTTGAGAGTCGTCATTCAGGGGTTTCTTTTAATCAACCCACTGTTGTTGGTGGAATTGAAGTGAAAAATGAAGTACATACAGTGTCTGTTTCTTTGCATCATCAGTTGTTTGTTTTAGGAGAAAAAAAAATCAATAGAAATTGTCCTTAAACTTGGAAACTTATCAACTTAAGGAGCAATGTGTATTTATTCATATCCCATAGCACCTTTTGTTTTTTCAAGACCAGGAATGGTAGCAGAATTTTTTTCCTTAACATGTTTTATTCAAACGGAAAGTATATTAGCAGATATTTTTTTTCTGCAGTTTTTATTATGTTTATAGATCCTTACACAGATATGTCGAGTTTATTTTAGAATTTGAATTTATTGCCTGCATATGCTAAGAGACGGATATACTCTGTTTTCAAAGAGATCAACTTAGTTACTCTTTTTGCAGTGAAATTTGCCCATTTCAAAAATTTGAGTAAACATCTGGCCATATGAAAAGTACATTCTTCTTGTGCTCTTGGTGCTGATTTCTTTGCGAAGCACCCCAGAGAGGTGAAGATATTATGTGTATCTTCTGTTGAAATAGACAAGATCTTCACAGTTAGTGTGTGATGATATGGCATTTGATGTGTGATCGGAATATGGGATATTTCTTTTTTTACATAAAGTCTTAGATTTTTCCTGGCATTACCAAGATTTAAATTGTGCCAGTCTAAAATACCTCAACTATCACACCTCAAAAAAAAAAAAAAAAAAAAAGTATTTTCTCATATTAACAGATTGGTGCCTTTCTTAGTTAATTGCAGTGGTTTACACAGCAAGAAATCTATGCCATTGTCTGATTTTCATACTGTCTAAACAGGAGTGGAATGCACACACTTTTAAGAATGTAGCTTCAAGATCCTCTGTAGCTTAATAAATGATCTTCTGGCTCTTCTCCTATATTCTAGAAAGGAACCCATCACCTGACAGTGGAACCTGCTGAAGCTTCATCTTTTTTTTTTTTTTTTTTTTAATTTTTAATTTTCTAAATTTGGAGGTATAATTTACTTACAGAAAAGTACATATATTATTGTAAAACTCAATGAATTATTACAAGGTGAACAGGCCCATTTTAACCACCACCCAGATCTAGAAATAGAACATTACCACTGTGCAAGAAGCCTCCTCATTCTCCATCCCAGTCACTAATTTCTCCTTCTTTTTCAAAGATGACCACTCTTGTGACTTTTTAATACCATTGGTAAATTTTGCCTGTTTTAAATATTTTACATAAATGGAATTATACAGGGTGTGTTTTTTATGTCTGTTTTTTGCTAATCTTGCTAATCATATACTTGTAGTTTGTTCATTTTTATTGCTCTTTGGCATTCCATTGTATGGATTTACCGCAACGTATTTTAACATTTTATGATGGATATTTGAATTAATTCAAATTTTGGGCTATTACAAAGAAGGCTGCCATGAGTAATCTTATTTATTATTTTAGTGCACATGTATGTGCAGTTCTGTTAGTATGTAATGTGGAGTGCAATTTCTAGGTGCCTTCAAATTTAGTAGATACTGATAAACAGGTTTCCAAAGTGGTTATGTTAATTTACACTCCCACTAGCAATGTAGGAAAATTCATGTTGCTTTTTATCCTTTCCAATATTTGGTATTATTAGTCTTTAAATAATAGCCATTATGATAGGTGTGCATAGTGTCTCATCATGGTTTTAATTTGCATTTTTATGATTACTAGATGATGAGCATTTTTTACATTTTGTTTTTTCCAGAGTTTCCAATTTCTTACTGAATTGCCTAGTAATAATCTACTCCATTCTTGTGGTCATTGGCAATTTCTTTTTTGAAATACTGGTTCACTTCTTTTGTCCCCCTTTTTTTATTGGCTTCCTTGTATTTTTGTTATTGACTTGTGGGAGGTCTTTATATATTTTGTATATGAGCACAATGTCAGTTATATGTATTTCAGTGTTATCTCCAATAGTCTTCAGCCTCTCATTCTCTTAACTCTCCCTTCATGGGGTCTTCTGTTAAAATAATCTAGTTCAGTTTTCTATCTTTTCTTTTGTGGTTAGTTTTTTTTTTTTTAAATCTGTTTAAGAAATTGTTCCCTATCTTCAGAACATGAAAATATTTTCTTATGTAATGTTCTAGAAGCTTATTGTTTCAACTTTTACATAAAGACTTAGTATGTACTTGGAATTGGTAAGTTGTTCAAGGTGTGAAGTAGGGATCATACATTTTATATGAATATCTATTGATGCAGTTTCATTTATTTTTTATTTATTATTATTTTTTTTAATTTTTGTTAAATTTATTTATTTTTGAGACAGAGACAGAGCATGAACGGGGGAGGGTCAGAGAGAGAGGGAGACACAGAATCTGAAACAGGCTCCAGGCTCTGAGCTGTCAGCACAGAGCCCGACGTGGGGCTTGAACTCGCGACCGCAAGATCATGACCTGAGCCGAAGTCGGATGCTTAACTGACTGAGCCACCCAGGCGCCCCCAGTTTCATTTATTGAAAGAATCAGCCCTTTGTTACTACTTTACAGTCCTGTCTTGGTCATACACCAAATGTTCACATTTGCAGGCTTCTGTTTCTGGACTTGTATTTGATCCTGTGGTTCATTTGTCTATTCCAGTGCCCATATCACATGGTCTTGATTACTGTTGCTTAATGATAAGTTGTGCTATAGTAGAGTTAGTCTTTTTTGTTTGTTTTTATTAAATATAATTTATTGTCAAGTTAGCTAACATACAGTGTATGTGGTGTGCTCTTGGCTTTGGGAGTATATTCCCATGATTCATCGCTTACATACAATACCCACTGCCTATCCCAACAAGTGCCCTCCTCAATGCCCATCACCCATTTCTCCCTCTTCCCTGCCCCTCCCATAAACTCTCAGTTTGTTCTCTGTATTTAAGAGTCTCTTATGGTTTGCCTCCCTCTCTCTTTGAAACTATTTTTTTCCCTTCCCTTCCCCTATGGTCTTCTAAGTTTCTCAAGTTCCATATGTGAGTGAAAACATATGATATCTGTCCTTGTCTGACTTATTTCACTTAGCATAATACCCTCCAGTTCTATTCATGTTGCAAATGTCAAGATTTCATTCTTTCTCATTGTCAAGTAGTAAGTAAACCATTGTATGTATAAACCATATCTTCTTTATCTGTAAGTTGATGGACATTTGGACTCTTTCCATTATTTGGCTATTGTGGAAACCATTGCTGTAAACATAGGGGTTCATGTACCCCTATGAATCAGCACTTGTGCACCCTTTGAATAAATTCCTAGTAGTGCCATTGCTGGGTTGTAGGATAATTCTGTTTTTAATTGAGGAACCTCTACACTGTTTTCCAGCGTGGCTGCACCAGTTTGCATTCCCTCCAACAGTGCAATTGGATTCCCATTTTTCCACATCCTTGCCAACATCCGTTGTATCCTGAGTTGTTAATTTTAGCCACTCTGATCAGTATTATGTGTTATCCCAATGTAGTTTTGATTTGTATTTCCTGATGATGAACAATGTTGAGCATCTTTTCATGTGTCAGCCATTTGGATGTCTTCTTTGGAAAAGTGTCTATTCATGTCTTCTGCCCATTTCTTCACTGGATTGTTTTTCAGGTGTTGAGTTTGTAAGTTCTTTATAGATTTTGGATACTAACCCTTTATCTGATATGTCATTTGCAAATATCTTCTCCCATTCTGTCGGTTGTCTCTTAGTTTTGTTGATTGTTTCCTTTGCATTGCAGAAGCTTTTTATCTTGATGAGGTTCCAGTAGTTCATTTTTGCTTTTATTTCCCTTGCCTTCGGAGATGTGTTGAGTAAGAAGTTGTTGCGGCTGAGGTCAAAAAGGTTGTTGCCTGTTTTCTCCTGTAGGGTTTTGATGGTTTCCTGTCTCATGTTTAGGTCTTTCATACATTTTGAGTTTATTTTAATGTATGGTGTAAGAAAGTGATCCACGTTCATTCTTCTGCATGTTGCTGTCCAGTTCTCTCAGTACTGTTTGCTAAAGAGACTGTCTTTTTTTCCATTAGATACTCTTTCCTGTTTTTTCAAAGATCAGTTGGCCACACATTTGTGGGTCCAATTCTGGGTTCTATTCCATTGGTCTATGTGTCTGTTTTTGTGCCAGTACCATACTGTCTTGATGATTACAGCTTCGTAGTAGAGGCTAAAGTCTGGGATGGTGATGCCTCCCATTTTGGTTTTCTTTTTCAACATTACTTTGGCTATTCGGAGTCTTTTGTGGTTCCATACAAATTTTAGGATTGTTTGTTTTGCTCTGAGAGGAATGCTGGTGCAATTTTGATTGGGATTGCATTGAGTGTGTAGATTGCTTTGGGTAGTATTGACATTTTAACAATATTTATTCTTCCAATCCATGAGCATGGAATGTTTTTCCATTTCTTTGTGTCTTCAAATTCTTTCATAAATTTTCTATAGTTTTCAGCATACAGATCTTTTACATCTTTGGTTAGGTTTATTCCTAGGTATTTTATGGTTTTGGGTGCAATTGTAGATGGGATTGATTCCCTGATACTTCTTTTTGTTGCTTCATTATTGGTGTATAGAAATGCAATTGATTTCTGTACATTGATTTTGTATCCTACAACTTTGCCAAATTCATGGATCAGTTCTAGCAGCTTTTTGATGGAATCTTTCAGGTTTTCCATGTAGAGTATCATGTCATCTGTGAAGAATGAAAGTTTGACTTCTTCTTTGCCAGTTTGGATGCCTTTTATTTCATTTTGTTGTCTGATAGCTGAGGCTAGGACTTCCAACACTATGTTAAACAACAGTGGGGAGAGTAGACATCCCTGTCATGTTCCTGATCTTGGGAAAAGCTCTCAGTTTTTCCCCATTGAGGATGATATTAGCTGTCGGCTTTTCACATATGGCTTTTATGATGTTAAGGTATGTTCCTTCTATCCCGACTTTCTTGAGTTTTTATTAAGAAAGGATGCTGTATTTTGTCAAATGCTTTTTCTGCATCTATTGACAGGATCTATGACAGGATCATATGGTTCTTATCCTTTCTTTTGTTAATATGATGTATCACATTGATTGATTTGTGAATATGGAACCAGCCCTGCAATCCAGGAATGAATCCCACTCAACCATGGTGAATAATTCTTACACTGTTGAATTCGATTTGCTACTATCGTGTTGAGGATTTTTGCATCCATGTTCATCAGGGATATTGGCCTATAATTCTCCTTTTTAGTGGAGTCTCTGTCTAGTTTGGGAATCAAGGTAATGCTGGCTTCATAGAATGAGTCTGGAAGCTTTCCTTCCATTTATTTATTTATTTGTGGATTTTTGGAACAGCTTGAGAAGGATAAGTCTTAACTCTGTTTTAAATGTCTGGTAGAATTCCCTGGGAAGCCATCTGGCCCAGAACTCTTATTTGTTGGGAGATTTTTGATAACTGATTCAATTTCTTTGCTGGTGATGTGTCTGTTCAAATTTTTTATTTCTTCTCATTTGAGTTTTGGTAGTGTATGGGTGTCTAGGAATTTGTCTATTTTGTCCAAGTTGTCCAGTTTGTTGGCATATAATTTTTTGTAGTATTCTCTAATAATTGTTTGTATTTCTGTGGTGTTGGTTGTGATCTCTTCTTTTTCATTTGTGATTTTATCTATTGGCGTTCTCTCTTTTCTTTTTGAGACGTCTGGCTAGGGGTTTATCAATTTTGTTAATTCTTTCAAAAAACCAGCTCATAGATTTATTGATCTGTTCTGTTTTTTTGTTTTTTTTGTTTTTGTTTTTTTTTTGAATTCTATATTGTTTATTTCTGCTCTAATCTTTATTATTTTTCTTCTTCTGGCTTTTTTTTTTTTGTCTGTTTTTTTTTTTTTTTGTTTTTTGTTTTTTGTTTTTTTTGCTGTTCTTTTTCTAGTTCCTTTAGGTGAATGATTAGGTTTTGTATTTGGGATTTTTCTTGTTACTTGAAGATAGGCCCAAATTGCCTCTTAGGACTGCCTTTGCTGCATCCCAAAGGGTTTGGACTGTCGTGTTTTCATTTTCATTTGCTTCCATATATTTTTAAATTTCTTTAATTGCCTGGTTGGCCCATTCATTCTTTAGTAGGATGTTCTTTAACCTTCATGCATTTGGAGGCTTTCCAGATTTTTCTTGTGGTTGATTTCAAGTTTCTGAAAATGTGTATCGTATGATCTCAATTCTTTTATATTTATTGGGGGCTGTTTTGTAATCCAATATGTGATCTCTCTTGGAGAATATTCCATGTGCAGTGCATTCTTTTCCAGTGAGAAGAATGTGTATTCTGCTTTTGGATGAAAAGTTCTGAATATATCTGTCAAATCCATCTGGACAGTGGTCCAAGGCCATTGTTTCATTATTGATTTTCTTCCTAGATGATCTGTTCATTGCTATAGTAGAGTATTCAAGTCACCTGCAATTACTGTATTCTTATCAATAAGATTGCTTTGTTTGTGATTATTTGATTTATGTATTTGGGTGCTTTCATATGGGGGACATAAACATTTACAGTTGTTAGTTCTTGATGGATAGACCCCGTAATTATGATATAATGCCTATCTTCATCTCGTTATAGCCTTTAGTTTAAAATCTAGTTTGTCTGATAGAAGTATGGCTACTCCAGTTTTCTTTTGACTTCCAGTAGCATGATAGATGGTTCTATATCCCCTCACTTGTAATCTGAAGGTGTCCTCAGGTCTAAAATGAATCTCTTGTAGACAGCATATAGATGGATCTTGTTTTTTTGTTTTTTTGGTTTTTTTTTTTTATCCATTCTGATATCCTATGTCTTGATTTGGGCATTTAGTCCATTTCCATTCAGACTGATTTTGAAAGATATGGATTTAGTGTCACTGTGTTATCTATAGGTTTCATGTTTGTGGTGATGTCTCTGGTCCTTTGTAGTCTTTGCAGCATTCCACTCACAGAGGCCCCCTTAGGATATCTTGTAGGGCTGGTTTAGTGGTCATGAACTCTTTCAGTTTTTGTTTGTCTGGGAAAGACTTTATCTCTCCTTCTATTCTGAATGACAGTCTTGCTGGATAAAGGATTCTTAGCTGCATATTTTTCCTATTCAGCACGTGGAATGTTTCCTGCCACTGCTTTCTGGCCTGCCAAGTTTCAGTAGACAGGTCTGCTACTATCCTTATGTATCTACCCCCTTTGTAGGTTAAGCCCGTTTGTCCCTCGCTGCTTTCAGAATTCTCTCTTTATCTTTTGTTTTATTATTTTTTTAATGTTTATATATTTTTGAAAGAGAGAGAGACAGAGTGTGAGCAGGTGAGGGACAGAGAGAAGGGAGACACAGAATCGTAGCAGACTCCAGGCTCTGAGTTGTCAGCACAGAGCCCAATGCGGGGCTCAAACTCACGAACTGCAAGATCATAACCTGAGCTGAAGTTGGATGCTTATCTGACTGAGCCATCCAGCCACCCAAGAATTCTCTCTTTATCTTTGTATTTTGCCAGTTTCACTGTGATATGCTGTGGTGAAGACCTTTTCTTGTTGAATCTGATGGCAGTTCTCTGTACCTCCTGGATTTGGATGTCTGCTTCCTTCCCCAGATTAGGGAAATTCTCAGCTATAATTTGTTCAAGTAAACCTTCTGCCTCTTTCTCTTCTTCTGGAACTCCTATGATACAGATATTACTACGTTTCATTGAATCACTTAATTTTCTAATTTTCCCCTTGTGGTCTAGTATTTTCTTATCTTTTTGTCAGCTTCATCATTTTCTGTATTTTATCTTCTGTTTCATTTATTGTCCCCTCTGCTTCCTCCATCCTTGCTGTCACTGCATCTAGTTTATTTTGCACCTCATTTACAACATTTCTTAATTCATTGTGACTGTATCTTATCTCCTTGATCTCTGCAGCAGTAGATTCTCTGCTGTCTTCTATGCTGTTTGCAAGCCCAGCTATTACTCTTATGACTGTTTTTCTAAATTCTTGATCAGATATATTGTTTATATTTGTTTTGAACAATCCTCTAGCTGTCATTTCTTCCTGGAATTTCTTTTGAGGAGAATTCTTTTGTCATGTTACCTAGTTTCCTGTCCTTTATATGTTTTAATAACTTGTTATGTGTCCTGTACCTGTGAGCACTACTATATTCAAAAAAGGTCATATACTGTCCTGGGACTGGCCCTTCAGGAGGTGTTTTTGGAGTGTGTTGCATGCTCTCTGTTGTGAGTCTGGTTGCTTTATCTCCCTATTCATAGTGGTGGTTTGGACCTTCCACCAGGTGTGCTTTGATTTGTGCGTTGAAGAAACCCTGGAAAAAATTTAAAAAGGAGAGGGTGGTGGAAGAAGCCTTATCCCATACAAAGAGAGAAATGACAGGGGTTGGGAAAAAGAAAAGAAAAAAAAAAAGTGACCAGGCAGAAAATCAGAGAAACTATATGGCTTAATCCCGAGAGAGACAGGAAAATAGAGAAGAAGGAGATATGAAAGAGATGTAAAAAGAATAGATTAAAAATGTCTGCTTAAAGAAACCAACAATCAGAGAAGGGAAGAAATGAGAGGAAGAAAAAATGTATATATAAAATAAGAATTGACCAAATATCAAATCAGAAAATGCAAAATTGGAGAACTGATACCTGATGGTGCCTTGGAACCAGTGGCTGCGTTGGTCTGGAGGAGGGGCTGTCTGGTTCCTTAGAGCCCATCCTGCTCCGGTAAATACACAGTTATCAGGCAGGGAGGGGTGGGGTTTGGTGTAGGTGGGTCTGGCCTCCACTGGGAGGCCGCTGTCCTGTTCCCTGAAGCCTCACCTTGTTGGTGATGGGGAGAAAAACGATGACAACCTAGTTTCTCCTCCCCAGACCAGGTGTCTCAAACCACTCTGTTCAGGCTGTCCTCACAGTGTTGCGTGGGCGTGAACCCGGTTTGTCCCGCTCCACTGTCTCCCGCGCCTCCCAGCGCTCTGCTGGGATTCAAACCCCCATGTCTTAACGGATCCCGCTCTGCCCTGGTTCCAGGGTAGTATCATTCTGCCCAGCCAGCCAACAAAGGGCCTCTGGCTGGCAGGTGCCTGCCGGGTCTTTTGTCCTTGGAATGGCTATATACCTTCTTCCTACAGCATTCAAGGGAAGGAACTGCTCTCTCCTACTTCGCCTCTGAGCTCACTACCCAGCCAGGGGCTGGCTCTGCCTTCCCCCTAGACATACATAAAGGGTGGCAGGCTCCAATCTGCCAGTTGAGGAAGACTCACAACCCTGGATCATGTTAGAAATTGGTTCTTTCTCTGTTTTTTTCTGTTCCCCGGTCCATGGTTTTTCTCTTGTCCAGATACAATCCTACACTTCCACAGCCTCTCTTTCTCTTCCTTTTGTCTCCACAGAAACGGATCCCTCCCCTCCTTGCCTCCCCACCTATTTTATCTTTCCCAATTCGCAGTCACACACCTTTGGCCTGACAAGTTGTCACCTGGGCCCCTGGAGATGTTTCTGTCACTCTAACCAGGATTCCTGGAATTCCAAGTCTTCTGGCCTCAATACTGCTGTGCTGATGGATGAGGGAAATTCAGGTCCCCCTACTTCTCTGCCATGTTGACTCCTCTCTCTTAGAGTTAGTCTTTTTACTCTGTTCTTCAAGTTTATTTTGTGTAATTTTTACTCTGCATTTCTGCATACATTTTAGAATCAGCATGTGAAATTTTAAAAACCTGGGATCTTGATTAGATTTCATTGTGTCTATAGGTCAACTTAGCATTGAAATGTTTACAATGTGAGTTTTCCAGTTCATGAACATAGCAAATCCTTCCATTGCTATATTATAGTGTTTAATCTAGAGGTCTTATGTCTTATACATAATTTTTAAGATTTGCTTTTTGACTTTGATATTTTTATGACACTATAGAGGGTCACTTAATATTAAAAAAATTAACAATCTTTGTCTTTTATTTGGAGGATTTACCCTATTACATTTATGTAAATATTCATTTAATTTATATAAATCTACCATATTATGTTTCCTTTCAGTTGGTTTCACCTGTATTTTTCTTTTTTTACATTTTTTTTCTTGTGTCCTTTGGATTTATTAGTTTTCTTTAAAAAAAAATTTTTTTTAAAGTTTATTTACTTTGAGAGAGAGAGAGAGAGAGAGAAAGCGTGAGTCAGGGAAGGGCAGAGACAAAGGGAGAGAGAGAGAGAATCCCAAGCAGGCTCCACACTGCCAGTGCAGAGCTTGAACCCATGAACTGTGAGATCATAACCTGAGCTGAAGTCAAACATTTAACTGAGTGTGCCAGGCACCCCAAGTATTCATTTTAAAATTTTTTCCATATTTATTATCTTGGCTATTGTACCTTCTTTTGTTATATTTTCATGGTTAATATAGGTATTAAAACATTCACTCTTAATTTATCAAATCTTAATATAAACTAGCACTTCAAGCTTTTTCCAGAAAATACAAGGATCTAAAGAACACCCTAACTCCTTTAACTTGTTTCCACTTTCATGTTCTTATTGTCAGTAATTTTCATTCTTTATATAAGTGATCCACATAAGACATTACTATTAATGTTTTATACAGTAATATTTACTCTTTAGCAGTCTTCATTTCTTTCTCATTCCTTTTTGCATTTTGAGATTCCTTTTCTGCCCTAAGAACATAATTTGAAATTTCCTTTACAGTGAATATATACTTGAAAAAATCCAATATAGAATTTCATTTGGAGTGGGTTCTTTGGTGACAGACCATCTCTGTATTTGTCTGAAATGTCTTTACTTTCTTTGTTGAAAGAGATTTTCACTGGATATAAAATTTGAAATAGTCCTTTTCCTTTTTTCCCTTGTCTGTATTTTGAAGATATTTTATCATTTCTCAGTTCCATTGTTGCTGTTGACAAGTCAGCTGTGAGTCTTGTTGGTGCTTTTTTTTTTTTAATTTTAATTTTTTTTTTTTACATTTATTTATTTTTTCAGAGACATAGAGAGACAGAGCACAAGTTGGGGAGGGGCAGAGAGAGAAGGAGACACAAAACCCAAAGCAGGCTCCCGGCTCTGAGCTATTAGCACAGAGCCCGATGCAGGGCTTGAACTCACAAACCGTGAGATCATGACCTAAGCCGAAGTCAGACACTTAACCCATTGAGGCTACCCAGGCGCCCCTTGTTGGTGCTTTTTTGATAGTCATATATATTTTTCTCCAATTTGATTTTGAGTTTTTCCTCTTACTCTTTGGTTTTCTGCAATTTTACTATAGTGAGCTTAGTTGTGTTCTTTTGATTTGTACCTATTCCCTTTGCTTCTTAGGTTCATTTTTATAAATTTTTATTCATTGTTTTCATTCTTTATTTTGAATATTTTCTTCTGAACTTTCATATAATTTCTCTTCAGCTTAACCAACTCTATTAATCCACTCACTGCTTATCATGTTTCACTTAGAATTTTCATTTCATAATTTTTAATTTTGTAGTTCTTTGCCAAAATCCTTAATCTATGTATCTTTCATAACTCCATTGTTAAGATATTTTTTTTTTTTATTTTGTTAATGTTTATTTATTTTTGAGAGAGAGGGAGAGGCAGAGACGGCACAAGCAGGGAAGGGCAGAAAGAGAGAGGGAGACACAGAATTTGAAGCTGTCTCCAGTCTCCAAGCTGTCAGCACAGAGCCCAATGCGGGGCTCGAACTCACAAGCTATGAGATCATGACCTGAGCTGAAGTCAGAGGCTCAACTGACTGAGCCACCCAGGTGCCCCATCCATTGTCTAGATCTTCTAATGGTCTGTTTTTTTTCTGTTCTTTCTCATTTTTCTTGGATTTCGATCACAATTGTTTTTGTGTACTGTTTATTTTTGATCAGTTACTTTTGTTTGACAGAAAATACATTTCATTCTTATTTAAGAATGAATAATTTGATAATTATTGTGTATGAGAGGACATAATTACTTTTTGTTATAGACTAAGAGCTATAGCAATCATGGATTTCCTTGTTATTTTTGCTGAGCTGATTCAGTGTTAAACTTCAGTGCTGGGGTTCAGCTGTT
Organism: Panthera uncia; assembly: GCF_023721935.1. Classification (NCBI taxonomy): domain Eukaryota; kingdom Metazoa; phylum Chordata; class Mammalia; order Carnivora; family Felidae; genus Panthera; species Panthera uncia. The sequence goes on from NW_026057582.1 coordinate 21,329,089, forward strand.
TCTGGTTCACCTTATTGCTAGTGGATAGCTCTTCAGGATTCTAGCCTAAAGGCTGGGTGTGGAGTGGGGGAAGTTCAACCAGGGATCTCCTTCCTTAGAAAGGTACCCAACTCCAGTTTTCCCCCTGTAACTCCACACATTGGTTAAAAACTCTATTTAGCTTCTAAGTGTCACAACTGCTTTTTCTGAAGCAGGCTGATATTTCAGGGAAAAAAGATGGACTAATCTCTCTTACTTTCTTTCTTCTCTTTCATGTTGGTCTCCTATGTCTTCTTTTTTAGCTTTCTAGTGCCTTAAAACTGATTTTTGTTTAAAATATTATTTCTAGTTTTTCAGTTTCTTTTAGTGGAAGGTTTGGTGTAAATTATCTGATCTGTCATTTTTGGAAATGAAACTCTCTGAATGTTTTCATATGTATCAGATTCTTTTACTATACTTGATATTTCTAATGCTATTTTTGCCAGGACTTGTTATTTTGCAGCTGTAGTATGAAGCTCCTTTTGCTTGGTACATAGGTGCGCAACTTGTGAGCATGCTTATACAAAGACTTTGCTCCAAACTCAGAAATCCTCAGTGTTCTGCTGAGGTTTTTTAGTTCTGAGTAAGCTGTGGACATTGTTTATTTGGGATAGTTTGAGTTTGGAGTTTGAAAGTACTGATTTGCATAGTGCACATCACATTTGTTAATGGTTCACCTTTCACTACTGACAAAGAATTCATAATGAAGAGTTATCACTTTATTTCTATTTCTTTCATATAGCAAATAAAACTAGTAAGAAGTCTCTACATGGTCAAGGGCATTAATGGGGATCTGACTTGTAATTACTGAGCTAAAAGTTAACAGTTGAATTTAAAAAAAGTCCAACTTCTTTCATACCATTATTACCATGTATCAAGATTTACTACACATCAGATAGACCTATGATTGCACAACTGGTGTCACACTTCACTAGCACTCAGCTCATTGGTGTAATTGGTGTGTATAATTCACCAGTTTACCCAGCTGTCCAGTGTGCCCAGCTTATCAGGGCATATCCTGTATATTGTTTAAACCTGGAAAATTACACACACTTAATTGTGCGCTGGTTGAATTGTTCATCTGCCAGTTCGTCCCATCAAGTTGTGTTGCTACAGCTTGTTTTGTGTTTTCTGTAATTTCCTTTCAAAGTAAGGGTTCACCTAAGTGAGGGCATCTCATACCTCATGTGGGTGTATGTAGTCCTGATTGAGAAACAATTTCCTAATGCAAAACTTAACAATAATGTTGAATTTTAGAAGGTCTTCTGAAGGCCACATGATGTTTGCTTCTAATTTGTACAAGGCTTAATATAGATTTTTGTGACTCACTTATTCCAATTGAAGTCAACATTTACACTTCATAACTGTTTGACATATTGTGTTGTATTTGTGAATTCATGATAGCATGCTGTCAGAGAACATGCAGTTTTGTTATTTGAATGTTAAACTTCACAACATCTGCAGCTGTTTCCCATCCAGATTTAAGTTCAAAATACAATTACCAAAGTGAGACATGTTCACTGTGGAAAACTTTAAAATACTGTACAAATATAGAAAGAAAAATGAATGCCTACCCTTATCTCCCACCAATTTCAGTTCTGTTGGTAACCATTGTTAATGACATTTATCGTGCATTGTTCTAAGGTTACAGTTGCTTATCGTGCATTTTCTCAGTAACTAAAATATATCTTAAAAGTTTACAGGACACAATTTTCTTTGAGAAGCAAAAAGTATTGGTTCCTATCACACATGCCAAGATCTGATTTGTTAATCCTTTGTGACTCATAGAATTTTGTTGGTTTAGTTTCTTTCTTTCATACTTCCCATTGGAAGGGAATAGTTATTAATTATAACATATTATGAAAAATATTTTCTGTTAAGACTTAATTTTGGTAATAATCAATATTGCATGGGCCTCATACCACAGGGAAATTTCAGCTTATTAGTTGTCTCCATTCTACCCATTTGAGTGTGATATGTGTATTTATTAAGTTTGATTATTCATGGAGTAAAAGTCTATTTTATTTTAGTTTTCTATAGGGCAGTAACTGTTGAAATTAAAAATGTACACGTGGATCCAGCTGTTTCTGCAAGAGTTGGTCATTAATTGAACTTTGAGAAATCTGTCGACACTGCATTTAGGATGACATGGTTATTGCATAGATTACAGCAGCAGAATATATAACAAGTATTTACTGAAATGGATTTTAAACCAGCAGATATTGTTCAGGATATGAGGAATCAACATACTGAAAAGCTAGAATACAATCCCATAAACAGAATGCTTTTGCTTCTTGTACCTTCTTCCATTAAATGCTAACATTAAAAGACATTCTAATTTGTATTTTATTATTTTGCTGTTTTTATAACAACAGATTTAGGGCTTTTTCAGATCTTAGTAATAAATTTAATTGATTCATATCAACTCTGATGTGTTACCTTTCCAAATTTTTTCTTGTGGTTGATTTTGAGTTTCATGGCATTGTGGTCTGAAAATATGGATGGTATGATCTTGATCTTTCTGTACTTCTTGAGGGCTGATTTGTGTCTCAGTATGTGTCTATTCTGGAGAACGTTCCATGTGCACTGGAGAAGAATGCATATTCTGCTGCTTTAGGATGAAATGTTCTGAATATATCTGTTAAGTCCATCTGGTCCAGTGTGTCATTCAAAGCCATTGTTTCCTTGTTGATTTTTTGACTAGATGATATGTTCATTGCTGTGAGTGGGGTGTTGAAGTTTGCTACTATTATGCTATTGCTATCAATGAGTTTCTTTATGTTTGTGATTGAGTTATATATTTGGGTGCTCGCACATCTGGTGCATAAATGCTTACAATTGTTAGGTCTCCTTGGTGGATAGACCCCTTGATTAGGATATAATGCCCTTCTGCATCTCTTGATACAGTCTTTATTTTAAAGTCTAGATTGTCTGATATAAGTATGGCTACTCCGGCTTTCTTTTGTTGACCATTAGTATGATAGATGGTTCTCCATCCCCTTACTTTCAATCTGAAGGTGTCTGTATGTCTAAAGTGGGTCTCTTGGAAACAGCATATAGATGGCTCTTGTTTTCTTAAATATTCTGTTACCCTGTGTCTTTTGATTGGAGCATTGAGTCCATTGATGTTTAGAGTGAGTACGGAAAGATATGAATTTATTGCCATTATGATGCTTGTAGAGTTGGAGTTTCTGGTGGTGTTCTCTGGTCCTTTCTAGTCTTTGTTGATTTTGGCATGTATGTATGTATGTATTTATTTATATATATTTATTTATTTATTTTTTCATCTTTTCTCCCCTCAGAAAGTCCCCCTTAGAATTTCTTGCAGGGCTGGCTTAGTGGTCACAAACTCCTTTAATTTTTGTTTGTCTGGGAAACTTTTTATCTTTCCTTCTATTTTGGTTGACAGCCTTGCTGGATAGAGAATTCTTGGCTGCATATTTTTCTCATTCAGTACATTGAGTATATCCTGCCACTCCTTTCTGGCCTGCCATGTTTTTGTGGATAGGTCTGCTACAAACATGATCTGTCTTCCCTTGTAGGTTAAGGACTTTTTTCCCCTTGCTGCTTTCATGATTCTCTCCTTGCCTGAGTATTTTGTGAATTTGATTATGATATGACTTGTTGATGGTTGGTTTTTGTTGAATCTAATGGGGGTCCTCTGTGCTTCCTGGATTTTGATGTCTGTGTTTTTCCCGAGGTTAGGAAAGTTTTCTGCCATGATTTGCTTACATAACCCTTCTACCCCTATTTCTCTCTCTTCCCCTCTATGATTCTGATGTTGTTCCTTTTTAATGAGTCACTGATTTCTCTAATTCTTAAATTGTGCTCTTTTGCCTTTATCTCCCTTTTTTTCTGCTTCATTATTCTCCATAAGTTTGCCCTCTATATCACTGATTCTCTGTTCTGCCTCATCCATCCTTGCTGCTGCTGCATCCATCTGTGATTGCAGCTCAGTTATAGCATTTTTTATTTCATTGTGACCAGTTTTTACTTCTTTTATCTCTGCAGAAAGGGATTCTAATCTATTTTCAACTCCAGTTACTATTCTTATTATCATGATTCTAAACTCTGGTTCAGACATCTTGCTTGTATCTGCATTGGTTAAGTCCCTGGCTGTCATTTTGTCCTGCCGTTTCTTTTGGGGTGAATTCCTTCGTTTTGTCATTTTGAAGGGAGAAAAGGAATTAATGAGGTAGAAAAAATTAAAGTAAAAAAATTAAAATTAAAAAAATATTAAAATTAAAAATTAAAAACACACAAAAAGAATCGAATAAATGATGCTAGATCCTAGGTGTGTTTTGGTCTGGGTGTTGAAAGTGGCTTGATAGATTAGAGAAAAAAGGGGAAAGAAGAAAAAAAAAGGAAATCATTTGAAAATTTGAAAAAAATACACTGAAGTAGACTAAAATGAAATGATGGACGTAAACTAGAATTTGAAAAAATTTACACAAAAGTAAAAAATATAGTAACAAAATTAAAGAAAAATATTTTTAGTAAAAATGGAAAATAAAAGTGAATTCTTTCTCTTTCTGTATTCAAGAAAGAGAAAAGAAATGAAAAAAAAAAAGTGAATAGATGGACCTGCTAACATACTGAAATACGACTGAAATTACTTCATTTTGCCCTGGAAGTCAGACTATGAAGGGCTTTATAGTCCATAAACTAAGCAGGTGGTGAGATTTCTGTTCTTGAAGAGTGAGGTTGGCCCATTTGGGCGGGGCTGAGTTTAACCGCTCAGTTCTCCAGTAGATGGTGTTGCTAGCCTACTGGGGTGGATTGTTGTGGCACTTGTAAGTGCATATGTGCATGTGTGGGAGTGGTGAAAATGGGATCACCCAGCTACCCAGTCTCTAGTATTGGAACTCTCTTCTCCTTGATCAGTAATCTCTCACCCGTCCTTTGTCTTCAGCTTTCATCCACTCCCTGCTTTTACACTGTCCGTGACTGAGCCCCAGGTTGTACCTCTCTCCCGAGTTTTGTCTCAGATGTGGCCATTTTCCCTGGCCCCTTACTTCTGAGGGACTGCAGCTTTGACCCGTTCTGCCCCTCTGCGGAGGGTCTCACCAAGCAATGGCTGAATGCTGGCTGCACCCAGGGAAATTCGCATTACTGTGCTGCTGATGAAGCCCATAGACTGCGGCCAAGTGCCCGCCCGCCCCAGAAAAAGTTCATTAGATAGTGTAGCAGCAGCATTTCAGGGATTATGGAAAATCACAACACATATTTGGCACTAGTGTTCACCCTTAATGACCTTGTTCCAGGATCAGCGATGTTGCCGTTCTCTGTGGTCTGCTGGGCCCAGGTTGCCTCCCAGCCTCTAGCAAATGTCCTTCCAGCAGTGGAACTGCTTCTCCCCGTGTGGCTCAAGAACCTCCTGGACCCCACTCTTCTCCTGGGGATTTGCTGTTAACCAGAGCGCTGGCACGTATTGAGCTGCGGAGTTGCAGATGATCTGCGGTCCCCCTGTTTGTAGTCTTAATGGAATTTAAACCCTCTCCTTTCTCTTTTCTCCCTTTTTAGTTCAGTCCCTGTGGCTGTTTCCAATTTTCCACTTTCTCTCCAGCTGCTTTTGTGGGGGGTGTTTTTCCTGTATTCTCCCCACCGTCTCTGTTGTCTCTCCACACTCAAAAGCACCTCTCTGCCCTCTGCGGTTTCTCTCTCCTCAAGTTCACTTCTCTGCACTGCGTACCTTCTGACTTCTGTGGTTCAGGTTGTGCATATTGTTGTGTTAATCCTCAGATCACTTTTCTAGGTGTGCAGGATGGTTTAGTGTTGGTCTGAGTGTATTTCATGGATGCGAGACACAAAAAACTTCCATGCTGTTCGTTCATCTTGGCTCCCTCTACATTCATTGTTTTAGAACTCTTTTTATCTTGTAAAACAAACTATACCCATTAAGTGACAACCCCCCAAACTCCCGTTTTCTAGTCCCTGGACGTCACCTTTCTACTTTCTGTCTGTATGAATTTCACTACTCCAGGTACCTCATATAAGTGGAGTGATACAGTATTTATCTATTTGTGACTGGCTTATTTCACTTATCATAATGTCTCCAAGGTTTATTGATGTTGTAGCATGTGTAAGAATTTTATTCCTTTTTAAGACTTAATATTCCATTGTATTGTGTAAATCACATTTGGTTGATCTATTTATCTGTCAGGGGACACTTGGGTTGCTTCCATCTTTTGGCTATTGTGAATAATGCTGCTTATGAACATGGGTCTACAAATAACTCTTTAAGACCCCGCTTTCTATTCTTTTGAGTGTATATCTAGAAATAGAACTGCTGGTAACTCTATTTTTATTTTTTAAGGAAGCAACTTACTGTTTTCCATAGGATCTGTACAATTTTATACTCCCACTAACAGTGTACCAGGGTTCCAGTTTCTCTCCAACACCTGTTATTTTCTGTTTTTTTTTTTTTTTTGTTTTGTTTTAATTTTGTTGTTCTGTTTTTTTGGATAGCCATCCTAATAAGTGTGAGATGGTTCTGTATTGTTTATTTTCTGATGAATGTTGCTATTAGTTACTTTTTACATTCATAGTGAATATAAAAGTATTTCAATTTTGTAAAAATTGCATGAATTAACCTTTTGTTTTTTTAGTATTTATCCAATATTGTTTTCTGCTACACTAGGTACTGCATTTATTTCAGATGCAGTAGTAAATTGTTAATTGGGACAAGGTTGATTACTAGGATAAATGAAAAGCTTAATGCTAAAGGATGTTTTGAGTTTTTAGTAAAGCACTGTGAATATCACAGTAAATATCTTAGTTGTTTTTAAGCAGTAGAAATTGGAAACCCAAGAATGATCATTCTTAGTAAATAGTAACTGCTAAATTTTTTGATAGGATATTTTTGTTCAGTGTTTATTGACAGATTAAACTTATATTGACCAATGTCTTTTTAAAAACCAACTTGATTTGAGCTATAATTTATCATAAAATTAATCTGCTTTATGTGTACAGTTCAGTGATTTTTAGTAAATGTACTGAGTTGTGCGACCATCACCGTAATCCAGTTTACAACATTTCCATTGTCCCAGTAAGATTCCTTGTGACCAAGACCCTCCTGGCTATATAGAATTATTGGCAAAAGATTTCTTATAATGAGGCTGTATTTATTGCTTCTCTTAAATGAATCCAAATGTTTTCTATCCCTTGTATCCTGCTTCACCAAATATACATTGTCAAATAGGTAAATTTTATTTAGGGGTCTGTATAATGATACACATGAAATGTGTTTGAATTTGTACAACTTTTAGCAAGGAAAATCTTGCATCAGAGAAAGAAATTTTTTCATGTTTATTTTAGAGGGTCCCAATTAAACATTTTTCTGTTTGACTTTAGTTTTTGATCTTTTACAGCTGGTTTATTTTCAGTAGATCACAGTAGAAAAGATTGACAAGCTCATGAAAAACGCTTTTAATTATTTGGGGCTCATAGACATCAAAACCTTTCTAGGCAGGTCATGTTTATAGATAATTAAAATGAAAAAGAACTAAATAGATCAGTTTATCATTAATAGAGTAATAAATGCAGTTGTTGGCAAACTTGGCATTTTCCTTCTAATTCACCAGAGGGCACTCTTTTCTAGTCTATTTTAACTCTGATCTTCTGATTATTATATTATACTTTGAAAGATTTAAGTCCTTCATTGGGTTCCAGGTGTGGATTATTTGGAGACTAATGATTGTTTTCTTCTGTAACTTTCAGTCAGTTTTTTTGTGATCTGCTTTATAATAAGCATCGTTAAAAAGGGCACTATAAACAAGCTATTCTTAAATGCTATATAGGCAGTAGTGTATGCGGCATGAAATATCTCTCCAATGTTGTCTTTTATTGCCTACCAGCTCTCATCTCACTGTTTCTGTCTGTTGATGTTAAGGTTTCAGATCGGGTGGAACGACGGCTTCAGGAAATAGAGAGAGAGATGCGCACAGAAAGGGAGCTGGTGGAAAGACGGCAGGATCAACTGGGACTTATTTCTTTGCAGCTACAGGAGGTTTGTAAAAAAATACCTTCTCAGAGAGTAAATCTTAAGCTTGATAATTACTTAGCTGCTGTTAAAATGATCAGAGTTCCTTGGTTGTTGCATGTGGCAGTATATTTCATTCCGTATGAGAAATATAGCATATAGTTTGCATAGTTCAGTGTGAAGAAAACAGCCCTACCTGGTTCAAACCCAAAGTCTGCTGCTTGCTAGCTTTGTGACCTTAAGCAAGTTCCTTAGTTTGTCTGGGCTCATTTTCTCTGTGGAAAGTGGAAATAATAATAGTTTTTACCTAATCAGGTTTTTACCTAATGTAGTGTCTGGCATGTATTCAAAATGTTAACTGAAAGTATTATTATTCTGATAAATTTTCTTTGGCATGAACTAGACCAGGGGTCAGCAAACTATGGCCAATGGGTCAAATGTGGCCCACTGCATATTTTTGTAAATAAAGTTTTATTGGAACAAGCTGTTCCATTCTTACTATTTGCGGAGGTGGTGTTTATTTTGTTCTCTGTTTTTATTTTAAAACACCGTGGCAGCATTGAAGAGTTGTAAAAGAAACCATCTGACCCACAAAGCCTGAAGTATTGACTGTCTGGTCCATTTATAAAAGTTTGCCAACCCCTAGACTGGACTATGGTCAAACCATTTCCAAATTGAGATCACTTACCTTTCAGGTATCTTTTGAAATTTCAGACTTATGAGGGCATTGAAAAAATTACAACAAAGGACTTCTGTATACTCGTTACCTAGATTCTCCCAATATTCACGTTTTACCTGAATAAATTCACATTTTACTTGTTTTATCATTATATATGTATGTATGTTATAATAATTATAATAATGTAAAATAATTATTTTTATTAGATACGATTTTTTTGAGCTGGTTGCAGACACGATGTAAATACTTACATAGCTAAATAATAAGGTGTGTACATTCTCTTCCATAATCACAGGAAATTAACTTTGGATCAATACTATGATATAATCTATAGTTTTTTTTTTTTTTTTTTAAATAACCTATAGTTTTTATTCAAATTTTGCTACTAACATCCTTTTCTGGTCCAGGGTACAATACAGGGTCACATATGGCATGTGACCATCATGTCTCTTTAGTCTCCTTTGATCTGGAACAGTTTTTTCAATTTTTCTTTTTTGTCATGACTGTGACAACTTTGCAGAGTACTGGCCAGTTATTTTGTAGATTGCCTTTCTTTTTGGTTTTTTGATGTTGCCTCGTGACTAAATTCAGGTTATGTACTTTTGGCAGGAAATCCAGAGAATTGGTATTTCACTTTTCCCAGGATATCTTACTAGGAGGCATGTAATGTCCATTTGTCCCATTACCAGTAAAAATGGAACATTTGGTTGAGGTGTTATCTGCCAGGTTTCTTCACTATAAATTTTACTATTAGGCCTTTTTAATTATTTATTTTATGGGGAGATTCTTAGAAACTTGGAAATAGCTTATATCTTATCATATTTTTACCCACAGATGTTAACATTTATTAATATTCTCTCTTGAAACAGTTAAAACTCCTAAGTGATGCTAAATGGTGATTTTTTTTTTTTTTTACACATTGCATCATTTTTTCTACATTTATGAATTGGATTCCTACTGTGTGGAAGGGCTTTGCTTTTTCTCTTAATGTTGGTGTAGATTTGTGAATTCTCACTATATTACATTGGTGATGTTTTATTACTATCATTGTAGAAAATTAATTTGTTGAAATTCCCTTTAAATGTGTCTTAGATCTATACATAAAGTATAAAAAATTAAAACAAGAAAACTTAAAAATTAAAATGATTTCTTTCTTCTTTACAAAATGGTTTTCTCTAAAAATGGTGTTCTACAAATGCACTTATGTGTGCATGAACATCACTAACCCTTATAAATTGATGTATTAAAATTTTTTCCTAAGTATTAGGAGACACTGCCAATTGAAAATTAGGAGCAAAAAGTGCAATCTTAAATTATAATGTAAGCTGACAGAAAAATCTACTTTTGTTTTCTAAAGTTTCGTTTTTCTCCGTTTCACAAAAGGAGGCATACCCTTGTTAGTTGGTAATTACTTTGAAGAGGATACTTTGTTGAATAATTAGATACGGCATGTGGGTAGCCTTTTTTTTAAAACCTTGATTTTTATACATTTGTTCTCAAAGCAAATTGCATCTGGTGAGCTTAAGAATAGTACTGAAGAGACAATTGTTCTTTTTTACAAGAGAAAATTAGAGAAATTTTCTGTACTTATTTTCCTCTTTCTTTGCAGAATGCACAAAATTACAAAGAAAGAAGGAGAGGAAGATTGCTTCCCACCCCTATTCTTGAGAAACCAGAGCCTGAATATTTGCATTGTAATTGTCAATTTGACTAAAAGCTTGGGTTGTGATTTGGAATTCCATCTCTGACAATACAATAGAGGATCACTATTGATGAAAAATGTTTAATTTCATATTTTGTCACTTTAAGTGGTGACCTATATGCTTTTAAAAGGTGGTTTTGGATTAAACAGTGCAGTGGAAGCTGGAAAGGATTAATTTAGGCTGATACGTTTTCCTACTCCCAAGTTAAGTGGCTTAGGCTGTTCTGGAAAGGTCATGTTTAAGGAGAGGAAACACTTTGCTTTTTGTTCAATATTAAAAAACACTTTTGCAAATACCTGTACTGTACGATCATAGTAATTGATATATTTTGTTTCTGGCTGTGGTGAGAAAATGAAAGTATAGGTGAGTAAGGAGGCCTGATTTTAGCCACTGTGCTCTTCTGCTTCCTTAAAATGTATAATTCAATCTTGGTGAATATTATGACATTTAAAAATTGTTAAGAGATTAGGGGTATTCATTAAAAATTCCAGGATGTCAGAGATCTCTAGGTATAATGTCATATTACAGCGAGGCAATATGTAGTTTTGGTTAAAACCTGCTTCTTTTTAGTGATCTAATGAGGTCCTTAGAACTTTATTCCCATTTAGTGGAAAACACAGTAGTAATCATTGGAAATAGATTGAGAACGGCACTCTCCTCTTCTTGTTTAGAGGTCTTAAGAAGGAATTGTTCACTTTTTAATGTGTATGTGTGTTTTTCCCCCTCCTGGTCTAAGCATGTGAGCTGTGGACACTCTGGAATCTATTCCCTTTATTAAGTGTCAGCTACTCATGTGCTACTGATGTCATATGAATATCAGTTTTTCTTAACTTGGTAAGGACCTTCACTGGCCTTCAGACTTCATATTTTAAACCATGTTGTTTTGGGATCTCAGTAGAGGCCTTTTTAGAGAGGTGAATATTTCATAGTGTGCAGTAAATATTCTTTTTATATATCTTTTTAAAATTTGAATGGTTATTCTAGTACTCTGAACTTCTATTAATAAAGTTCAAATATTGTTAAGCCTATAACCCTCAGTCTTTCTTTGTTAAACCAGTATGCAAACAATAAAATATTTGTTTAATGTTTATCATATTACAAACTCTTAGTAAGCTAACTTTGATTAGTTAAATATAGTGGAGGGGGGTTGGCATGGTGAGTGTTAGGGTCACAAATGAGGTCTTTAGAAGTAAGCTCAAGTCAAAGCTTTTTCTTTTTTTCAGGCCCCAAAATAACATAAGATCCTAGATAAAATTTCTAACTCTTGGCTATGGCATCTTGGGAATTCCTGACTTGTTTTTTTTTTTTTTTCTCCTAGCTGTTTCTTGTAAATTGAATGTTATTTCTCCATCTTCATTTGAATTACTTAAAACAAAATACATGAGACAAATGCTGGGTGCATATTTGTAAATGCTTCTCAGATCATTTCATAGAATATTAAAGTGCTAGCTCTCCCACTTACCCCACCAGTAATATTCCATGCTTGCTGATGATCTTGGGGGAATCAGGTGCCTCAAGGTTTAAAGGTGCTTTGTGGAGAAGCCTGTGGGGGAAGGTAAAGGATGGAATCTTAATTGAAAATGGTGAAGATTAGTGGGGAATTGTTAGTGTGAGATGGGAGTCCAGCTCAGTGGTTTTTCAGTCTGTCTGTCTATGGGAAACCAGATTATGTGAGCCTCATCAGTAACATTAAAGTCATGTACAGAAAAATTAAAGTGATTGATAGATTTTTTTTCAATATTTTTCTTCATCTTTTGGCATTCGTACCAATTGTGAAAAACCTAATGAAGAAATAGCTGTTTGTTCCTTCCCAGAAATGTCATTGTGGCTCCAGAGATGCTGAGTAATATGGATACTTCACCTAAGAAAAGCCTTGGGTACAGTTTATAAATGTATTTAGTTTGGACTCATTAAGGGAGAAGCTTCTAAGGAAGCCAAGAATGTTTTCTTAATGTCCTTTTAATAGCTTTAGCATCTCCCTTGAGACTTCTGTGTCAATTCAGAGGAGAACCTAGTCAGGCAAATGTTCTAACGTGCCCCTCATTAACCCTTTCCTTTCAAGGCTCCCCTACTCCCGTTTGGAGCCACAGGGGCCTTTCTAAGGCTGGTTGATTTTGAACTCCCCTTCACTTATCTTTCTAGGGCTGAATTGCATAACTTTTGCATGGCACTTTATCCTCTCATGTTGCCATAGTCTGTGCCCCCACATTTTCACATGTTTATTTCTTAGTACACACTTCCCTTACCCCATTAATGTTATTAGATGCCTTTTATATAAATGTCGGTTAAATCATCCTGACTTTGACCATCCCAGTAGCCTTCTTGGGCTTTGAGAAAGACCAGTAGAATTTACAAGCAAACGGGAATGTAAAATACAAGTTCTGTGGAAAGCTCAGAAGATGTACCGTATTTTCCCAGTCCCTGGGACATGAGTTCTAGAATGCAGTCCTTTTCAGGCCCAGGTGACCGGGGGGGATGTGGTAAGCAGAGAATAACACAGTAAGGGTGACATTTGGGGCCTTCAGACTGCCAAGGGCCTGAGAGCACTGAGTATCACAAAAGCACAACTACATGTGTGCTATTCTGTAGGAAAATGTGTGTAGCTGGGGGAAATTCAAAAATTCTTGCTCTAGTGTGTATTCTTTATGGAGTGGAGCTGTTTGTGTGGGATAAATCTGAGCCTTATTTTAAGCCATGGTTTTTATTCAATAAACCCAGATCCCATCAACTATTTTTCTCCTTTTACAGACATGGCTTTTTTCTCCTCACTATTCAGCTTCTAGTGATATATTTCACATGAGGTTTTTTTGTCTCAGGTCATTACTAATTACTATTTCTATTACTATTTTTATTAAATATTAAACATTTATTAACATATTTATCAAATATTTTATTAGTATTTTGTATAAATATGTTATTAAATATGGAAAGTAACCACATTTAATAAATGTATAACTGATGTGATCATATCATAAATGCTCATGCATTCTTTTTAATGTAGCTTTGTTTGGCTCATTCCCCTATCTCTTATGTGTTCTCTCGTTATCAACCATTAATCCTACTCACTAAGAAAAAGGAACGAGTGTAAACATGTGGAAGAGATCCCTTTATATTTTCCCTAATTATTGCTCTTAATTGTCCTAGACAGACATCTGTGGACCATATTACACCTTTGCATGTATAGGATTTTTTGTATATTTTATCTTGATAAAATGGGATCACATTATATATATGTACATTCTGCATTTTGCTTTTTCCTCCCACCAATACTTCCTGGAAATTCCTTGAACTAGCTGATGTGGTTCAAACTTAATCTTTTATTACCACGGTTGGATTTTTATCATAATAGAGGTTATAAGATTATTTTTTCAGAAGGTTCCAACCTTTTACATTTCTGTTCATGAAATGGTTGAGAATGGCCCTTTTCTCTCCATTCTCTTTAATATTTGCCAGGCTCCTGGGTATAAAGCATTAACTCATTTTTATGTTTATTTGCATTTCCCTATTAGTGAACTTGAACATCTTTTCACATATTTGTCGGCAGTTTGCATTTGTGCCCGTACAGATAGCTTGCTTATCACTGCTCATTTGGAAATACTGGATTACTTGTGTTTTCCCTCAGGAATTTTACTTTTTTAATGACAGGAGGAAGGAATCTGTGTTGTTTTTTATGTGACTAATGAGTTGCCTCAACATCATTTTTGAATAATTTGTTCTTTCCCCTCTGATTTAAATGCTACTTCTGTTATATATCTAGTTTCCCATGGTGTCTGTCTGGTTCTATATACTTTTGTATTGAACTGTTTATCCCCGAACTGATAGCATTTTGTCTTCATTATTATAGCTTTCATTATATCTTGGTAAATGATAATGAAAATCTCTTGTCATGTTCCATGAAAAATACTGCTGGCATTTTGATTGTAATTGCACTGAATATATAGATTAATTTGGAGAGGTATTTTCTAATGTTCTTCAGTAATGTTTTATAATTTTATAGAAAGGTCTTATACATTTTTGTTAGAGTTATTCCCAGGTATTTTAGGGTTTTCCTTTCTATTGTGAATGGAATATTTTCTTTTATTGCATCTCTGATTGGTTATTTAGAATATGTAGGAGTACAGTTGGTTTTATATGTGGCTTTTGTATGCAATGCTTTTGCTTAATGATCTTATTTTCTAATTTGTTAGCAACCTTCATGTATTACTATCATGTACTATATTTTGTGTAGATAATCATATATAAAATGGAAGGCAGTTTAGTCTCTAACTTTATTATTCATTTTTTTTTTTTTTTTGTCATTGCTTTATTGCACTGGCTAGAAACTCAAGTGCAATATTGAATAGAAACAAAGATAGCAAGAATTTTTGCTTTGTTCCTATTTTTATAGGAATGCTTCCAAAGTGTTAAAGTGTTTCATATTGTTTGCTTCTGGTTTTTTTTTTTTTTTTCAGTGCTGTCCTTTATCAGATTAAGAACATTGCCTTCTATTCATAGGTTTTCAAGAAGTTTTTTGTTTGTTTCTTTCTTTCTTAAAAATCATAATGTGTTGTGGAATTTATTAAATACTCTTGCTGCTTGCTGTATTTCTCTTTTGATATTGAAATGTGAATGTTACCAATGAATTTTGACCCCTCCTTGCACTTGTTTATTTGGTCAAAATGTGTTGATTCTTATACATTGCTGAGTTAATTTGCTAGCATTTTCTTAGGATTTTTATCTTTATGTTTATGATTGAGGGCTTATAATTTTCTTTGTACTTGTCTTCTTGGATTTGGAAGCAAGGTTACATTAACCTCATAAAATGAATTTGGTAGATTCCTTCTTTTTCTATTTCCTGGCTCTGTTTAAGAGAGAGATTGTCTATTTCTTGAATGTTTGTTAAAACTCACCCATAAAACCATTTATACCCGTTATTTTTTTGGTTGCCTGAGGTTTTCAATTTCTTCCTTTCTTTCTATTTCTTCCTTTCCCTTTCTTCCTTTCCCTTTCTTCTTTCTTTCTTTCTTTCTTTCTTTCTTTCTTTCTTTCTTTCTTGGTTTATATAGCCTTTTTACTTGTTAAGTCAGTTTGGTAATTCATGATTTTATATGTTATCCATTTTGTCTGTATTTTGAAATTAATTTTAAAAAGCAATCATAGGGGGCACCTGGGTGGCTCAGTCAGTTAAGTGTCTAACCCTTCGTTTTGGCTCAGGTCATGAGTTTGAGCACTGAGTTGGGCTGCATACTGACTGTGGAGCCTGCTAGAGATTCTCTCTCTCTCTGTCTCTGTCTCTCTCTCTCTCTCTCTCTCTCTGTCTCTGTCTCTCTCTCTCTCTCTCTGTCTGTCTCTCTCTCTCTCTCTCTCTCTCTCACTCTGCCCCTCCCCAGCTCCCACATGGACTCTCTTTCTCTCTCTCAAAATAAATAAACTTAAAAAAAAAAGCAATCATAGCTCTGATTTATTATTTTTAAATCTTTCTCTGAAGCTGTTACTCTTTTGCTTTAGTGTTATTTAGTTTTTCCTTTTTCATTATTAGTCTTGCTAGATACATGATTATTAGTTTTCATTTTGACTAGCTTTATTACTCCATCACTTCTGTTTTAACTCTATTACTTTTTTCAAACTTTTTTGTTTAATTTTTTAGGATAATTGTTTCATTTTTTAGACTTGCAAGTTAAAAACATTAGTTGATCTGGTTTTCAAAATTAATACTGAAAATTCAAGAAATTACCATATGTTCTGATATGCTGTTCTTTTTTTGTTTTTGTTTTCGATGGCTGGATTAGTCAGTTTACACTTATGATTAATTGATGCATTTGGAAATTTTTTTTAATCATTTTATGTTTTTTTTAAACATATTTCTTTCCTTTCCTTTCCTTTCCTTTTCCTCCCCCTTCTTTTTTGTTTGGTACTGGATTGAAATGTATATTCATTCTAATACTTCTGGCTCTAAAGCTGTAGATTATATTTCTATTTTTTAGATGGTTCTTCTCAAATTTTAAACATTACATCTATAACTACAAATTATTCTAAGAAATCTGTGCTCTAAGCATAGTGATGTCCTCTCAGTGTCTTATCAGAACATTTTTCTTCTGACCTTCAGCAAACTTCTCTCTTCTCATCCTTGAGGTTTCATTGTTGTCTCCTCTTCAGGAGGCTCTGTTCCCTCCCTCCCTCTCTTTTCTAAAAAAGCTCTTTTCTGCCCCAGTTTTTTTTCTTTTTTATCAAATTACTTGAGCTTTTCATAGCACTTAAAAACCGCCTGTAGTTGTATATTTGTTTACTTATATTATGGTATGTCTCCACCACTAAAACGGGAACTCTGTTAGCAGGAACTTTGTCCATCACGCCTGCTTTCCGGGGCATGTAGTGCTGCGTGTTTCCCACAGCAGTCATTCCGTGAGTACTTGTTGAAGGGATGACCGTTGTTTTCACACAGGAGTGAACGTTTAGCTATATGTAGCACACTTGGTTAAAAAAACTTTTTTTTTCCTTTCAAACTTTTTCCCACTGCTCTTATTTCTGCAGAGAACAAAGTAAATGCTAACAGATTTTAACTTCTTTGAAGTTGAATATATAATAGTCTAAGTGATTTAATTGACATCTCACAAACACTCTTCAAGAATTCAGACCATCACAATTAAATTCTCACTTTTTAGAGTATGTTGATATGGTGGTTTACTGTTTTTCAAATTGTGTTGAGAACTTAGAACAGCTAGGTTACTGGTTTCTTAATGTAAAACCGACAAAATTAGAAAAAAAAAATTAGACTAGAACTGCTCAGATACATGAATTCTGAAATTAAGACTTTAAAATATTAGTTACAGATTTCTGAAACAGTGTTGATTTGGCTGTGTGGATATGAATGAACTGATTCTTCATGGAGTTGTTCCAATTTGGGGTCAGTACCAGAGGCTGATTGGCTTTGATTTGGGAACATAGCAAATAATGGACAGAAAAGAGATACATTATTTTTCTTTTTAATTTTCAGAACTTTTGAAAGTTCTTTCAGTATAGGTTTTTCACATAATTTACACTAAATGTTTCAAATGTAGGTGATAAAAGTCTTAGGAGGATACTCAAAAATAGGAAATTACTGCATGTTTTTGACCACTAGTCGTCAGTATTGAACCATCAATTGTGACCAAGCAGGCATCCTTCGTTAAAGTTGCTAAACTTTCTTGGAAAATGATTATAATACATGTATCTCTACTATTAGGACTCCCTGAAAGTATACTTGGCACAGACAGTACAACTGAAAAATAATGTAATTATTTAACTTTTGTTATTTGAAAATTTACATTTGAAACAGTGTTGCTTTTTACTGTTGAAAAATAAAATATGACGCATTGAGTATTATATATTAAGACATCTGTTATATTTACCACTAAAACTATCATTTCTATGCCTTTTGTTGGAGTTTCTTTCATGCTTCCCATTTAGGGTTACAGTTTTTCCCTCTCTCACTCCGTCCCTATGTGGAAAAAGTCTTTTTACTTCTAGTAAAACAATGAGAGACTGTAATTTGATATGAGTTATTCCACTAGAATCATGTATTCTCGTGCCCTTTTCCATGGTTCATGTATCTAATATATATAGAAATGTGCCAAAGATGCACTTTCTCTAAATTTTTATCTTCTATAGATCCAAACTTTCTCCTAATTATTGTTTTCGTTTCCTTAGTAATCAGTGCCTTTGCAATCTGTTGTCTACCCAACCTAGTTACAGTCATTTTCCACTGGTGTTCTAATGCTGTTTGATCTTTCCTCTGTGTAATCTTGTTTGTTTGTGTTTCTTTACCTGGCAGAAAAGCATTTTTTATAGCTCTATTATGACTCATTGCATTCCTAGTTAATTTACATTTGTATTGAGTACTCATGATCCTTTTTTCTTTTTGTAAATACTGAAGCTGTGGTATTCATTATTTATTGCCCAAGAAATGGGAATCTGCTTAGAGTTTCCTAATATATCTTTGTCCATCTTATGGCCAAGTTAGAACAGTATTTACACCTCTAACTTTATTATGTAGTCATTTGATGGGCCTTGTATGGCAGTGAGGAAAAGTTGTGTGATTTCATATTTTTATCTGAGTTTGAGATCCTGAAGCATTGTTATCCACTGTCAGTCTTGGATGGGAATCGTGTTAGAGGAGTGCTGTGATTCAGAGCCACAAAAACTTGGGCAGACGTGGGTTGCTGGAGCTCAATTTCCTGTTCTTTCCTCTCCTGACCTGGGAACTTGTACAGAAGGTGCTAAATTACATCTTTTTGTGTGATTTGTCCTAGTAAGTAGCTCCTATGATTGATTTCTTCTTACAAAGATGGATACTCATCTTGACAACAAAAACAATTTTAATTTTATATTTAAAAATTTTTATGTGGTTCTTTTCTGTCCCTTCCTTTGCCATTTCTCTCATCTTTCGCATCCAGTCCATCATTAAATTCTGTCTAATTTAAATTCTGTTTTAAAAAATACATTCTGAATTGGTAACTGCTCATCTCCTCTACTGCTATTACTTTCATCTATCCTCTTGTCTCTGTTTTCTCCTGCTTGGGCTGGTATAGAAGCCCCCTTGTTTCCATTCTTAGCTTCTTACAGTCTTTTCCCCACAGAATCAGATAGTGCCATGTCATTCTCTCTGAACCCTTCAATGGTTTCTTTATCATCCTCAGAATGAAATGTGAAGTCCTCAACCTACAAGACCCCTCTGATAGGGTTTCTACATGCCCCCTCACCCTAATTCTCTGTCATTCTTCATGTCCACTGTAGGCCAACGACAGTGTTGCTTTTCCACAGCCAGGCACCCTCCTGCTCTTGGACATCTGCACTTTCCATTTCCATAGCCAAGAATTTTCAACTCTGAAAGCAGTTGCGTTGTTTACCCTTATGTCATTCAGAGCCCTACTTCAGCAAGGCCTTATTAACTATCCTAGATAAAATACCCTTTCCTCACTCTTGAGCCCCTTATGTTGTCGTACTTTTTCTTGATAGCACTTTTCATTACCTATCATCTGTCTGTCCTCTGAACAAAATGCAGGCACAGTTTTGATCATTGCTGTATCTATAGTTCCTAGAGCAGTGGCTGACATGGAATAAGGCCCCAAAAAAGTGTTTCTTAAAGAAAGGAATGAATAAATGTTGTCTACTATGTAGTCAGAATTGTATGTAGTAAAATATTCATCTGCACATACCTTCATGTACTTACTATATACCAGGTACTGTGCTGGGGACTAGGGATTTCATGGTACTTACAATGCTGTCTTCACTTTTAAGGGCTCCCATTTTAGCTGAGAAAGAAACGTTAACATCTAATTCACTGAGGGTGTTATTTAAGCTTTGAAATGGGCTTCAGAGTAGCTCAGAGGGGAAATAATTCCCTGTTCTTGATCCTTTGGGAAAATTTGGGTGGAAGAAGTGGCATTTTTGCTGAGACTTTGTGTTTTCAGATCACTGTAGGCATTTCTTTTATGAGTGTGATTCTGCCCCATTGCTTATTGCTACATGATAAGCACTTTACCAATCTGTGGCTGAAATTCTTATTTAAATTCTGACTCACTGTAGTTTTGATTTCAAAATTGTTCTCTCTCATTTTGTGACATGTTAATTATTTTCTTCTCTCTTTTATGTTTGTTACCTGTGGATTACTAATGTTTTTGCAAGGATAAAGTAAACGCTTTTCTGTAAGGTTGTGAAAGAACCATTAATGTTACCATGCTGTTAAAAAGGAAATAGATGGAAAAGAATGATGGTCTATTATGGGATTTGTCTTTCAAAGCTGGTTGAACACTATTTGGCACAGCTTGAAATGTGCAAGTCCAAGATATATCATGTTCTCCAGTTTTCTTCCTTAGTCTTTTTCTTGATTTACCTCTTTGCCTCCTGCACCCCTCCCTGCTGATTTAACCTATAAGTCTGTTTTATTAGGCTTTGATCATTTCACATGACACTAAAACACTTTTAACATCTTTTCTGTGGAAAATATCTTTTCCCCCAAAACTCCTTGTAGAAGAGAAGCTGGAAGAGATCTTTTATGTTGTCTCTTTCAACCTTGTACTCACTCAGTACTTGAATTTCTATTAACAGAGTAAACTTCCCATGGATATTATAGACAGCTTGCACAAGCCATATTCCCTTTCTTTTATTGGGAAATACTGATAGTGATAGCTGGTCAGATTAAAGAATATTCCAGATTTGATGATATATTTCAGAAGCCTATTTAATGTTGATAAAACAAAAGTTGGTAGGGTAGAAATATTTTCTACATCATAGAAGTAATATGTCAGCTGTTAACATGCCAGCAAAGGCCTTTGGATTCCTTTGAAGGATTCAGTTTTATGAGATGATGTATAGATATAAGTTGTCCTGAAATTCTTAAAGTCTCATTTCTGTATAATTAACACTTATGTCATCTATTCTTAGGCCTTTTACTTTATTAAGAAAATATTACCTAAGACTATTAATTATTAAATGTTTATAATGTGCTTTCTGTCCCCTTTTACCTCTCCGTTTTCAGTGACCTTTCTTCCAAATCCTCCCATGTAGATAACATATTTTCTTATTATTCACATGTCCTTGAACGAGGTGTATTCTTCCATATATTTTCCTGGATTGATCAATTTGCTTGTAGCTTCCTTATTTCTACTCTCATTGAAGTTAGCCCTCTTGTGATTTTTTTGATCCTCGTTTTTTCTTTTTTCTTTCTTTTTTTTTCCCCCTGATCATTTGCCCTCTAGGTTCTTAAAGAGCCATTTCTTATTTTCTCCAAAATGGCCATTATGGTCTCTGGCTCATTTCTTTTTTAAGTTTTTAAAATTTATTTTTGAGAGAGAGAAAGAGAGTACAACTGGAGGAGAGGCATAGAAGGATAGGTGAGACACAGAATCCAAAGTAGGCTCCAACCTGAGCTGTCAGCGCAGAGCTGGATTCATGGCTGAACCCATAAACTGTGAGATCATGACCTGAGCTGATGTCTACTGAGCCCCCCAGACACCCTCCTTTCTTTATTTCACCTGTTATTTAAGCATATGTATAGATGTTCTTGTAAAGCACCTGACATTCTGTTTGGAAATAGTTGCAGTTTGCATTATAAATAAATACTCTTATTGCTGCTGTGAGTTGCATTTAAGTCTGATGCATTTTATGTTCGTACCATATATGACTACATCTTAAAATATTGTTTAATCACATGTATTTTGCTATGTGTACTTATTTGTTGTTGCCAATATTGTCATCATAAACTGTAACAAATAAGGCTAGCATGGATCTGTGCGAGTCCCTCTGTAGCACCATATGCAAATAGACATTTAATGCCGCTAATGCTATGATGATGAAAAATATCTGTGCTTCTGTTGACTGAACAGCTGCCTGACAATAGACTGAGATTTTCTGAGTGCAGGACTTGTTTAATTTCTACTTTGTGCTTTTCTTGAGGAGTGTAATGTTTCTATCTACATTTTCAGTGAATCTATCCTAGACCATCTGTTTATAAAGCCCTTTTCCATCATTATCAATTAATATTTATTGGGCAGCTACTGAGTGCATAGTGATATTGTGTAAACAGAGACCACTCTGCTACAGATAGACTTATTCATTGACTTGGTACTGTTTTATTTTGATTAGAAAATGGTAAAAAAAAAAAAAAAATCCAGAAGCATAAAATAACATCCCCTAACTGTAAACAGTGAAAGATGTTGTATATTTACAGGGCATTCTGCTCAAATACAAATAAAACTTGAGAGATTTTAAATTAAATTTTTATAATTATCTGTGATCTTCTGTTTGTCAACAATTCTAACTCAGTTGTCCTGTAATTAGAAAGTCAGATGAAGTGTCATATCTCTCTGGGATTTCTAGTAAAACTGTGAGTCTCTTTTTTGAGAGGAAACTACTCAGATAAAAACAGACCCTCCACTAAGAGCTTTTGCTTTTGGATTTTGAAGGAAATCCTGGAAAGTGCACTTGTTGGGCTCACATTTAACTTTACTTGCAAGATTTTTATTAAGTAAAAGATTGCATAAAAATAAACTCCATTCCAGTAAAAGCAATGGCATTTTAAGGAATAATACTCATTACCATTGTTGCTTTTGTATTAAAGAAGGCAAAAGACTTGTATGTCTTTTCAGCATACCAACTTTGTAGGCAGTGATTAAGATTTTGTTTTGCATATTGGCAAATTTAATAACATATAAAGAATGAAATCTTGACAGTAGTCAGTAGGGGTTTTACTTTAGAGTTATTTTTATAGTCATTGTAGTGGATCTTGCTGATTCATCCAGGATCTCTGGCCTAGTTATTCTTCTATGTGGCCTTTGGCTAAGGTTTAGGGTAAAGACTATGACCATGGAACAGAGCAAAGGGAATTGGCTCTCATGGTGATTGAACCCATGACCTTGGTTGGCTTTGTGGGCACAGGGTGCCTGCCCCAGCCAGTCATAGACTCCATAAATATGGACATAGTAGAAACAGTAAGTTTCCTTTATAGGTCAGCAATAAGTGTCTATCTGTCCTCCCACGATAATTTCTATAAAAGTTCTTTGGATTCCTGAAAAAATAAACACCTTAGAATAATAAGAAGAAAAAATAGAATAAAAAAAAAAAAGAAGAAGAAGAAAAGACATCTGGGCCATTCTCAAACAGAAGCTTTGAGTTTTATGTTTCAAAACCTCAGGTATCTTTAAAGAATGTCATTAAGGATTACAATTACCATCAGAAATAATACCAATGTACTTAACTACTGATAAATCTTACTTAACTACATGATACTTGATATTACTCTGCCTTTTGAAAAACAGGAATGGTTGCATCTTGTGACTCCATGCACTATGTGCTTACCACTTCCATCTGGAAAATACACATAATTCAACTGGCACAAGTTTTTAGAATTTCCCCCTTACTTTGATATCCCGGAAATCTGTATGGTGTTATAATAGTAATGATTACAGTTGGATTCTCTTTGGACTTTATCATGTAATTTCTACTTTAACTTATTAAACTTATTTTTTTTTTCTTTTTTGTAGTGGTAGATGTTGGTATAGAACTTTTGTTCCTTGGTTATGGCTGAAAATTAAATTTCTTTGAACAATTTAAGTAAAATCTGTCTGGCTATTTTTAAGTTAGATATTGGTTCAGGGATTTAGAATATGAATGCATTGTTTTCTGCCTTAAAAAGAAAGTTAATTTTTTTTGTTTTGCTTGGTTTTTGTTGGCACAGATAATCCCCAACTGGATGAACTTAAAGGCTAAAATTTTCCATGACTTGAGCTAGTTCTCATGTGGGAGGAATCTCTAACTTGATTTAGGAAAAAACAAAATTTAGAAATTCACAGAACTTGACAGAAATAAAATCTCTGTTAATTTAAGTGAGTAGTACTAGTTCTGAGCAATAAAATCCTGCTGCATTATGCATATATATTCCTTTTCAAAATATGTATTATTCTATTGATGTTTGATGGTTTTAGAGCTGTGATTTAGGTTTCCAAACAAGAATTTTAGAAATAGACACCAGATCTCCATCTTAAAAAAAAAAAAAGGAGTTAAATGAGTTTCTTATTTACAGTATTCTATACATACTAAGTACTTAGTAATTTTTTTTCTTGATTTGAAATAAAGCAAATGTTCTTAAAGCTATTTAAAAATTTTAATATACATAAATATAAACAACTTTTAACTTTATAGTTCATGTGGTCTTATTTGGCTCAGAATAGCATTATATCGTGAAGCTTAAAATATTTGCTGACTTTTATTTTGTACCTACATGAAGGATTTAATTATAAAAAGCACAGTCAAATGAGCTATAAAGCAATGAAAAGACACAGAGACACTTTAAAGGCATATTATCAAGTGAAAGAAGCCATCCTGAAAAGACTACATACTGTATGATCCCAACTATGTGACATTCTGGGAAAGAAAAACCATGGTGACAGTAAAGAGATCAGTGGTTGCCGGAATTTGGGAGGTAAGGGATGAATAGGTAGAGCACAGAGGATTTTTAGGGCAGTGAAAATATACTATAATACTGTAATGATGGATACATGTCATTCTATATTTGTTTAAATCCATAGAGTGTATGGCACCAAAAATGAACCCTAATGTAAATTACGGGTGATTATAATCTGTCAGTGTAGGTTCATTAGTTGTAACGATGCACTACTTTGTTGAAGGAAGTTGATAATGGGGGAAGTTATGCCTGTATGAAGACACCGGTGTATATGGGAACTCAGTTTCCCTCTCAATTTTTCTGTGAACCTAACCCCCCGCCCCCCCAAGGAAAAAAAAAGTCTTTAAAAATATATAGTAAGAGCAACAATTTTCTAATTCTCAGTGACTTGACTTCTTCATTCTTTGTTACTGGGAGGAGAAATCTGACTTGGAAGTTTGTATCTTTTCAGGTGTGATGTTACTGACCTGTTGTTTGATATGAGCACAGTCTTGTTTTTCTATAGTCTGGTTGGTTTACCAGTGAGTCATCTACATGTTCTTGCCCTTGTGACCAAAGGCATGCACTTGTAGCACTGCTGAATGATGAGGATGAGACAGGATAGTTTATGTTCATCATTTTTTTTTTTATTTTTTATTATTTTTTTTTACATTTCAGTGGCCTGTGTGGGAGTTATCATAGGACCTTTATTTCATTCCAGCTTCTTCATTCTTACCCAAGCTGACTGGTCCCTTTACAGTAGACAAAGGGCCTTTAATTCCTTATTTGTTCTTTATTTTTGAGTGTGTTATTTTTTAGAGCCTCTTCATAAACATGCCTGTTGTCAAAGTTGTGGGAGCTTTTATGGTCAGATGAGATGTCTACAAACATTTTCCTTTTCTCCTTTCCCTTACTTTTTAAAAGAAAAGGCTGTTCCCCCCCCCCCCCCGATTTTATAAATAACTGAGAATTCAGAATCATCTACCTTCAAAGAACTACAGTAATATAATACTCAATATGTTAGTCTTTTTAATGGAAATAGGTATACTTAAGGAAAAGAAGAAAAATTGTTGTTATTAAAGATTTAAATGTGCCCCAGGGACCCACTATTAAGGCTCAGTGTTGTTGCTGTAATCTTAAACATGTAAAAGACAGTCTGCATCCTGGAGCAGGGTACCTGATAGCTTTATAGCTAAACTGCTTTTAAGGAAAAAATGAGCTTTAAAAAGCAAAATTACATAATAATAGAAATTCATTGGCATGTGATTTTTTCCCTCTTTTTATAACTGCTTTTACTGGGTCAGTTTTAATATAATTCTCAGTTTCTTGATCTAAGTCAATGGGAAGGAAATCTAGTGTCACCTTATACGCTTAAAAAGGTAGTAAATGAGTTAAAGTTTGTTATTAAGGTTTAAAGAAATATCTTGTATTTTCAATTCAGTTAGTTTTAAAAATCTTTATCTTTGAGTGTTATTTGTGTTTTCAGACTTTTAAAGTGCATTAAAATATATGTATGGGGTCTTAGGAGTTAGATTTTCTTTCTTTGTCTTTCATTATAAACTATGTAATGTAGAAAATAGATTCAGTAGTCTGGGCTAGAATTGCATATGTGTTTATTTGTTTACTGACTGATGGTCTGATGTTCAAACTTAATGACATTTCTAGGTGATGTGGTGGAAACGTAGTAATTTGCTTTGGGTTCTCCTTAAGACCTCACTTTTGTTCCTCTACTGAAAACAATAGTATTTAAGTTCTCACTGATTAAAATTTTCTAAGACTTCTATATCTGTAGAGTAAAAGGAGAAATAAAAAAGGGGGGTGTTAAATAACATTTTGGGCACCAAGTAGAGCTATAATAGAAAGGTATATTATTTGGAAAAGAAATATCACAAGTTAACTGGTCAGATGTGGAAGGTAGAAAGTGAAGAGGAAAGGACATTTTATTGCATATTCCTAGGTAGCCAAAAGAATTAGAGGTTCTTTTATTCATTTATCTCATATATGGAAATTTAGATTTTTAAAAAGTTGACTTTCAGAAGAATTAATGTTTTTATGAGGCATAATTCCATGTACTATAAAACACAATTTGTTTAATTAAAGTTCAGCTTATTGATTTCTATTTCTTTCGCATCAAGTATTAATATTTATACTAATTATAAGAAATGAAGATTAAATATTTCTTAGCCTAAGCATGAAAATAATTTCTCACATTGCCCTTTAAGGGGAATTAATTCTGGTAACTGATAGATCTTTACAGGGGTGGGAATGTAGGGGTGTTGGGTGTGGTTATGAGTTTAAGTTTTCGAAATTGAGAACTGGAAAAGAGGCACACTGCTTTGCATAACCTGGAGAGGGAGATTTAGAAGCCTGTGGGGAAGTTCCAGAAGGTGCAAAGAAAGTAAACAACGAGGGTGGACAAGATGTGAGGGAACAGCAAATAGCCCAAGAGAATTGCGAGAGCAGCCAGTGTTTGGTGGCTCTTTGATGAGCATACTCCACTGATCTGTAATAGTCTTCTGTAAATTCCAGGTCCTAACAGTGTCTTTTGGTTTTCTATGGATTTTGGACTGATACACATTTTTGTTTTATCTTTCATTCTAGGCACTGAAGAAACAAGAAGCTAAAGCAGATGAAAATGAGGGAGCCATGAAAAATAAGCTAAGACAGACTGAAACTGAGAAGAGTCAAGTAAGATTTTGAGAAAGTAATGCTGTTTGGAGCCAGTGATATTTGTTGAGTGTCTTAAAAGTTGTCCCTGGGATCATTTGTTAAGACACAGTGAAGCCTTTATGTTCTGATATGGAATCACTTGGTTTGATGGCTCTGCCATTCTCTGTTGCTTGGTCTGGGAAACGTGTACAGGTCATTTGCTACCTTTCACCTGGCCACTTCCTTTCTAGAGGCGAGTCGAACTTGGAACATGCAAGGAGCTTGACTTTGCTGAAGGGTTAGGAAAAAGACTTGTTGTTTAAAGGATGGGTATTGTGAATATATTCATTTTCATCATAGAAGATAGGCGTAGGCGCAACCTACAGGAAGAATCCTCTATTCTCATTAGATATTAAGGACTTTTGACATGTATTCATGTCTGCAAACCTATAGAGCCTAGGGCATTAGAATTAGAAAGGAATTTAGAAGATAGATAGCTCTCCTCAGTTTGCAAATGAATAGATTCAAGGGTGAGCCCAGTGATAAAATGAAAATTTGCCCCCGCTGTAATATTCTTACTCCATATCACTTTAAAAGTCTACCATTGCTTCCTTGATTTTTATTCACCAACCTAGTCAAGTTAAATGATGCATCCATGCTGCCTTTCTGGTAAGCGAGTTAGGTCAGGTCATCATGCTTGCCCTTTGGGGGTCGAGGCTGCCAGAATTATCCAGTGGTCGTGACCAGTATGGGCCAAGGTAGATTCTGAAGCCATTTTGACTGAAGTGTGATTCCTTCCTTCTTTATTTCTTCAAAAAAAGAAGACAAGTCAGATAATATTTTGTGTGGATTCTGTGATTGTATACATACCTTATTATTATTTTTAGAATATGGTATTTTATTGGCCACATGTATAATTTTTTTTAAAACTTCTATAACCAGATTTAAAAATTATTTTGAAATAGTTACAGATTCATAAGGTGTTGCAAGACAGAATGTGCAGAGAGGTAATATGTGCCCTTCACCCAGTTTCCCTCAGTGGTAACATTTTGCATAGTTGTCATTCCATATCAAAACCAAGAAACTGATTTGGTACAGTTCACAGAATTTATGCAGATTTCACCAGCTTTATGTGCGTTCATTTGTGTGTGTAGTTCTGTGCAGTTGTATCTCATGTATAGATTCATGTTGCTGTCACCACAGCAAAGATACAGAAACACAATGCCCCATTATGCTACTCCTTGATAACCATACCTACCACCTGGACCATATTTGAAGGACTAATATATAGAAAGTAGTTTGGTCAAGTGAAATAATAATTTAGGATAACTATCACAAATCTAAGCACTTAATAACACCTTAATGTAAATTTGTGGTTTCATAGAACAGCCTTACTGTTACAAAATGCAAACATGTCTAACATATGTATTCTCTGGAATTTTAGCAAACATGTGTCCCATCTGTAGGTGTGAAAAAGTAATTTTACTCTTCTCGGTTCTTTGGCTAATTTAATAATTAAGTTGACATAAGACAGGTTAACAGGAGAAAAACAAATTTGATTTTGTATGTATAGAAGCTGCATAAAAATAAGAGCCTCAAAGACAGGGAGTTGAGGCTTATATGCCATGCTGAGCTAAGGAAAGGGGATAGAGGTCTGGGGCTTCAAAGGAGAGGAAAACAATTCATAGGAAGATGAGAAGAGCAAATGTTTGGTAAACAAATGTTTGCCTTGTCTTACAGAGAAGTCTTTCAGGTATAAAAAGTTATCTCTGGGAATAGCTCTCTTCCTGGTACAGACTCCCTCTCTAAATTCTTTAATGCAATTAAGGGAGAGGTAAAAGCTTTTCCAGAGTCTGTTGGGTCTTGATTGCCTTCAGCCCCAAAAATCCGTATGCCAAAGAGGCCTAATTTGGGTTGGCACATTCCTCTTCCCTTCACATCCTTTTAGATTTTTCAGCTTGTAGGAAGCTAGGCACATTCAGACTTTGTAGGTATTTGCACACTTTCTGTGAATATTTATCTTATGACTATATTAAGGAAATTTTAAGTATCTTATTCTGAGATTAAATATTTTTAAGTTTTAGGAATGTTACAAATATTGGAAATATTAGGAACGTTAGAATATTATGAATACACAAAATCACCATTTAGATGAAATATACTTTTAGTCATTGGGTCCTCGAGGTTTTTATTCTAATTCAGTTCATATGACATTACATGTACTAAAGAAAAAAAGTGTTTTGGAATTTAGATTACAGTGATTTAGAACTGGAAAGAATCTCAGAGATTGTCTAATACAAAGTCCTTATTTTAGAGATGACAGAAAGGAGACCTAAGGAAAAGAGGGTCATAGTTAATATGGAACTGACTTAGAACTCAGACCCCCTGAGGTCTGGTCTGGTTCACTTTGTTGTTATGCAAATAACATTATTTTCTTGGAAGCATCAATATGTTTTGATAGCAAGATGTTTTCTCCTGTTAGCTGTAAATATCTTCTGAAAACTTTTCCATTTTTCTACTCTTAAAGTATACCTATAATAATTTAGTTATTTTCTGCCCCACTGGACATTTTTCTTTATCCTCTGTTGAAACTCTAGCTTGAACAAGAATTGGAGCTATCTCGAAGGTTATTGAATCAGTCGGAAGGCAGCAGAGAAACACTTCTGCATCAGGTAAATCTATGCAAGCTATGATAATCTGCTTTTAAATTAAATCAGGACTGGGGTCCCTTGGTGGTTCAGTCGGTTACGCATCTGACTCTTGATTTCGGCTCAGGTCATGCTCTCGCTGTTTGTGATGTCAAGCCCTGTTTTTGTCTCTGCGCCGACAGCAAGGAGCCTGCTCAGATTCTCTCTCTCCTTCTCGTTGCCCCTTTTTCACTCATGCATGCGTGCTTACTCTCTCAAGATAAATAACCATTTAAATAAACTTTAAAGAATAAAGATAAAAATTAAATTACGATTGAGTCGCCTTTTCTATTCAATGTCTCTGTGAAAGGTAGAAGATCCCACCTAGGTCTAGAAGTTTTTTTTTCCGCCCCCTAAAGAATGTATATTAAAACGCATAAGCAAAAGAAGAAATCCTTTCAGGAAGAGTCAGAGAAACCTAGTACAAAGCACTGGCGCAAGTTCCCACTGTGATAGTGAGTGCTGCTTGCTCCAATTTAGGATTTACCTCTCCTAGCATAACCAGTGTAAAAATGAGACTGGATGCATGAGATAAAAATTTCCCAGGAGTTTAATTTTATTCAAGGAGGCATTGGGAGAGTGAAGGAAGAAGTAAAATACATTAAACAGACCTTTGCATATTCAAGTTACTTTGCATTATTGTCTTATATTTATGGTTTTCAAGATGCTGCCTGCTCCTTTTAACCAAAGATAAAGCTTAATTTTAAAGCATAGCATTTTGTAGCCCATAAGCCTGTAATGAGAGTTTGGTTCTTCTGCTATTTAAAGTTCAATAACTTGAAGTAGTCATCTTACATTGGATAAGGGCATGTGTGTTTCTAATCGCCTGTCAGTGTTTGGTAGAAACTGCAGTTGTACCTTTTTCTGTTTTGAGGTGTGGCTTGCATAACTCACTACATAGTATGCTAGGTAGGCAGAAATGTCAGGCATCTTTGATGCTCAGAAGAAGTATTATATTTTGACAATTAATGCTAAAAATATATGATAACATCTAATTTACAAAACCTTTAAAAATGTTCACTGACTTTGTTCTGCAGACAGTGTTACAGTGGAATTAATATTGGCAGAGTTCAGGTTTTCTTTTTTTCTAGTTTATATTTGTAGTCATTTACACTCTTATTTATTTATTTATTTATTTATTTATTTATTTATTTTTTGGTACTCTGACTTGTGATTTCTGATCTCATCTTTTGAAGTAAGAGATTACCATATTCAGGTTGTCATTGACTTAAACTGAGTCTTTTTGATATTCCTAATTTGCTTAATGGTCACTGGAGACATACCTGCTATGCGTTAGGCAATTTGCTAGTCTTTAGAAATACAGATGAATAACATAGTTCCTGACCTCAATGAGTTTATAGTTTATTCAACAGCATTTATTTCTCACTTATTTTGAACAGTACTTTGATATTATAATATGCTAAATTGTGATCTTTTCACTTGAGTTTACCAGTCAATAGGTCATATTCACATGAAAGAGAAGGAGTAAAAAATATAAAAATGATTATGTAGGTGGTTTCGGTTAATAGTGGTGGAGTGCACTGAGTTCACAATAAGGGATTTTTGGGTTTTTTTTTTTTTTTTTTTTTTTTTGGTTGTGTGTGTGTCAAATTCTTTGTCCCGATAGACACACAGAAGGGGAAAAAGACATTCATTCTCTGTGGAAGTAATGGGAGAAATAAAGAAAAGGAGCGAGAGACTGTTCCACTGTGCTTGGCATAACAAGGAGGTTAACTGGGCTTCAGTTTGTGCTGACAGAAGCCCATGAGAAGTAATTTTTTTCCCTAGAAAAAATAATATACAATAATTTGTGAGTTCATTTATTCTTTTCCTGCACTGAAAACTGATACAAGTTTCATTTTTGACTATACGTGTTTAGGTAGAAGAGCTCCGTACACAACTTTTGAAAGCAGAAGGTGATCGAAAGGGTTTACAGCATCAAGTGTCTCAGATTTCCAAGCAACAATCAAACCATCAAGATGAACAAGGAGATGACTGGAGGTTTAGGAGAGGTACAATTGTGATTTGCAAATGTGTGGGTTGTTTTTGATCTTCCTTAAATACTTACCGCTTTCAGAATTGCATTTCTTACATTGCGCTCTTGTCATCTTATTTCTTGATCTACAGGTTTTCAATAAGCTAATCATGATTTAGCATCTAGTTTTTAAAAGCAGACTGTGTTTTTTAGTTTTATGTTTATAGCAATATTAAGCAGAAGATACAGAGATTTTCCCTGTGCCCCCAGCTGCCACACATGCATAGCCTCCCTGCCCTCCCCACCCCGTATCAACTTCCCCCCCCACAATGGAAGTATGTTTGTTATAACTGATACCCCTGCCTTGACACATAATTATCACTTGAAGTCTATAGCTTGCATTAGGATTCACTCTTGGTGTTGTGTATTCTATGAGATTGGACAAAAGTATAAATGACATTTAGGTGCCATTACTATATCCTAGAGTAATGTCACTGTCTTCAAAATCCTTTGTGCTCCACCTATTGATCCCCTTCTCTCCCCAGCACTGGCAACCACAGATCTTTTGACTGTCCCTATAGTTTTGCCTTTTCCAGAATCTGATATAGTTGAATCATACAGCCTTTCAGATTGGCTTCTTTCATTTAGTAATATACCCCAAATTTTCCTCCATGTCTTTTCTTGGCTTGGTAGCACTCTCTCTCACCTTTTGTTTTTGTTTTTGTTTTTCTTTTTTTTAAAGCATTGTCTGAATGTACCACAGTTTGTTTATCCGTTCACCTACTGAAGGCCATTGGTTGCTTCCAAGTTTTGGCAATTATGAATAAAGCCACTGTAAACCAAACATCTCTATGTAGATTTTTGTATAGACATAGTTTTCATCTACTTTGGGTAAATACCAAAGAATATAATTGCTGGATTGTATGGTAAGAGTGTATTTAGTTTTTTAGAAATCATCTCAGCTGTGTTCCAAAGTGGCCTTATCATTTCTTCATTTCCACTGGTAATGAATGAGAGTTCCTGTTCTTCCACATTCTTGTCAGTATTTGCAGTTGTCCGTGTTCTGGATTTTGGCTCTTCTCATAGGTTTGTAATGGTAGCTTGTTTTAATTGTATTTTCCTGATAACATATGATGTGAAGCATCTTTTGTTACTCATATTTTCCACCTCTATATCTTCCTTGATGAGATTTTTGTTAAGGTCTTTGGCCCAGTTTTTAGGTGGTTGTTTGGCTTCTTGTTGAATTTTAAGAGCCCTCTCTCTTGATTATTTTATATAACAGTCCTTTACCACCGTGTCTTTGTGAATAATTTCTCAGTTTTTTCATTCTTTTGACAGTGTCTTTTGCAGAACTGAAATTTTTAATTTTAATGTAGCCCAGCTTATTAATTATTTCTTTCATGGAGGATGACTCTGCTCTTGTCTCTGAAAAGTCCTCGTCAAACTCAAGGTCATCCATAATGTCTCCTATCTTCTAAACGTTTTATAATTTTGTGTTTTATGTTTGGATCTGTGATCAGTTTTGAATTCCTATAAAAGGTGTAAAGTCTGTGTCTAGGTCCTTTTTTTTTTTTTTTTTTTTTTTTTTTTTTGCTTGTGGATGTCCATTTGTTCCAGCACTTTCTGTTGAAAACAACCTTGTCTGCATTGTATTGACTTTACTTCTTTGTCAAAGATCAGTTGACTGTTTTCATGTGGGTCTGCTTCTGGGCTCTGTATTCTGTCCCATTGATCTATTTTTTTTTGCTACTGCTACAGTGTCTTGATTATTGTAGCTTTATAGTGAGTCTCGAAGTTACATAGTGTTAGTCTTCCAACTTTGTTCTTCTTCAATATTGTATTGGCTGCTCTGGATCTTTTGCCTCTCCATATATCTTTAGGATTAGTTTGTTGGTATTTACAAAATAACTTGATGATATTAATTTGGATTATGTTGAATCTATATATTATGCTGGGAAGAACTGCTATTTGGCAATATTGAGTCTTCCTATCCATGAATACGAAATACCTCTCCATATATTTCATTCAACAATGATTTCTTTCATCAGAATTTTTTAGTTTTCCTCATACAGATTTTGTTAGATTTATATTTAAGTGTGTCATTTTTTTTTTTTTTGGATGTGAATGTAAATGGTATTATGTTTTTAATTTTAAATTTCCCTTGTTTGTTGCTGATATTAGCATCCAATTTTTTTTTTTAATTTTTTTTTTTTAACATTTATTTATTTTTGAGACAGAGAGAGACAGAGCATGAACGGGGGAGGGGCAGAGAGAGAGGGAGACACAGAATCGGAAGCAGGCTCCAGGCTCTGAGCCATCAGCCCAGAGCCTGACGCGGGGCTCGAACTCACGGACCGCGAGATCGTGACCTGAGCCGAAGTCGGACGCTCAACCGACTGAGCCACCCAGGCGCCCCAATATTAGCATCCAATTTAATGTCTCCTCTGCTTTATTTTTAAACCCATTTCAGACTTGCTTATCATGGGGCTTTCAGCCAGAAAGAACCAGCAAAGCTGGTAGCGGAGTTTCTTCCAAGCTTCTTATTTCCATGCCTCTGTGTGTGTGTGTGTGTGTGTGTGTGTGTGTGTGTGTGTGTGTGTGTATA
Organism: Panthera uncia; assembly: GCF_023721935.1. Taxonomy (NCBI): domain Eukaryota; kingdom Metazoa; phylum Chordata; class Mammalia; order Carnivora; family Felidae; genus Panthera; species Panthera uncia. The sequence continues at coordinate 21,363,283 of NW_026057582.1, forward strand.
CACTTGTCCTTGTACTTATATTGGAAATACCCCTATGTTTTCACTTTCTTTTATTCCAATTTTAAATATTTACAATTAAAATTAAGATTTTGTCTTTTTTTGTTACCCAGATAACAGTGACAAAAATTAATCATCTGGTAGAAGTGGTCATGAACCATATGACTGGCTTTTTCTTATGTAGATTAGGAATACTTTGTGCTTGAGAAACGTTAGAATACCTTTTTAGTGGTGGTGTTGATTTAGGTTGTGGAATTTAATGAGTCTGGATGTATTTCTTTTTGGAAGTTCACTTGTAACAGAAATGGTAATACTGAAATTTTATAATGGTTTCTAATAGACTAGTCCAGATTGTTCAGCTGTAAATTATTTTAGTAATGAGGCTTCCTACTCAAATGTCCATATTATTGGAGAAACTCTTGTAAGCATTTGGTGTACTATCAAATTCAGGGAAGATAAATATTTGCCCAGATTCCCCACACATAACTCAGTATGTTGCCTAAGTAAGAATTTCCACATTGCCAGAAAATCTTCACTAGATGGCAAATTCTGACATACCTATCCTAACATAATTGCATGCCATTAAGTTCCCTTAAGTTTCATGTGATGTTATAATTGAAATATATTTTGACATCAAATATTTTAAAATTTATTTTTAAAAGTAAACTCCTAAGGTTTTCGATTATTCATCACATTTTCATAAGGATGTACACAGGAACTCTTATTTTGTTTGGAAAAAGACTCTGTGGAACATGTTATATGTTTCCTTGCCTTATAAAAATATAGTTATTTTTGGTATAAGTCTTTGAGGACTAAAAGAATCTCCCATTTTCTTAACTGTTTATCAGGTTTAAAAAAAATATGTAAGTTCTCTCATCAGTATAATAGACTTCTTCACCTTCTCTTAACAGTTCTAGAGTTTTCATCTTTATAGAATTCTTGTATTACTTTTAAAAATTCTGCATAAGAAATCACTCATTGTCTTTTATCCAGATAGCCAAGTCTAAAATACAAAGAACATCCAAATTATTCCTTCTCTTCTCCATCTTCTTTGTCCCTATTTATAGATCCTGATATTTCTTGAATTTGGCCCATCTTGTTCTTTATTCCCACTACCCCAGTTTTGGCATGCTTCGTCTCATTTGTATTACCCTCTTAATAACTTGTTCTAGTTCTCTGTAACCTGTCTTCTATACTTCTGCTACTAAAGGGATGCTTTCTAGGCCACAAACCACTCATTTTACTCTTGCTTAAAACCTCTTGTCCTAAGTTATTGACCTTTTACTGCGTACAAGGCACTTTGCTACCCATTGTACATTGTCTCCTCTATGAGAAGGGTACTAGTCTTTTTTCCATTTTAATGATTTAAAAAAAAAAAAATGAAGAAGAAAGAGATTGAGTACCTTGCCTAAGGTCTTATTGGTGGGAAGTAACAGACCCAAATCTTTTTCTCCCCAAACTTGAGTTTGTAAAACTGCTCTCCTGTAGTGACCCATTATGTCTGTAGCAAGTGTTTTCAAAGTGTAGCATATGAGACAGTCTTCTGGGTTTGGGAGGAGAGTGTTTATAGCACTATTTATATTTTGCACCTTATGTTTTAAGTATTTTAATTTTGCTAAATGTTTCATTATGTATGTATGTGTGCCTAGCTATACATATCCATACCAATTTATATGTGTCTAGATTATGAAATTTATCAAATTATTAGGTCTCACATTAAACTTATATATTTCATGAAATATGTATTATGGTAGTGCCTGGGTGGCTCTGTTGGATGAGCATCTGACTCTTGATTTTGACACAGATCATGGTCTCACAGTTCATGAGGTTGAGCCCCACATTGGACCCATGCAGTGCGGAGACTTCTTGGGATTCTCTCTCTCTGCACCTTTGCTGCTTGCTGTGCACTTGCTCTCTCAAAATAATAAATAAGCTAAAAAAATATAAAATATATATTATGTATATGTATTTACACATGTATTCATATAAATATCTCTATATTTTATATACTATATATTCCTGTTACTTTATCTATATACACTAACATATATCCTGAAATGCATGTCTATATATAGATAGACACTCTGGAGATATGTGTTATATATACACATGTATGCATATATACATATCTAAACATAAAATTTAAAATATATATTTATAAAATAAAGACATTTACACATAAACAAATATTGCGTATTTTCACATTGGAAACCGAGCAGGGGTGGGCAAAGTATGGCCCAAGGGGCAAATCCAGACTTTTGTAAATAAACTTCCTTGGAATATAGCTATTCCCATTCATTTATTCACTGTCTAGGTTACTTTTGCAATACAATGGCAGAGTTGAGTAGTTGTAACAGAGATCATAAGGCTAAAATATTTACTATTTGACCCTGTACAGAAAATGTTTGTGAACTCCTGGTCTATGGGATAATTTCTAAGCTCCCTAGCAATGTATAAACACCCTGCTGACTCTCCCCCTTCCCTTGCTCATAGGTGGTAGCTATGTGGAAGTACTGTTTGCAGCTACCTCAATATTAAATCCATTATCGTACCTCTGTGCTTTATGGTGCTTCCTTTCCCTGAGTTATCACCCTAGCTCCTTTGCTTGGTGAAATTCTGTATTCATTCTTTAAATCCAACTTAGTTTCCAATTCTTCCTGCTCCAGTTTTTCAACAAGATAGAGTTAATCACTTTATGTAAAACCTTGGTTTGTGAGCATAATTCATTCCAGAAACATGCTTGTAATTCAAAGCACTTGTATATCAATGTGAATTTCCCCATAAGGAATATTGGAAACTCAGATAATTTGTTCCACAACCCAAAAATATTCATATAATAATGATTACAATACTGTAATATAATACAAAATAACACAGAAAATACAGAATATAAAGAAAAATAACTTAACCTGCATTTACCTTTGAAAACCTTCGGGGCTGGTTTGTGAGGGAGACCAGAGAGGAGGGTTACTGTGTAGGACAGCTTTCCCTATCACTAATGGAATCACTGCTATCTATTGGCTCAATGGAATCTTTTTCTTTTTGTGCACTTTTAACAAGGAACCTATCCAATGACCTAGAATGAAGCAAAGCGTTCTTAAGCTTACTCTTGTGTGGAAAAGCAAAGGACTGTCCATAGGGACTTTGAAATGACAAAAAACTAGTGCCAGTTGTGGGCACCTTCCAATGTTCTGAAAAATCACTCATTTCTGCCAAACACTGTGGCCTGATACTGAGCATCCAAGCATGGGAGAAGATCACCCACAATCCTGCAGTGAGCAAGTGAGCGAGCCAGCGAGCGAGAGAGAACCATTGACTCCATTGTGATCATGTGATGTTTGACGTCACGTACTATTAGTGTTTTTTATCGAGATAAAATTTATTAGAAATGTTTGCTTATCTTGCAGAACACTCTCAGAACAAGTTACTCACATTCCAGGGTTTTACTGTATTTCTTTCTGTGTGATAACTGTATCTGTAAAATCTGTATAGTATCTGTTATTACTTTTATGCTATTAAAAATTCCTATATATTTTCCATTCATGTATCCACATTCATCCAAGATGTGAAATTTTGAACAGTGTGATTGATATCTCTCAGTTCAGATGTGTCTTGTGAATGATGTATAAATTGAATTTGCTAATGTTTCCTTCCCTTTTCCTTTCCGAGAAAGGAAACTACTGGAAAAACAGTAGTTTTAAATTGGTAGTAGATGTTCTAATTTTTGGTATCTTAGACTCCGGGAAGTACTTTATTTATATGTTTTATTTCTATTCGTGGAGTGTAAGTTCATTGTCAAAGGGTTTTTATGGTATTTATCTTTGAAGAAGATGGTACAACAGTGTCTTGTGTGTCCTGGACCAAGTGTGCTGAATTAAATGCTAAGTCTGTGTATATTGTTCAGTGATGATAATTTCAGGTAGTAGTCTCCAGAATTAGTAAATTAGTTAGTGGTCCTACACAATCAGAGATTTAACAGTATCATTTGTTTATTTTGCAAGAAATCATCATTTTGTGTGTCAACTTCAGTAACCTTCAGCTGATGTAGAACTTAGCTGAAAACTCTTTCAGTATTTCTGTATTATAGTTTAGAGGTAGGGATGTAAAGAAAGTTAAAGAAAAAAATATATAGGATTTTCCTGAACTCAGTTCTACTAGAAACCTGATACCAACTCAAGTTTTAGTATCACAATGGAATAATACTGGATAACACATCAAAGTATACATTTTAGAAAACTGAGTGAGACTTGAAACAATAGACTCGCAAATTCTGAACAGTCTGTAGAGTGACAGTGTTAATAAGTGGATTGTGTTAGCTGGAATTTTCGAACGTCAAGGCTTTGTACCATTTGAAAGTACATTCTCCTGTGAATGAAGAACAATCATCAAGCTTTACATTTTCTCTTTTAAGGGGTTGAGCGGGAAAAAGAGAATCTGGAGAAGCAGATGTCAGATTTGAGGGTGCAGCTGAACTTCAGTGCAATGGCATCTGAGTTAGAGGAAGCGAAGCGGTGCATGGAACGAAAAGACCAGGAGAAGGCACATTTTGCAGCGCAAGTAGAGGTGACTTTGCTATTTTCAAGCTGTATTTGAAGGACATTAGTTTCGTTTCATAGAATTGCTTAATGAAGTTTTAATGTAAAGTTTGTGATATTTTATGAACTGGTTTGGGTAAACATAACATAAAGTTATATAGATGACTATATATAGAAATGTCTGTAGATTCATTTCTCTTTCATTTGGACCTTAAAGCCAGGAACCTATTAAACTTGGCAGTATTTTTGTTCTAGTAGCAAATTGAGCCCTTCCTTCAGACAGAAAGTACCTTTATTTGAAGGAATGGTGAATTATCATTTATTTTGGGGGTGGAACTGGAAGACGGCACAGCAAAGAGGGTATTATTGGTATTTCTTCTTTGGAACCATGAATGTTTTTAAATCTCTGCCTACTGTGGAAGAGGTGGAATTATACTGCCTCCATTAATTTAGGGTGTGTGGTAATCATGAATGAGGTGTAAGTAGGTAGCTACCTTTCCCCATTTGCCTTTTTTTTTTTAATGTGTATTTATTTTAGAGAGAGAGAGAGAGAGAGAGAGAGAGAGAGCACGCGCAAGTTGGGGAGGGGCAGAGAAAGAGGGAGATGTAGATTCTCAGGCTCCAGGCTCTGAGCTGTCAGCACAGAGCCTGACACGGGGCTCAAACTCAGGAACAGAGAGCTCATGACCTGAGCCAAAGTCAGACGCTCAACAGACTGAGTCACCCAGGTGCCTCCCCCCTGTGGCCTTTTATCTAGCGTAGACAGGGTAATTATCTGAAAATATTAAAAATCAAAAGAAAGAACTTCATAAAAAGGAAATGTCTTAATTCCAATTATAATTACGCAAATTAGATCAGACATGGATGACACATTTAGAAATAAATATGTATCAGCCCTCCCTTTATATCTGTTTTTTCTTAGTGGAGTTGTATTCCAATTATAATAAGGTGCCATATTTGAAGAATTTTCTAAACTATAATGAAAGGTAGAAAATTGGTGTTAAAGATATCAAACTTTATATAACCCAAAGGAAATATTTAATGTTATGCTAGTCTGAGTTTCTTTTTTATCTTGGAAAGACGCATTTTCTTCATTTTCATCAATGGAAAAAATGTATTTTAGATTTGCTTCAAGATTCAGATTGTAAAGCTGATGAAATACATACTTTTTACAAAGCCCTTTACATGTATAATAAATACTTATCAGAGACATTATCAGAGCAATTGTAATTTAGGACTTCAAAAGTTTGCTTCACAGGTATTGTTTTAACCCTTGATCCTGTTGGCAAAAGTGCTAAAATGTTATTTTGCCAAAGTTAAGTATTAAAAAAAAAAAACCCTATACTAGTAAATATCAAAGGTAGAAAAATTCCTTGGCTAACCTGTTTATAACCACATATTGGTCTGTCCTTCTTCCCTTCCTTCCTTTTCATTGTTTGATTTCATTTACCACTTGCAGAATCAGTTGAAAAAAAATCTCACATAAGCATTTAAAAAATTACTTATAATAACCTAATAATGCCCTTATTCAAAGAGCCTGGCTTTCCCCTTGCCCTAACAATAGATCTTTTACATTTTCACCTGGATTAGGGAAAGGCTTGGAGTTCTCTTGGATTAGTTTGGGTTAATTATACAGGTTTGGATGTGAAAGACAATTGGACAGAGAGGTTGAGCATTTACTCACATATTAAACACTTAATGACTGTCTGTTACATGTCAGGCACTATTCTAGGTGGTGGTGACATGGTAATGAACAAAAGGCAGATTTCCCTGTCTCTATGCAGGTGACATTCTAAAATTGATGAAAAAAATTCTTTGGGTTTGTCTCAAGTCTAATTCAAATTTAATTCAGAGGATGAAAATGTTTTTTTCCCTGTTACCATTAAAATGGTATTACAAAAAGATACTGTTTTTTCTGGAAGAAATTCCCATTAACCAGTTTTTATTTTCCTGACATTATTTTTAACAATAAAATAATTAAATTTATAACCATTGTTTTAGATTAAAAAAATTTTTTTAATGTTTATTTTTGAGAGAGAGAGAGAGAGAAAGAGAACACCATGTGAACAGGGGAGGAGCAGGGAGAGAGGGAGACATGGAATCCGAGGCTCCAGGCTCTGAGCTGTTGGCACAGAGCCCAACATGGGGCTCAAACTCCTGAACCACGAGATCTTGACCTGAGCTGACGTCGGATGCTTGACCGACTGAGCCACCCAGGCGCCCCCCACCATTTTAGATTTTATGACATTTCTGATTATGGCTTATTTTTCATACCTTGTGAAGGCCCTTTGAATATCTTTATTCCCAAGCTATTCTCAGAATGACATTTAGTGTAGACTTTGTGAAGGTATTGGTCATGGATCACTCAATGTAACTTCTAACAGTCATTTTATTGAAATTTAACTGAAAGATACTTAGTCTCTATTTTTCAGATATGTTTGATAGCATTTATTTTTCAAAAATATTTGGTGTTGCCTTATACATTCTGTAAAGAATGGCTATTAATCCTCTTTAGTTCCTTTTTAGAAAGCAAATACGAATAAGACAAGATGCTCAGAATGTGACTGTTGGTCAGGCCCCCAAATATTTGCATAATACTCTTTCTTTTGGCTTGTTCAGTCAGTAATCTCTCTCTTTTTAATGTTTATTTGCTTAATTTTGAGAGATAGGGACAGAGAATCCTAAGCAGGTTCCACGCTGTGAGCACAGAGCCCAGCTTAAGGTACTTGATCCTAAGAACCATAAGATCATGACCTGAGCTGAAATCAAGAGTTGGATGGATATTCAACTGACTGAGCCACCCAGGAGCCCCTAATCTCTTTCCTTCCTGAAGCCTTCTTAGACTCTATTAGCTGCAAGTGATAATCCTTCCTTCTGTACCTCATCCTTTTGCTCACATCACTAATGTTCTTATGGCACCTTTCTCACACTGCCTTAAAGTAGTCTGGGTAGATGTCTTTAAAATTTCAAAATGAGTTGAAATGAAGGAGAAAGGGGACTGCATTAGAAAGTTGCCCTGTCAGTAGGACAAATCTGACCTTGATGTCCTTACCTTGGTGAACACCTCATGTTTCAAGATCTTGTCCTCACATCTGGAAACTTGAACTTTCTGTGTTCTAGAATTAATGTGACCCAGGAAACTGGTTCATACTAATAATGAAATTTACTAGAGAGCAGTGTATAAAAGAGTGCCAGCTCATTCATGTACCCTCTGGGGGTTTCTTTATGGATGTTTAAACACTGATCTCTTATGCAGGGCACCAGTCTCCCAGTTTTCTATATCTAGGTTTTAGAAGGTTGAATCAGTGACCGAAAAGTTGCTTGGTGAACACAGTCAGAGAATGATGTCTGAAGAACTGTTTGTTCCTGGCTATTGTAAGGCTCTCTCACCCTTCACCTTTCTTTACCATAGTCCTTGTAACCAGAGACCTGTTTATTTCCTTAGATTCCTGTCTTTATTTCTGGAGTATGTTGAAATGCCCCCTTTTTTTTTTTTGTCTAACAGTCTTCTCAGCTTCCACTCTGATGCTCAACCTTCTGTTTGCATTTTCTTCTGATATGTTGCGGTGCACAGATTTTCCTCTGGGCTGTTTACCAGTATGCATTGATGTTGTAATTCAAACTTGTGGCATTCTGGAAGCCACTTATGAATTAAATACTTATATCTTTTTCAAATCATAAATGAGTATGGGTTAAGAACCAGGTCTTGTCTCTATACTCCTTTGTGCTCCTTGACAGTGTCTTACCCATATTAGTTGCTAAGTTAGTATTTGTTGACCAAAATCGTAAATTATACAATATTTTTGTGGTTATTTTTTAAAGCTAACATTTGTTGTCTGGTCATTTTTTAAAAGCAAGTTAAGGGTGTCTGGGTGGCTCAGTCGGTTAAGCGTCCGACTTCAACTCAGGTTATGATCTCACAGTCTGTGGGTTCCAGCCTCTCATTGGCCTCTGTGCTGACAGCTCAGAGGCTGGAGCCTGCTTCAGATTCTGTGTCCCCCTCTTTTTCTCTGCCCTTTCCCTGCTCTCTCTCTCTCTCTGTCAAAAATAAGTAAACATTTAAAAAATAAATTAATAAAAGTCTGTTAATTTCTGGAAGAGTTGTCAGTATTCCAGAGGACCTTTGCTCTTTCTTACTGATGGCATCAGTTTTTGTTGATCCAGAGTACACATTTTAAGCAGTTGTTTCACACAGGAGAAAAACAGGGAAAACACCTTGTAAAAACCGGAATGAAAGGTGCATTTGAGTTTGCATAATTTACCTTTAAAATTATACCTAAAACCTTAAATCTGTATATGCATAGAAAATACTAAGTACGTTTTTTTCTTCTTCTAAACTTGAGTTGAACCTCATTAACCTTGATAGGCTATTTGTATTCATAAGAATTCCAAGTATCCTTGATCATTGATTCCCCCTGATTTAATCTCAGCCTCTATCTTCCATCAACTTACTTTTCTTGAAAAAAAAAAAAAATTTGACTTTTAAATTCAATGAGGAACTTCAAAGAAAGGGGAAAAAAAAACCCAAGGTGCTGTACATAATTTAGATTAAATGTTGAAAGTGATAATTGAGTGACAACTGACATGATTATTCATTAGCAGAAACTTGGGACTGTAATGCCATAATTTACTTTTAAAAAGAGGATAGTGGAAAACAGGAATGATAATCAATAATAACTTTTCTTTTTGATGATTAGTACATTAGGAACAGAAGGAAGGTTGTTCCTTTTAACGCACTTTTAATATAAACTCTTGATTCTTGGATTTCTTATACAAAGCTGGCTACTTTACTATGTACTTTGCTATAGTGTTATACAATACTATACAATATTACTTTTTTTTTTTAAATTTTTTTTTTTCAACGTTTTTTTCTTATTTTATTTTTGGGACAGAGAAAGACAGAGCATGAACGGGGGAGGGGCAGAGAGAGAGGGAGACACAGAATCGGAAACAGGCTCCAGGCTCCGAGCCATCAGCTCAGAGCCTGACGCGGGGCTCGAACTCACGGACCGCGAGATCGTGACCTGGCTGAAGTCGGACGCTTAACCGACTGCGCCACCCAGGCGCCCCGACAATATTACTTCTAAACCCTTCTTAGAGATCTTAATTGCCCTGTCTGTAATTTCTACTGTTCTTTTTTATCTGAATAATTTATTCCTTATCTAAGTGCTTGTTGTAAAATAAGGTATTATCTGAGTACTAAGTAGTACTTAATGCATAGATTATAAAGAAAACAAATATTGACAGCAAAGCTTTATAACAAAGGCTAAAATTGTTGAACCTAGTGGAGAGGAGATCTGTCTTTGTTATTAACCAAATTCACTGACAGTGAAACAGATTGCTAAGTCCACAGATGCTCTGTACTCCAAGTTCTTCATAAAGGCAATTACTGGCAGAGATGCCCTACGATAAAAACTCTAAAACTAAATAAACCTTGACACTTTGAGGAAGATTTAGTTTCTCAAATCTTACACCTATATGGGATAATAAAGGAATTCTAGGAGCTGTGAAGAGAGGCAGCTTTTACATTTTCTGTAACTTAGAGTTGCGTGAATATTTCCATAAAGCTAGAAAGTAACAGTGGACCAAATATTTTAAGTTTTCTTTTAAGGTATCACCAGTATTTGCTGTAGTTTATCATTTGAATACGGTCAGTAAAGCAATAATTTGGGAATAAAAGTGTCTATTTTCAAAATCTTTATTTTCTGAAGTCATGATATCTGTTTCATGTATTTTATGTATAAAATACATGTAAATTTCATGTATTTTATGTATATATTGACATAAATTTCATGTATTTTATGTATATATTGAATATATATAAATTGAAAAGGCCTCTTTGTATATGTCTGTGGCGTGTGTGTGTGTGTGTGCGCGTGCACGTGCGTGGACATAGTTGCATGAAGTTGGCGGGGAGAGAGGGAGAAACATTCCTCACAAAATAAGTATTGATAACTTATGTTAGTTATCGATTTGATATTAAAAGCAATTATAAGGATAAAATATACCTTTGGGGATAATTATTGAATGACTTAACTATGGAAAAATACGTGATATCAAATGAATAAGGTAACGTTTTTGCAGAATCTAATTTATAGTTGTTCTTTTCTTGACTACCACAAATGATATTAAAGAGCTATAAAGTAGACTTTATAATAAGCATATTTGACTGTTCATGCATTATCCCTATAGTCTTTACAGTTAATTTTAGAGTGATTTTAATTGATAAGGTATCATTTTAAGTGGAGAGTTAAATTACATTTTAGATGTTTGTTTTCAGGCAGCTTTCTACAAGGAGAAATGAGATTAAGCTCAGCCTCAAACAACAAAAAAGTCCGTGGGCCTGTAATACTCTTGAAAATGTTTGAATGGTATAAATTATCTTTACAAAACAAAGTTTTTAATAAGTAACACATGGCTAACATAAAAGTCAGTGTTAGCAACTTTTTTTTTTTTTCAAATGTATTACACATTTAATTTCTGGTACTTGCAAGAAATATGTGTTGATGTCAGTACTTATTTTGTGGGGGAAACTATCATGATGTTAGACTATTGTTTGCTCTTCCTTAGAGAAGATTAACCAGTTAGACAAATTTTTGGCAATTGTCATTAAAGAGCAGTTTATGCGTTTGTTAATGGTGGATTACCTTGTTGTAGAACAAACTTCCTAGTGAGAAAAACTGGAAAAGCTGGGTAAGACATGTATTTAAAAAAAATACATATATCTTTGAAGTTGTCAGAGAGTTATCTGGGTGCAAGGACAGGAGGAGTCCTGTGTTCTGCTGAGGAGTAGAGTGCAGAGTGATTAGTCTGACACTGGGTGCCACTCTTCCCCTGAAATGTCACAAACTGAGCAAGGCTTACCAATAGAGCGTAGGTTCGTGAAAGAAGCAGGGCCCTTGTAAACGTCCCACACTCTCAGTTGGGATACCCAAAGGGCTCCTGGGTGAGCGGAAAATGCACGAACAGTCACAGAAATGTAGCTTTGAATCTGCTGTGACGTTATCTGTCCCTACTCTAGCCATCTAAATAAAAGTAGATCTTTTGTGGGGGTGGGGGGAAAGGTATTATCCAGAGCCCTCGTGTTATTTCTGTAATTTGTCTTACAGTGTCTAGTATTTTATCAAAAACTTAGCAGTCATATCAAGAAACAAAACACACATTACTAAAAAGCAAGATATAAGCAGGAAATAGAAATAGGTATATAGGCTGTTCAGATATTGGAATTAACACATCAACTTTAAAACAATGGTTATTAATATGTTAAGAAATTAGATCATAAGATACTTAATTCTAGCAGAGAACAGGACATTATAAAAAGAATAGAAATCTGAGAACCAAAATATATAGTAACTGAAATTAAGAGCTGGATAGGTAGGTAAGGTTTAACAGAAAATTAGACACCTTTTTTCTTATTCTTTTGAAGAAATTTATGAGGCTTCCATTCATATATATGTTTAGGTTATATAATTTGTGGTTTGGTTACTGGCTTTATGATCTGTTTTTCTATCTTCTAATTGGTAAAAAGAAAAACAATTTATTGAGTCTTTCATTCAATTAATTTTTTTTTTTATTTTTTATTTATTTTTGGGACAGAGAGAGACAGAGCATGAACGGGGGAGGGGCAGAGAGAGAGGAAGACACAGAATCGGAAACAGGCTCCAGGCTCCGAGCCATCAGCCCAGAGCCTGACGCGGGGCTCGAACTCACAGACCGCGAGATCGTGACCTGGCTGAAGTCGGACGCTTAACCGACTGCGCCACCCAGGCGCCCCTCATTCAATTAATTTTTATTAAGGGTCTATTAGGTATTGAGTCTGGTGCTAGAATCAGGGGTTACACACATGAAATCAACATTCATTGCCCTCAATAAAGTCAAAATCACCGAACTTCTATTTAGCACTGAAGTTTCAGTTCACTAGAAAAGCCAGGCCCCCTTCACCCTTGAGAGGAAGAATCGTAGTGAGACTTAAAATGAGGAACAGGGATGTGGGGGGTCTGAACCTTAGGAAGTAGGCATGAGGAGCCTCCATCCCTATGGTACCAGGATGGCCTCCCTCCTCCAATGGCAGAACAATAAATGTAAAAGCAAAGAGTCCTTGAAGGCAAAAGCAGAAATACCTTCAAATATAAATTGGTATTTGGTGATTGAAAATATGAACGATGGTTTTATAGTCTCATAGGCTTAACAATTCCATTATTTTGTCACATTGGCCCGTTCTATTTGTCCCTTCTAGGTTACAAGAAACTGAGACACACTCAAATGAGGTTTCATGTAGGGAGGCAAGAAACTATCTTGACAGCTGCCCTACTGGGCTTCATGGAGAAAACAAATTTTATACATGTTACCACACTGACTCTGTCATTGAGACTCCTTAGATTGCAACGATAAGAAAACTTGAGGGTGCCTGGGTGGCTTATTTGGTTAAGTGTCCGACTCTTGGATTTGGCTCAGGTCATGATCCTGTGATTTGTGGGTTTGAGTCCCGGGTCAGGCTTCCTTCTGGCAGTGCAGAGCCTGCTTGGGAATTTCTTTCTCTCTCCTTCTCTTTCTGCCCCTCCCCACTTGAGTTCAGCACTCTCTCTCAAAATAAATAAACTTAAAAAAAAAGAAAAGACAAGACAGGGTGCCTGTGTGGCTCAGTTGGTTAAGCATCCGACCTCCGCTCGGGTCACAATCTCACAGTTCGTGAATTGAAGCCCTACGTCAGAGTCTGTGCTGATAGCTCTGAGCCTGCTGCCTGCTTCAGGTTCTGTGTCTCCCACTCTGTCTGCCCCTCCCCTGCTCACATTCTCTCTCTCCCCAAAATAAACAAACATTAAAAATACTTAAAAAAAAAATAAAGAAAAGAAAAAAAAAAGAGAAAACTTGAGCCATTTTTAGATGACTGTCTTGGATTCAGCATTAATTCATTGGTACAGTCATCTGTGACCATGGTGGTGTAGTCATAGGACTCGACTACAGTCTTTTTTTTTTCCCTGTGAATGGATTTGAGTTACTATTGAGTATGAATTGCTTTCAAGCTAAGAAACTTCATTTAATTTTTCTTGTAAAGCTGGTTTACTAGCAACATATTTTCTTAGTTTTTGTTTACCTGAGAATGTCTTTATTGCACCTCATTTTAAAAAGATAATTTTGCTGGATATAAAATCTTAGTTGACTTTCTTTCAGCACTTTGAATATGTCATCCTGCAGGTTTTGTTTCTTCCTTGTTTCTCATGAGAAGTCTAATGTTAATCCCATTGCATTCCTGTTCCTGAGGAGCCACTATTTCTTGTACTGCTTTCAAGATTTTATCATTGTCTTTGCCTTCAGTGTTTGATTCGGATATGTTCTTTGTATTTAACCTACTTGCAGTTCATCAAGCTTCTTGGATATGTAGCTTATGTTTTTTTTTCATATTTGGGAAGTTTTAGCTATTATTTTCTCTTACATATTTTTTATTTGTGTCTCTCCATTCCATCTAGTGTTTTTTTGTTTTTTTTTTTTAAGTTTATTTTGAGAGAGAGCACGTGTGCGCACAAATGGGGGAAGGGGCAGAGAGAAAGGGATAGAGAGAATCCCAAGCAGGCTACACACTGTTAGCACAGAGCCCGATGTGGGGCTCCAACTCATGAACCGTGATAGCATGACGTGAGTTAAAATCAGGAGTCAGATGCTCAACTGGCTGAGACACCCAGGTACTCCCCTCCACCCCCATCTAGTATTTCTGTTGCATGTATGTTGGTATCCCACATTTCTTTGGGGCTTAGTTCATTTTTATTTTTTCTCTTTCTCCTTAAGGTGGCATAATCTCCATTGATTCATTGAGCCTTTCAAATGAATTTTTTATTTCACTGGCTGTATTTTGCAACTTCAGAATTTCCATTAAAAAAATAATTTCTATCTTTTTATTGCTATTCTCTATGACATTGTCATTATACACTTTTCTTATTAAAAAAATGGTTTCCTTTAGCTCTTTGAACACATTTATTAAAGCTTTTTAAAAATCTTTGTTAAGTTCAACATCTGGTCCCCCTCAAAGATAGTTTCAGTTGTCTTCTTTTTTCTTTGTAGAGGTCACACTTTTTATTTTTTGTTTATTTTTTATAAAGTTTATTTATTTTGAGAGAGAGAGTGCATGAGTGGTGGAGGGGCAGAAAGAGAGAGAGAGGGAGAGAGAGAGAGAACACCCCAAACAGACTCTGTACTATCAGCACGGAGCCACCGACGCAAGTCATGAACCTGATCTGAAATCAAGAGTCAGATGCTTAACCGACAGAGCCAACCAGGCACCCCGCGGTCACACTTTTTAGATTTCTTTTCATATGTACTGATTTTTATTGAAATTGGACATTTTATGTATTAAGCCTGGATACTAATTCCCCACCTTTTGGGGTTCGCTGTTACTATTTGCCTTTTTGTCTCTCCTGTTACTCCTCAGAGGGTACAGCCTTAAGTATGTGTGGAGTCTCCTTGACAACCAGGGATGATTGTGGTTTTAGCTGGGTTCTCTTTGACTCTCTAGTTCCCTGACTCTCCCCATTAAACTTTTGACTTTTGGATAGTCTGATTCTGTTGATACCCTACCTGGCTTTATCCTCTCCAGTAATTGCTAGCTGATCTTTTTTTTTTTTTTTTTTTTTTTTTTTTTTTTTTTTTTTTTTTTTGGACAATGCCCTGGAATTGTACCACAGTCTGATTTTATTAAAGACCGCTCTTCTTAGCTTTTTCCTTGACTCTCTCTATTAAATTTCTAGCTGATCTGTTGTTTCACTTGTTGCTACTAGTATTATGGAAATTACCAGCTTCTTAACCACTCGCCCCCAAGATCTTCATCATTTTTGACATCATCCTTAGACATTAATTTCCTTATGTTCTGTTACAAGTAAAGTCAGTCCCCTTAGAACTTTGAGCTCTCTGTTTATGTAACTTCCCTCTTCTCAGCTGAGCTCAGGGACTGTAGCCTGCTTCCCTCTGGGGTGGTGCCCCAGCTCTTCAAGTGTGGTGCCGAGTGGGGATGGTAGCCCCTGATCTTCTGAGCTTGTCTCTTCTGTTGTGGAACCTTCACTGTATGAGAGAGCTGGGGCAGGAGCAGTCTAAGTCTGCGATGCCTTCTGTCCTATGAGTAGAGGTTGGTTGGGAAAAGAGACCCTCAGTCCTTTGACTATGTCTATTTGGCATAGAGTTTCCACACATTCATCTGGGGGGTGATGGTCCCTCTATGGGTCCTTGAATCTAAGATGAAGGATGTTGTAAAATTTACTAAACTACTTTATATGTTAATAAGTGAAGGATGCATATAATAATCTCTAGGGTAACCACTAAAAGAAGAGTAATGGGTATATAGCTAATACAGAAGAAAAAAGTGAAACAATTAAAAATTATTTCCAGGGGTGTCTGGCTGGCTCAGTCCGTACAGCATATGATTCTTGATCTCAGGGTTGTGAATTCAAGCCCCACTTTGGGCGTCGATCTTACTTAAAAAAAAAAAATTACTCCCCAAAGAGAACATAAAAGAAAATCTTCACAACATTTTGTAAATGAATATTTCTTCCAAAATTTCCACCTTACACTTGGCTGCATTAGGAAAATGAAAAGAACAAGCAACCCTGGGAGAAGATATCTGCAGAACATATATGTAACAAAAGACTGGTATTGTGTTTATATATCATTCCTGTATATTTGGTGACTTAGGACTGTGCTTGGTTGTTTTAACATTTGTAAAGTATATGAGAAAATCCTATTAGTATCTCAACAGATAAAGCATTTATGAAAGTTCAATATCCATTAATTAGGGAAACTTTTAGTTTCCCTAGTTAAAAGGAAGAGAGGGAAACTTTCTGATACTGAAGAATATCTACTAAAAACCTATAGCAAATGTCATACTTAATAGTGAAATACTGATTTTATTTTATTTTTATATTTTTAAGTTTATTTATTTTGAGAAAGAGACACCGAGTACATGAGCAGGGGTGGGGCAGAGAGAGGGAGAGAGAATCCTAAGCAGGCTCTGCACTGCCAGCGCAGAGCCCAGTGTGGGGCTAAAACCCACAAACTGTGAGAGCATGCCCTGAGCTGAAGTCAAGAGCTGGATGCTCAACTGACTGAGCCACCCAGTCACCCCTGAAATACTGATTTTAAATGAAGGAAGCACTTTCCTCTATTCAATAATGTAATAGGGTTAATAGTCCAGGCAATAAAGGAAAAAGAAGGGTATCTGTTAGGAAAGGAATTAATAATGTCTTTATTTCCACCTGATATTTTTAAAAATCCATGCACTCTACAGGTAAATTATTAGCATTAACAAGTGAGGTATATATTTAAGCTAAGATAATTAAAACCACATATCAAAATAAAATGAACTTTGATCAGACCTTTAAGGCTAAACTAAAAACCACTGAATCATGTTCAGTCACATTGTTTCCACAAAACATGTTGTCCTAAGTACTGATTAAAAACAAATAGAATTTTTTTTGCACTCTTGGTTAATTTATGTAATTTATTTATTTTTTTTTAAAGAGAATATACATAATCAACATTAAGCAAGAAAAGAATTCTACCTGTACATATGAAGAAGAAAAATTAGTGTATTAAGTCATTATATTAATATGAATCAGTGGCTGCTCTAGATTAGCATCATCTGGTAGCACTTTCAGCAGTGAGGGAGATGTTTTAAATCTGTGCTGTTCAATATGTTAGCCGTATGTACCCATAGAGGACTTGAAATGAGGTCAGTGTGGCTGAGTTTTTAATTTTAATTTTACTTAATTTAAATATAGGTGGAACTTAAATGGTGGGAATGTGATTGGATGGTGTGAAATTAGGTTAGGAGCCATGTCTTATATTCCTGTGGGTGTAGAAAGCACACTGATTTTCCTTTGATTGTCTGAAATATGACCTGGCTGTGTTGTGGGAAGGTGGTGTTCTTGGACTTGATTGAGAACTGATTAAAGGAACATCCTTCATAGCCAGCCCTTTCTAAGTGTATAGGAGTCAAGAAAGGGATTTCTTTCTTTCTTTCTTTCTTTCTTTCTTTCTTTCTTTCTTTCTTTTATTGTGGTAAAATACACAAAACATAAAATTACCATCTTCACCATTTTTTAAATGTACAATTCAATGGTATTAAATAAATTCACATTATTGTACAACCATCCATTCTCATCCCCACTGAAACTCTGTATCTATTAAATAACAACTCCCACTTCCTATCTCCCTCAGTTTCTGGCAACCACTATTATACTTATTATACCACTCTGAGTACCTCACTGAAGTGGATTCATGTAGTATTTCTATTGATGTGGTTGGCTTATTTCACTTAACATAATGTCCTCAAGTTTTATCTATGTTGTAGCATATTGCAGAATTTCCTTCCTATATATTCCATATATGGAATCCATATATCTATATAGCTATATCTACACACACACACATATATGTATGTATGTATATATATATACTGATGCATAATTAAGTAAAATGAGGTCTATATTTTGCTTATCTATGGTATATATATTCCATATATGGTATACCATAGATAAGCAAAATATATATCACATTTTGCTTATTTATCCATCAGTTCATGGATTCCTGGGTTGTTTCCATATTTTAGCAATTGTGAATAATGCTGTTAGGAATAATGCTGTGAGTGTATAAATATCTCTTCGAGACTCTGCTCCTAGTTTTTTGGGGTATATATCCAGAAGTAGAATTATTAGATCATATGGTAATTCTGTGTTTAATCTTTTGAGGAACCACCATACTCTTTCCCACAGTGGCTATACCATTTTATATTCCTATCAACAGTGCACAAGGGTTCCAGTTTGTCCACATCCTCATCAACACATGTTATATTTTGTTTTTTATTTATTTGTTTGTTTTTTAGTAGTAGCCATCCTAATGGATATGAGGTGGTATCTCTAGAGATCATTATTTTTGTTTGAAACAGTATTAACAAAAGAAAAAAAAGGCTCCCCTATTCCATTTAGCCTTCCTTAGCTTTGATTTCTTTCAAGAAATCAAAATTGAGAAATTAAGAAAAGTTGATTTCTCTTAACTGCACAATGTTACTGTGTCACGTAAGATAACATGTCTGTTTTCTTTCAAATAAACCGTAATTCTCTATTAGAATGTAGAACGTTAATATTAAGTGTTAGGTTACATTTAATTTCTCCTCTTGACTATATGTCACGTAATTAGAGATACAATATTTCTTTAGTTGAACTATGTAATTTATGTTGGTCCTCAGCTGCCACATCAATATTGGTAAGAACACAGGTGTCTGTGTTTTATTGATGCCTGCTTTGTCCTAATACATTTCATAGCAAATGTATAATCAGAGGTTGTTCTGCTTCAATCAAAAGCAGTCGCAAATACCAACCTGCTTAAAGCAGAATAGTTTTATCCCATCTATATTCAAATTTTCTTCTCCCAAAGTGCTTGCTTTAGTTAAACATCAGAGTTGCAGAGTTAAAATTATCAGTCAGAGTGTGAGAAAAACTAAGAAAACACAAATGTACTTTGAGATAATGTGTGCCAGGGTCAGAACTTCCCCAGTGTGTTGCTGGGGCCTAGATGTTAATTATATGTCCCCTTGTGTTTTAAGTTGAATACTGTGAAGAAATGTGTATTTAAAATATTCCATGTAGTGAACATCATGACTAATGAAACAGAAGTTAATATTTTATTTCTTCACAAGGATATGAATGTATTTAATTAATTGAACATTATTTTCTATACTTTGCTTAAACTAAGTATCATGTTTCATTAAAAAGTACAAGGAAACTATAGTTGTATGAAGCAGATATGTTCTCATAGGATTTGTGGAGAAGTAATTATTTTTAATCACTGAGAAAGTCCAAGGAACCTGTTATTTGGGATTAATGTGCTTTAATGTATCTCTGCTTCATTTGACAAAAAGAAAATGATACTAGTATACATGGTCAAAATTAGAAGGATAGAAAAGACAGAAGGTTATATTGGTAAAGGAAGAATTTACTTGTGACATGGTTACTACAGTGGTCCCTGATGTGTAATGTGACTGATCCCTAACTCATAAAAGGGTTTGGATCAGTTATTTTTCCTTATTTTTAAGAACTTTTTAATTAAAATTTTTTATTTTTTGAGAGAGATTTGTAAGCAAGTTCCATGCTAAGTGTGGAACCTGATGCAGGCCTTGATCTCATGACCCTAGGATCATGATCTGAGCTGAAATCGAGTTGGACACACAAACCAGCTGAGGCACCCAGGTGCTCCTAGATCAGTTATTAAAGACAATTAATATGTATTTTGCTTGAATTAAAAAAAATTGACTCAGATTTTAGGTATATATTCTACTTTCAGCCAATCATGACTTAAAAACAAAAAGTTTTAAATAGTGTGATCTCAATGAGTGATGGTCTAATTTAGCTGTGTGTAGCTATATTTTGGGGCTACCACACTTGTTTTGATTGATTTGAGTTCTTTTATTCAGAGACTTCCCTTAACTCTCCTGACTGTGGAAAATTGATTAGTTGTCCTCTCACTATCAGTTCATAAAACACCTAAATTATACCGAAATGAATGAGTTTATCAAGACATGCAAGAATTTGTCAGGCTCGTTTCCCAATAGAGGTGAGTGGGGCATGGCTTAATTGAGAATCTGAGAATTTCAGGTGAAATACTGTTAAATCTGTCCTTTTGTTTATACAGTAAAGGCAAAACTTTATAACATCAGTTAGGGGTTAGTGTGGGAAATAGAACTGCTCTAGGTGTTTTATGCAATAGTTGTTTATAATAATATTGGCAGATGTGGCTTGGCCTAGGCTTCTAAGAAAGGGTAGCATGAAGGGGGATATTCACTGCAGAACAAAATAAATTGTATCTATGAGACCTTGCTGGCCAGCAGCAAAAAGCCAAATTAGCAAGTATATTGTCTCCACCTCATTTCCACAGTTTAATTCTGTCTCTGTTGAGTCTGATTTGCCCCCAAACCTAGCTCAAGGGAGTACTGAACATTCAGTTTTGTAGCCTCTGTGGAATGGGAGAATGTATTAGAAGGAATTGGGCATAGGGACTGACTGCTTTTGGTCCTAAACCACAGCGCTAGTAATCAGGTTTTCTTTTAGCTGAGAAACATGACCTTGCTTTGTCTTTGAACCTAGCCCTGTGTCCATAGTTGGCACTCTGCGAATGCTGGCTGAATTCATGTTAATCCTAATATCATATTTACAAATACCGTCCTGTGCATTAGTAATGTTATATTCAATCCGTAGTTTCTTTGCAGGTTTTTGTTTTTGTTTTTTGTTTTTCAAGCCTCCTGTCCATTTTAGGTTTGTTAAAATCAAATCATCTATATATGCAAAGTCACATGGAAACTAAAATGTTCCAACATGCTAGAAAAGAGTTTAGCTTCAATAAACACACACACAAAAAAATAAATAAAATTTTAGTGTTCTTTTTTTTTTTTTTTCCTGTACTTGAATCAATTCTCTTTCTCACCTGAGAAATTTGCATCTCCTTTTGGCTGTAATATCCCTATTCAATCAATGTTTTCATCTTGTGTCTTCTTTAAGGAAGTCATATTTTGGACTGGAATTAGTCTTATCTTTGTTCACAGAGTCAATATTAAGGTAATTAATTGAATTCTGTTTCTAATGGTGTTCTACTTGAGGCTTGTGTGTTACTTATTAGCTTTAATGTCACTGTTTTTGTCCATATAAAGAACTGGATTTATATGCCTGTACTTTAAATATCGTTTTTGTTTCAGTATATCCTTTTGATATAGAGAGTTGCTACTTTTCACTGTGCTGGGTATTTAGAGACCTTATTGTGAAACAGATCATTCTGTTGTGGTTTTGTGTGTTTTTATATGAGAAATATCGTAATTAATAAGGGTGTTTTCAACCAAGGAAACTTGGTAACCAAAACACTCTTAAAATAACTGGTTGTCAATACCAAGATATAAAAACTCTTAATCTTTGTAGTAATTAAAACTTAAAAGTATTTATTAGTTTTGGTAAAGTGGGTATAATACAAATACATAATTGTAAACGTTTTTAATGTACTAAAAAAGTGTGTGGTGTGTGTGTTTATCTTCAACTGTGGTACCATATATTTGATGAATGTAAAACTGAAAGGCTAGAATTATAAGAATTAAAAGAAAAATTTATAGGTAATTTTGTCCTAGAATTTAGAAGGCACTTTAATCAAACTGTTTGGGAAGATTGAACAAATTGAACAAGTGGCTTTTTCTCTGCACTGATTTTTCATTACTATATAGAGCCTTTACAAATAATTGTATTTCTATTTGGTTTGCCCCCGATTTGGAATCATTCATTTTCAAACATTGCAAAATCAAGTTAGTTTGAATTCTGACAAAAGATTATTTCCAAATGTTTGGGAGAGGTGTCTAGTTGATCGGATTCTCTTGCTGACCTTTTTCCCTCTTCCCCCTTCTCCTCTCAACACCATTTCCCATTTCCCCTGCCAACACCAGTATTAGGAGCACTTCCATCATGAAGGAAGCTACCGAAGGGAAACAGAGGACAGGAGTGCTAGGCACACGCTTGCCCTGGCTGTGTCAGCTGCTGTTGACTTCTGAGACTGACTGCCACGGACACTCATTTTCTCTCTGGCTCTGTTTGTCTCTTTCTTCCCCCTGCCTCCTTCTCTTGCTCTCTTTCTCTTTATTACTTTCAATAGCAACTGCAAATTATCTTCTTTTTGATCCCTTAGCCACCGCCTAATGATGTTAGCTCAGGGCTCTTTTCTTTTTGACAAAGAATCGTTGCTAGAAAACATTATATAAAGATAAGAACAGAGGTAGACAGTAAGAAATGAAACAGAAGTGTAGATTAGGTAGCATAAATTGGGAAGAGAGGCAAAATTTGAAATACAGAAGGAAGAATTGCTCACATACATCACATTTATTAAAAATAACTGTTATGTCTCTGTTTCCCCAACTACGCTGTGTGGTTCTCTGTAGCAGTAGAATGGAGAACCACCCCTTCTTATTCATCTTTTTGTCTCAGAAGCTTGGTTGTTGCTGAGTGCAGTAAATGTTTATTGAATGAATGAAAACATACCTGTATTTTCTTTGGAAAGACTGACAGGTGATTTTTTTTTTCTTGCTTTTTCTTCTTTTTTTTTTTTTCTAGTCTCTTGAATGTCATAGATGGTTCTTATCTATTATAAGGCAGCTCTATTGAATTTGATTGCTGAAATGAATTCGGTTGAGGAAAAAATTGGTTCTAAAAGTCCATTCCTGCTTTAAAAAAGATGATCTTCAATTATTTTTAATGTTGCTATAATATTTTAATATCCTAGTGTTAGCATAATGTCCTTTGGTGATTAATCTTTCTCAAGCACATATCTGATCATGTTATTCCCTTGCCGAACAACTTTTGAAAGCTTAAGCTGGATTTCACCATTCCCCCAACCTGGTTCCTGACCTTACTTTTTAAATCTCTTTTTAGCATTCTTGAAATTTACTCTTTTTTCCCCCTACTGTTTATTAATTTATTTTGAGAGAGAGAGAGAGAGAGCGAGCGAGCACGAGCAGGGGAAGGGCAGAGAGAGAGGGAGACAGAGAATCCCAAGCAGGCCCCGTGCTGCCAGAACACAGCGCCGCGTGGGGCTCTCACCCACAAACCATGAGATCATGACCTGAGCTGAAATCAAGAGTTGTGTGCTTAACCAACTGAGCCACCCAGGTGCCCTGAAAGTTACTCTTCATGAACAGCCCTGGTGGCCCAGCCTGTGGCTCTTGCCCATGCTACCATTGGTCTTAAATGCCTGTCATTTGATCAGTGACCCAGTCTTTTCTGTTCTTGACACTTGAGTTTGCCCATTGTCTCCTTATTTTATGTGCCTTTCTTGATGAGTTCTTGCGGATCAGAGTAGTTTCTCTTGAATTTACTTGCTTAAATCCTATTTCTACTAGCCAGCACTGATGTCCCTTCCCTCCTGCTTGGCTGTATTTGTCCCAATCAGTATTTCCCATACAGTACTTTCCTTGGTCCCTCGGCAGGGTCATGAACATAGGAGGGGATAACTAGTCTATGCCTGATTTTGTTTTAACCAAGCCAACTCTATTCTGTGATGTTTTTTTTTTTTTTTCCTTTCAGCTTCAGAAGTTTCCAGAAACATACATGCATCAGATATTGTATAATTCCTATTCAGGATTTCCTCCTAGCTCAGGAACATGGTATCTTACTTCATTATTTAAGAGGTTGTTTGGCTAGTATCCAAGTTGGTAATATAGTTACTAACTATATGGAATCAATATTAGTTTTAATATTAGGGACCTGTGGCTAGTCTTTTTTTTTTTTTTTTTTTTTCTGCTGTAAACTATCTCCCTTATCTGGGATTGATTACTTTATCTCCTTGTCCCTCAATTTCCTTATCTCTAAAATATAGGCATTGAATCACATCTCTAATTTTTTTAAAAAAAAATTTATTTTAGAGAGTGTGTGAGTGGGAGGGAGGCAGAGAGAGAGAATCTTAAGCAGGCTCCATGCTGATCGTGAAGCCCAACGCGGGGTTTAATCTCATGACCCTGGGATCATGACCTGAGCCAAAATCAAGAGTCAGATGCTTAACTGACTGAGCCACCCAGGCACCACCACACTACTTTTTAAAATAGAATATCTCGGGGCGCCTGGGTGGCTCAGTTGGTTAAGTGTCCGACTTCAGCTCAGGTCACGGTCTCGCGGTCTGTGAGTTCGAGCCTAAGTGGGGCTCTGGGCTGATGGCTCAGAGCCTGGATCCTGCTTCCGATTCTGTGTCTCCCTCTCTCTCTGCCCCTCCCCCGTTCATGCTCTGTCTCTCTCTGTCTCAAAAATAAATAAACGTTAAAAAAAAAAAAACATATAAGTGTTAAAATAGAATATCCCTTTTACATTTTCTGTTTTCGTTTTAATGCCTTATTCATTTGAGTACGCTGTCTGTTGTTTTCTTAAAATTTGAATACGACCACTGCAGCAATTAAAAAGGGAGCCATTGGCAGCCAAAGCCAGTTTCAAGGGGAGAGTTCTTTTCTCCCATCTTCTAAATGCATTGCTGTAATGCTAATGCATTCTTTTTTTTTTTTTTAATTCTTTTTTAAAATGTTTATTTTTGAGAGAAAGAGAGAGCAAGTGAGCGTGCGTGTGCGTGCATGCCGGGAGGGGCAGAGAATTCAAGCAGGCTCTGCGCTGTCAGCACAGAGCCTGTTAACAGGGCTCGAACTCATGAACTGTGAGATCATGACCTGGGCTGAATTCAAGAGTCTGACACTTAACTGACTGAGCCCCTGTAATGCATTCTTTAATACATTCTTTTCCTTTCTGTCTATTCTTTGGCCATTTTAATACAAGGACAAAAAGAGTTAACATAGTAGTTAACATAGTTTCCTTAGGCCTGCTTCCAAAATAGGCCCTTGTTTGGCATCTGGGAGACTTAATGATGATCAAGTTAGAAATTTTCCTTGATGAGTGTAGCTCATGGTGCCTAGACCTTTTGTACAAAGAATATGGTTTATGCTGAACACTTGCTTTCTTTCTGGGAGTCTGGAATTTTGGTATATACCAGGCAGATGGTACGTGAGTGACTAGTTGTAAAACTTGGGGAACTGAGTCTCTAGTGAGCTTCCTTGGTAGATAGTACTTCATACATGTCGGAATTCACTGCTAGAAGAATTGAGTACACCCTGTGTGACTACTGAGACAGGACTCTTGGAAGCCTGTGCCTGGTCTCCACTGGTTTATGCCCCACATTGTTTTCTCTTTGCTGATTTTGCCGTGTATATTTTCACTCTCATAAATCTTAGCATAAGTACGACTATATACTGAATCCAGTGACTCCTTCAATTCTCGCCAAACCTGAGACCCTCAACACAACTACTCATTAACATGTTTTCCTACCTGAAGAAAGAGAAACAGAAAAAGACATTAAATGTATGTTTTAGATTAAGTTGGAGCTTTTAAGCTTTATAAACCTTTGGTAACGTACTGTGAAAGGGATCAGGACATACCACCCCAACATATCACTTTGGTATATTGATTACTTTGAGCTGGAGGCACTTGAGAAATAGTAGATGCAGGAAGAGTACTCTGAGCTCTTTTTCTACCTAAAAAG
The DNA here is from genome assembly GCF_023721935.1 of Panthera uncia. Lineage (NCBI taxonomy): Eukaryota > Metazoa > Chordata > Mammalia > Carnivora > Felidae > Panthera > Panthera uncia. The sequence continues at coordinate 21,388,890 of NW_026057582.1, forward strand.
AAGATACCCTGAGGTAGATACCTCAAGAATCCCCTGAGGAAGATACCCTCCCTCTACCAGGAAGAGAAGAACATTTTTTATCATTGGAAACTGGGAGCTGATTCCAAAATGGATCTGAACAGACAAACCTAAAATAACCCTGATCTTCCATTAGTTTCCACCATGTATTTCCTAGTCACTTGTCCACAGTTTACTGCCCCCTAGAAGCTCATTAGATCCCTTTTCCTTTTTCTTGTCATAAATTAGAATTTATAAATTCAAATGAATTAAAAAAGGCTTAGAAGCTCTTGGTCCTAACCACTTTTTTGGGTCTTCATGTTTCCAACAAAGGCTCTTAGGTATATGTATAAATATTAAATAAAATTTGTGTGCTTTTCTTCTGCTAATCCGTCTTATGTTGGTTTAATTCTCAGGACCAGCTACAGAACCTAAATGGTTCCCTTTAGGAACCAAAAAGTCTTCTCTACCAAAAAACTGGAAGGAATTCTTGGGAAAAAGAACATTTCTATGTTTTTGGATTACGTTTGTCTTTGACAGTACTTATGTAGTGATAAATAAATAATAGACTTGATTAAGTGATATGAAATTTAACCACCCTGCTCTAGTGGCTGAGATAATTTCATATAATTTAATTGTAAAAAGTTCTTTAGGATAGAAGAGGCTTCCAGGAATGTATGATAGTATTAACAGAATTGAAAATCATTCTAATGGAATAAATAAAATTGCTTTTCATTTAGCATTTCATGTAGTACATAGGAAGATACTAATATTTAGTATACAAAAACATTTATTTGTGGGTTAATGATGTGTTTGTTTACTTGTGTGCTCTATGTATATGTGTGTGTGCCAAGGATTGTTATGAGGGTTCTGTAATATAATCTCTTGATTGTTGGGGGAGAAATGTATATTACAACTAGATAATTGTGATTGGTTATTTGAGGAAGAGGGATTAAAAAAAAAAACAGTCAAAACAGTGGCTGAGTAGAACTTACCAAGGAATGAATATAGGAAGGAATTCTATGACAGGTTTTACCTGAAGAATAACACAGATAGACTGTTGGGAGCAAATCAGTAGCAACAGTTTCCAGACTCAGGGCAGTTAGAGGCAGTGTTCATCCAGTTCAAATTCAAACCTACTTTCCCATCAGTAGTGAGAACTACAATTCCTCAGGATTAGAACCTCATCCTTTTCTGTTTATTTATACTAACATACCCAATCAATACCGTGATGTTTTCAAATACTCTTCTCAGTGAAATATTGTATGTAATATGTTAATATGAAAGTGTATAATTTTTAAAATGTGAGAACAAAGGAATTTATGTGCTGAAGCTCTGGGCTTACGTATATTAATCATGTGCCTATTCTTGTTCTGTAATTGCAGAAGAATAAATAGTGTTGAACTAATTTTCCTCCTGAGTTCAAAAGCTTGCTGGAGAAATTTGAAAAATTTGTATACTTGAGTCCATTATAAATTTGAGGCTCACTGTGACCTTATTTCTGTTTGTTAGCTTCTAAACATTTATCTCTTGTTCATTTTCTCTTCTTTTCCTATAGCAGTTATTTCAGACTTTCTCACTATTTAAATATACAATTCCATTCCCATTTCTATACTCTCTCAGCAGAGAAAGTCTTTACTGCCATTTTATTAGCAGGACCACCTTTTTGTTAGGAGTTGGGCATCAAATAAATCCAGTTTTTTTTGACATACTAAAATTAAGATGTCTGTGGGATTCCCAAATGTAGCCTGTCATTATGTAGTTAGGTATTTAAAGGCCTGGAGTTTATCAGTCTGGCTCCTGAACTAGAAATCACTTATATTTCTGTCTACATACTTACTTATTAGAGATATTTTATAGATAGGATGGTGCTTAATACTAGAACCCTATAGCATTATCTGTATTTAAAGGCTAAATGTAGAAGAGACCCAGGAAAGGAGATTATTAAAGAACAGGAAGAAAAAGAACTAGTAAAGAGCGGTATATGAAAGTCAGGGAAGAAGAGAGACGTAAAAATCAGAAGGGGCAATTGACAGTGTCACACAGGAAACTAGGATAGATTGTTAAAGAGTTCGTTGTGTTTGGCTATAGGTGATCTTTGGGCATCTTGATGAGAGTTCTTTTAATTGTATGGTAGGGATGGAACCGAGATCCAATGAATGGAGAAAGGAATTAGGAATAAAATTGTGGAGTATCAGGTGTGGACTGCTCTTTCTAGGAGTTTGGCTTAATAGAAGAGTGTAGAGTGCTGGTTAGATCATGTTGGATTGATAAAGGTTTTGTTTGTTTCATTAAAAAATAATATTGTGATTTTATTTTCTTATTCAAGTATAATTAACACACTGTGCTACATTAGTTTCAGCTATACAACACAATGACTTAACAATTTCACACATCTTTCAGGGCTCATCAAGATATAACCCCATCCCCTCTTCTGTGACAACAGCTAGTTAATTTTTTTTTTCTGTTTAAGAGTCTATTTTTTCTATTGAAGAGTCTATCTATTTTTGTCTCTTTTTTATTTGTGCATTTGTTTCTTAAATTTCACATGAGTGAAATAATATGATATTTGTCTTTCTCTGACTTATTTCACTTACCTTTATACCTTCTAGGTCCATCCATGTTGTTGCAAATGGCAAGATTTTATTATTTTTTACATTGGAATAGTATTCCAGTGGTGTGTGTGTGTGTGTGTGTGTGTGTGTGTGTGTGTGTGTATCACCTCTTTATCCATTCATCTATGAGTGGATACTTGGGTTGCTTCCATATCTTGGCTATTGTGAATAATGCTGCAGTAAACATAGGGGTACATGCATCTCTTTGGATCAGTGTTTTCATTTTCTTTAGGTAAATGCCGAGTAGTGGAATTACTGATCAGATGGTAATTCTAGTTGTAATTTTTTGAGGAACCTCTATATTGTTTCCCCACAGTAGCTGTTCTAGTTTGCATTCCCTCCAACAGTGCATGGAGGTTCCTTTCCCACCCCGCCCCCCCACATCCTCACCAACACTTGTAATTTCTTGTGTTTTTGATTTTAACCATTCTAACAGGTATAAAGTGATATCTCAATATGGTTTTAACTTGCATTTCTCTGATGATTAATGATGTTGAGCATTTTTTATGTGTATGTTGGCCATCTGTAAGTCTTCTTTGGAAAAAGATCTGTTCAGGTTCTCTATTTTTTATTTGGATTATTGGTTTTTTTTGGTATTGAGTTGTGTAAGTTCTTCATGTAGTTTGGATATAAACTTCTTATATGATATATCATTTTTAAATATCTTCTACATCTTGGTAGGTTGCCTTTTTGTTTTCTTGATAGTTTCCTTTACTGTACAAAAGCTTTTTATTTAGGTGCCGTTCCAATAATTTAATTTTGCTTTTGTTTTCCTTGCCAAAGGACATATTTAGAAAAATTGTTTCTATGGCCATTGTCAAATAAATTACTGCCTATGTTTTCTTTTAGGAGTTTTATGGTTTCAGGTCTCATGTTTAGGTCTGTAATCTATTTTGAGATTATTTTTAGGTATGGTGTAAGAAAATGGTCCAGGTTCATTCTTTTGCATGTAGCTGTGTAGTATTTCCAGCATTGTTTGTTAAAGAGACTGACTTTTCCTATTGTATATTCTTGCCTTCTTTTTCATAGATTAATTGACCTTAAAAGCATGGGTTTATTTATGGATTCTTGATTCACACTGATCTTTGTGTCTACACTTGATCTTAGCCAAAAGGCTGAGAAGCGATTGATCTTTGTGTCTATTTCTGTGCCAGTACCATACTGCTATGATAACTATAGCTTTGTAGTATACTGAAATCTGGGATTGTGATACCTCCAGCTTTGTTCTTTTTTTCCAAGATTGCTTTGGCTATTTGGAGTCTTTTATGGTTCCATACAAATTTTAGGATTATTTTTTCTAGCTCCGTGAAAAATGTTTTTGGTATTTTGATTGGGATTGCATTAAAAGGGTAGATTGCTTTGGGTAGTAGGGACCAATCCATGAACATGGAATACCTTTCCATTTGTTTGTATCATCTTCAATTTGTTTCAGTAAAAAAAAAAAATTACTGTGATTTTTAAAGATGGGAATAGTAGAGAATAATGATCCAAGAGGAAAAGAGAGGTTCAATACAAGGAAGAGAAGGCATAATTGTTGTAGTGAAGCCCTTGATGGAAGTGGAAGGAAATTACAAAGATAGGCTAATTTATTTAAGAAGGATCCCTTTTCCTCAGAGGCTGGAGAGGAGGACAGGTTAGCCATTGGTAAGTTTTACAATAATACATTAAGGAAATTTGGGTGATGTCCTGCCGAATGGCCTCAGTTTTATTTCTGAAGGAGGAGCTATGTTACATACTAAGAGTGAGTGAAAAGATGGTAGGTGTGAGACAGGACATTTTAGATGGGCCACATGTGGATTGGAAAGCGGCATGCAGTAGAATTTCTGGGCGTTGAGGAGTTGCCTGTCCATGTGCCATCACATCAACTAATACTCCTGTGTGATTTTCCTTAGAGGACTCAGTAACTGGATATAGGAAACAGGAAATTTGTCAATTCCCCAAGAGCTGGCGATTTTGCCATTCAAGTTTTGTTTTAAATAGGAGTTTGAAACATGAACAACAGAGTGGCTAAAGTGAAAATTAAGGAAATTAGGTCAAAGAACTTGGATTTAAAGCCAGCAAACGAAATATCAAGGCGTGGTCATCTTCCTGACAATGAGGAGCAGATGTATCACAAGAAAAGGAGTGAGGGAGCTGGGCAGATTGGTAGATAAAGCCTAAGGCCTAAGGGGTAGGAAGGAGGGGAGGATGGGGTAGTGGGGGGGAGAGGGAGTACTTGGACATACCTCTTACTTCAAAGGTGGCAGTTCTGAAAAAAGATAACTCGCTAAGATAGGACTGTGGGAGTAGGTGACAAAGAGGCATGGAATTAGGGTCATCTGAGAATCTGTCCTCTTAGCAAAGAGTTGGAAACATGGCCTCTGGAGTCAGACAATCTGGGTCTGAATCCTGTTCCCTCACATATTAGGTATGTGACCTAGGACAAGTTCCAAGTGTTGGTTACTCATCACTAAAATCAAGATAATAATAGTGGGATTGAATGAGATCATTCTTATAAAGCATTTGCTTAGTCCTTTGTATAACTCAAGTGCTCAATAAACTTCAATAGTAGTAATAATAATAATAATTACTATTATTGCTGGTTCCTCATTTAGATCTCAGCTCCTATGTCACCTCCTGAGAGAGAACCCTCTCCAGCCAGGCTGTAAGATATAGGCCTCTTCAAGTAACCACCCATCATTTTGGTATCTAGCATTATCTATTCTTGTAATCTAGTTGTTAGTGTGAATAGCTCCCCAATTTAGATTAAGCCAGGTCTTATTAACCATTCAGTAAACTATGTGCTAACACATAGGAAGGGTACCCAGTCTCCGAAGCATTGGTTGGGGAAAAAAAAAAAAAAAATACTAGTACCTCTCTCTGCTGATGGAGAAATCACATGAATACTGCTTGTTAATAAAGTCGATTTCTAGCTTCATGGTAAAACTTTTAGATAAGGGCAAAGGGTAAACAGCCAGCATCATGGTTTTCTGATTTTATTTTACAATTTTCCACACAAACTTGTGCATAGTTCTCAATTTACTGTTTTGGTTGGGTAGATAAAGGAATGACTCCTCTCTTCCAGACTGCACTGAATTTAGCAAACTGAGCAAATGCAAACCTGTTGCTCAGAAAATGAAGCTTATTTTAAGGCATTATTTTTATTTTTTTGCCAGAATGTCAAACCATGACTTTAATCATGAGAGAAATTGTATTTAACTATTTGAGCCACAGTTCAAATATAATGGAATCTGGAACTGAACATTATACTGTTAGAGTCAGAGGAAGCTGGTAACTATTTCCAGTCTTCATTTGTAGGCACCTTACAACAATGTAGATGATATTTATTGTTTGTCCTAGTGTCATCTTAGTCCCCCGGACACATGGTCTTTTCAGGTTATCTTTGTCACCCCCAGTATTTAGAAAGTAAGGCTCAGGAGGAGCAGCTTATGGGATACATTATTTCTGAATTTGTCACTCCTTTCCAAAGCTTTATAAGATTGAAGATGGAAACATTCTTTTATTTGTATAAAATGTTATATAAAAGCAGTGCCTTCTCATTTTTGAAGTTAAAAATAGATCTTCACCAATTCTTCTCAAATTAAAAATAGGTATGAATCATGATGATTTAGTGCAATTTCCAAATGTATGGTTGACCACTTCTGCTTTAGGGAAACTAGATTTTAAGAGTCCAGGTTTGCTTTTCTTGATTATTACGTATTCCAAGTAAATTTAAGTTTGTTTAAATATCTGTCCCACAGTGATTCATATAAGCTTGAGATAAGTTCAGCAACTTGTAATGTTAGACTTAGCTGGAAATAATCTACCTATAAACACTTTGAGAGCCTTTTAAATAGACTTTCAAGTATAGTATTATCTATACTGATGTTTCTATCATCAATGCACATTTTTATTGTAGATTTTTATTTTATTGTAACATTTTATGTGCTGCCAGAAAGTGAAATATTATGTATGATTGCTATGATAGTCTGACAATTGTAAACTATTGATCTTTTTTCCAGTTGGACAAAGCAAGAGATTTTACAAAAGTAATGCACATTGTTTTTCTCATCAACAAGGCCTTCTATCTCAGTGACAGTCAATTGGAAAATACATATCTTCCCTTTTTGGATAATGAAATAGTGTAAAAAAGGAAACTATTCCTATAAAAAATTATTCCCAACTAATGTTCTTATAAAATACACAGAAGGGGACTCATATTTTCTAGACTGATTACTAATGAAATTTAATACAGATGATTCCCACTTCAGTGACATTAGAGATTCTTGTTTGATGATATGTTATGCATCCAATTTTGACAAGAACATGTTCCTAATATTTCACATGCTTTATTCCCAGAATTTAACACGTGAATTGGAGAACAGGGAAAAGCAGCAACTACAGATGTTGGATCAACTTAAGGAGATCCAGAATCACTTTGAGACTTGTGAGGCCAAACATAAGTGCGCTGACCTTCAGATCTCAGAGCTGACTCACCATGCTGAGGATGCCACCAAACAGGCCGAGCAGTACCTTCTTGAGTTCCAGCAGTCAGAGGCCCTGAGACAGGCAGCGGAGAAGAGGAGAGAAGAGCTGAAGACGAAAGCTCAGGAGTCCATTAGACAGTGGAAGCTTAAGCATAAGAAAATAGAGCGAGCACTGGAGAAGCAGTCTGAAACTCTTGAGCAACTGACAGACAAGAATAATCAGGTATAAAAGCCAAATTCCTAATGGGTGATTTTTGCTGTGACCAGCCATTCATTCATCCATCCTTTGAACAAACACTTGAATGCCATGCTGTTCATATAGTCTATCAAGATGTCCTTGATAGAGAGTCTTTATGTCTTGGCTATTTCAAGGTAAAAAGGAACTTAGTTTTTTAGCTTCTTAAAGCCTTTTTCATAGTTTAACATTCTGTAGATTTTTAGAGTTTGGCCCTTAAAAGAGATCCACCTCCTCCCCCATCTCCCAGTTTAGCTTTTAGTTCCCTGAGTTGAAATTGTTCTTTAATATTCAAATGGAAAAAGAGTAGTGAAATCTTCCATAACATCACTTGACTTTCTCCCCCAGTGCATGAATTTTAGAATCTCATCTTGTTATGTATTTCAATTTAAGTATTAGTTGGAAACAGACATTTAAAGATGTGGTAGTTACTACTGGACCATTTTTTTGGCAGTAACTACAATGCGTTTAGTTAAATGAGTGATGTTCACAGTCTCACTGAGTAGTGTTATCAGGTCGCAAGCCTCTTTAAAACTCAGCTTTTGTGCCTTTTTGATAGCAACAAAAAGCATTTCCCTGATCCATGTGTGCATTTTGAATCATCTTTTCTCTTGTATAATCAGTTAGTTTAAATGGATTTTATGCTCCTATGTTGATTCTCAACTCTATATTTGGGTTGAATTAAACCAAGATGTTTATAATATGATCAGGAAAGTCAGGGTTGACTTTTATCCATGTGTATTCTTGGTTTATCATTTTTCCTTTGTCATTTGTCACTTGTCAAGAATTCTGAACATTCCAGAAGAATAATCATTTGGATAAGTTGACTTTGTTTCAAAAGAAAACAAACTGTGGGGCAATTATATTTATAAAATCAATTGCCAGCCCTTAAGAGTGACAGATGCTTATTTCAGATGAGCTGGCATGGAGAAGATGCTTTACCATTTAGATACGAATGTCTCAGATATAAGATGGAGGAAGTGATCACCTTGGGCTCACTGTGGAGGGCTTTTCAATTTAACCTATCTGACACATACTGGGTGACTGGTTGCCCTGAGGTAAAGCAGTTCTAAAGCTTTCAGACTTGAATCTGAACTGATTTGATCCCAGGAAATTGCTCTACCTTGATTATTCTGTTGTCAGTCTGGTCTGGTAACTGGTTCAGTGAGCATGACTGTAGGGGAGGCAGCTAGAAAGAAGGGGGGGTGGGGGTGAGAGGGGTAGACTGATTGAGAAGTGTCTGGGGACTTTACTTAATTAGAGGAAATTTAGAAGAGTCCATGTCATCAGACGGTATCCTAATCCACAATGCAGAGTTTTCTAGATGGAATTTTTTAGAATATTCACAATTGTTAAACAGTTATTTCCCAGAATGCTCCTGATATAATTATTTTTATCACTTAGCATTGCTAATGATAAGCAAAGAAGTAGTTTTAAAGTGATTGCCACAGTTAGGGTAGTATCACAATTATCACAGCAGGCTTTGTAATTTTCACTTTAAAAGCCTTAAAAATTAATGCAGCATGTTGGAGTTAGAGCAATGGTTAATCAAAGAAGAAAGGGTAACATATTTCACTGCAAATTCAAGTGTCCGGTAAATCCATGATGTGGAAATACACTGTAAATAATTTCAGAAAAAAAGCATGTATATTTTTATGTCTTAGTGAATAATACCCCTAAGGAGTATTTAATACTTAATAAAATCACAAAGCCACCCTAAGGCATTAGTTATACAGCCTATTCCTTTTTTGTTTTGTTTTGTTTTCTTTTTTGGATTAATTATTTTCAAAAAGTGACTCCAGGGTATATTTGGAAGTATGTATTAAAATAAAAATAATACTAATTTACAAATAAAACACATTATGTTTTACAGAATAAATTAATTGCTTACTAGGTAACTTTGTTAAGCCATTTTCCATGCTTAAATGATGCAATTTTTTGTGTTTTCTAAATACTTCTGTGTCTACTTCTCTCTTTTTCCAGCATAATTTATTTTATGCTTTAAGATTTGCCACTTAAAAATGTAGTAGAAGGCTAAAGGGTTTTATTCTCCTAAAAATTGCACTGATTTCTTTTTTTCTTTTTTACATTTTTGGAATTTTGGTAAGATTATCAGATACATATTCTGTTATAGAACTACTTCATTATTGAATGATATGAAATACCAAACAAAAAGCAAAGCATTGCAGAAAAAAAAAAAAAAACCCAGGGAGATCAGATTGTATACTTTCCTTGAAAGAAAATGGCATGGATGTTGACATTAGGGAATCATGATGTTCTTTAAGAATATGTAGATGAACACATATTGGAAGACCTAAAATTCTGTAGATACAAATAAACTAATCATTAGTTGTGATTCTTGTGTCTTTATATTTTTTATTTTTTATGTATTTTGTCATCTTTTTTAAAGTGTTGTTTGAAGTTATTGGTTCTTGTATGTGCTTTGAAAATGATAAAGGAAAAAAATGTTGAACTTGGATTCTGATCATAATGTATGCTTTTCTGAATATTTCCAAATTTATATAACTTTTTAGGTTGTTTGTTTTTCTTGCTGAGTTGGCAGAATAATTGGTTTGGCCCTGAATATTGAGCTTTTTACTTGATAATATTTGACTTCAAGAATCTTAAATTGCCATCTTTTCCTTTTGTGTATTGCCTTCATGCTGAGGAGAAAAAGAGTGTATGTAATATATACTGTCTTTTAAAAGCTGAGTTTTTTAATTTAAAGGTTGAAAAGTAAGAAGGATCAGTGATAAAGTACATTTTAAATATGTACCATTTCTATCACATGCAATTTTAGAAAGGCTCATGTACTGATATATTAGAATAATCCAGCAGTCTGTCTGCATGTACCCTCAAATGCAGAAAAATAACTTTTTTTTTCTTTGAAAAATTTCTGTCTACCTTTTAGTTAATTCAAACAAATAAACAGACACAACTTGCATGTACTTTGTGGTCAGGCTTTTGAGGAGTTGGTTCCTGTTCTTATTAAGGTTTTAGACAGTATCATTCTTCTGGTTTCACACAGCCATTTTCAGTCCTTCTTTCACAATCTTCTCTTATAGCTTTTCATCTTTGGAAGCAGGGTTTGTTTGGTTAGAACATTCTCTTCTCATTGATCCTGACTGCTGCTTATTTTCCATTATGCCTCCACATTTCTCAAAGATTTTTACACCTGGCTTCCCCTCAACCTGTTTCATTACATGCAAGTCTTATCATCTTTGATGATTCCAAAGTTCAAGTTGGCAACCCATTGAACTCTGTGTCCTTAAGCTTCACTAATTTCCCATTTTACAGTGACCTTCAAGTTGCTCAGCAGCTAATTTCTGTCCTCATCTGTAATTCTCTATGTTCATATCTTCAGTTCCAAAATTTCAATCTCTGATCTTACACATTTCTTTTATTCCCTTTTCCTTTTTTAACCATTAACATCTGATTTTGATTTTCCACATTCCTCTGGTTGACCAGCCATTTCCTGGAATCTATTTTTTCCTGTCAACTGGACTTCGTGAAAAGCTACTCTGATGACATGCTCATCATCATCTTCAGTTTCTTCTTCCACCTCACGTGTCTTACTGATCGTCAATCTGGAATCAAACCAACTCTTTACTTTTTCCATTTCCACTCCTGAATAGTACCAGCACAATTTACGTAGAAATATCAGTTGGCTCCTATAGTGGTCTTGATTATCCCCATCTCCCCCTGCCCCAGTCCGTTTCGTTCAAAAAGTAATGCAGGCCAGTTACCAAGCACACAGCCCTGTTCCGATCAATGAAGAATGAGTTATGAAATCTGTTGGGGGAGCTTCCGGTAAACTCACTCCTGAAGAAGATACCTAAGAGACATTTTCTCCTTCTCTGGTTTTGTTGTATTTGGCTGTGATACCTGCAGTGGCTGAAGCTGGCTGTCTTGCAATGGTCCTGAGAATGAAGTCTCACACACAGGAAGGTATTGCCAAGAGAAGTTCAGAGAGGTGGACCTGAACTTTGGCACCGTGTCTAGAGCCGTTCTGCATGGAATGATATTAAATTGCCTTGTAGTTTAAGTCAACCTGAACTGGAGTGTTTCTGTACCGTCAGCTGAAGATAGTCAAGCTGATATGAGACATCAATTCTGGGAGCCAGGAGCTTTAAGTAAAAGAGCCTAAAATGTAGGATTGACTAAGTGGGGAATAAAGTGGGGACCGGAGGAGCCTACCTTTCTAAATGGAAAGTTGGCAAATTGTGCTATTGGAAGTAGTTAGTTGAACCATTGGAAATCATATGTTGGGTTAGTGATGTTGTGCCTCAGAGTGGGGTATTAAATGACCAGAATGAAAACTTGAGGACGTTGGCGTGTGCTGTGAACGTACTGCAGCCTTCAGAAGAGGCACACAAGAGAAAGACAAGTGTAGGTTGAAGCCTGCCTGTCTATATAAGCAGAGAAAAATAAATAATAAAAGCAGAGAGCAAGATGTTTTGGGGGTAGAGAGATTGAAAATCTGCAATTTATAATCCAAATATACAGAGTCTGTAATTTGGAGTTTTTTTAGCATTGGAATAGCCAAATGATCTATGCATGCTGAAGTTAGCCCAAGCAAGAGAGGGAGGTAGGAAACTTAGAAATAAAAATGGGATAAAAAAACAAGCCTGATTTCTCAGGCCCCTTTCAAGTGCTTCTCCTTAAGCATTCCTGGCCTGACAAAGGGGATCCAAGTCCATTGTTTTGAATTCCCTCAAGATAAAGCTTATTCAACTGAGGGCCCCTGGGAATGTCCAGGATATTGAGGTAGCAGTTGAGACACGGTCATTTTCAGACTCAGAGACCATGTCTAGACAAAAACTTGGGCTGTGGCTACCAGCCAAGCAATTAACAAAAAGAAAATAGAACTTACTTAGTTTTTAGTAACTATATTGGCAAAGAAATTAAAAATTTGACCAATATAGTCTGTGACTGTCCACTCTAAGGCTGCCACCCATTGTCATGTGATGTGCTGCTTGGAACACTGAAGCAGAGGGCAAAACCTGGAGAACTGTAGAGAGGCAGAGCCTGAGTTTTGAAGGGCTCTTCTTGAACTGTTCCATCTGTGATGTTCCTGTTATGTGAGAAAAATAAATACCTTTGCTGTTTAAACCAACTTCAGGAAGACATTATAGTCTTTTGTGTTCCAAGATGTTTTACCTGCTAAAGCTTCGTCTTGAAAATATAATTTTCATTGTTAGAGCTGCATGGAAGTCTCTTAACTTCTGGCCAGGGGCGTCTGTTATGTGTTCCACACATTAATCACTGTCTTGAAGCCACGTCTCCTTGTTCTCAGGCCCGTCCTGCATGTCCTTATAGCCAAGACTTGATTCTGTCCATTTCTGTCTTCTCTAGTATGGTAAGCAGAGTGACCTCCCAGAAATGAGTTACCCTAATTTTTGGACACTGTGAACATGATGAGCTGTCACTCTCATGATTATGTTATATGGCACAGTTGACCTGAAGATAAGGAGATTATCCAGATGGGCCTAATCTAATCACAAGAGTCCTTAAGAGCATAGACATTTTTCTGGCTGTTGAGAGGAGGGGAAGTCCAAGGCTTTGAAACAAGAGAAAGATTCATTGTGGTGTCACTGGCTGCAGTCTGAGGAGTCCATGAGCCAAGGAGTGTGGGTGGCCTTAGAAGCTCAGAGCAACCCCTGGCCCAAAGCTAGCCAGAAAACTGGGACCAGAGTGGTGAGAGCATGGAACTAAATTATTCCAACAACATGGATGAACCTGAAAGTGGAGTCTCCCCCCAAAGCCTCCAAGTAAGAGCCCAGGCCAGCTGACACCTTGATTTTAGCCTTAGGAAACCCTGGGCACAATACCTCTCCTGGCCTTAGGATCTATGGAAACAGAGAGATAATAAATGGGTATTGTTTTAAGCTACTGAGTTTGTTGGAATTTGTTACACTGAAATAGAAAAATAATACACCTACCCTTAGACCCTATAGTTCTAGTCATTTTTCCTGCCTTTCAAGGTGAATTCTTTCCTCTGTGGACCTGAGTCTTGTCAATCCAGGGACCTTGCTTTTTCAATTATACCTCTTCTTCACAGAGTTGATCACTGTCTTGAACAAATACCTCCTTGAGATCCTGGCTTCTCCTTGAGCTTGAACCTTCTGTCCAACCAAACTCTTTTCTACTAGTCTTCATCCCAACCCTATGATATAGGTGTTATTGTTATCTTTATAAAGATAAATAATTTCCTTAAGGCCCAAGAATGACTTATGGCTGGACTGAGAATCATATTCAGTTCTTTCTGGTCACAGCCCAATTGCATAACCACCTCCTTTCATTATTTCTCATGCTAGCTTCATTCTGTTTCTCCTTTGCTAAAACTGACAAGGATTTGAGGAAACTATTTTTTTGGAGTGATTGCCTTATTGCAGTTTATCATGAATTGTTTCATACTGAAGTATAAAACATAAAGTGTAAAACTTCCTTGTAAGTATTTGTGTTTTTAGTCATTATTTCTAATTCTGAAATGAGAATCTTAATTTTCTTTTTTCTGTCATCAAGCTGTGACATGTGCCCATAAGTAGGGACAGAGATTGTTCTCAGTGCCAGTGTTGGGGGTTGATGGGGAGAAATGATTTCAGCTTCCTTAGCTGCTGGCTGGCGCAGGGTGATGGACATCCGGTCCCTTGACTTTTCTCTTGAGTCCCTTCCCAACCTCTCCTAATCCTAATCTTAATCTTATTTCTGTCTTTTTGGGACTTCAAGACTCCCAGTTGCATACTGGTGTATTTCTTGTCACTAACTTTCTTTATTAATGATGGTTGATGTCTTTCTTAGATTGTATCTTCATATATCTTCCATATATTATCTTCCATATGTTTTTTGAGGTTTCTCCTTTTTAAAAGTGTGCTATTGAAAAAAAAACTGTGCAATTAAAAATGCAGAGAATTGTTATTTTAATTAACATTATATTATTTCAACCTCTGGTAAATTATAATAGGAGTCTTTTTTCCCCCCATTCTTTTGCTGAATCTTATCCTACATTTAAATACTTATAATCAAGGACTGACCTGTGTTGGTGATGAGAATCTGAAACATATATTTCAATGTGGCACTACTTCAGGGTAATTGTATTTTTCTAGCCTGAAAATTATTTTTCATTAAAAAAATGGAAAAATACAAAATTTTATTTTATGAATTTTTCTTCTCTGTGTGTATTAAACTTTATTTTCTGACAGTCCCTATGATGACCTTTACAGTGAATTTTTTTTTTTTTTTTACCTGATAGATTCTAAAAGAAAAGGATGAATTGAAAAGCCAGCTTTATGCAGCGTTACAACAGATAGAGAATCTTCGAAAGGAATTGAATGACGTCTTAACCAAGCGTGCCCTTCAAGAGGAGGAACTTCACTGTAAGGAGCAGAAACTAAGTGATATTAAGGCTCATCAAGCTGACCTTGAGCTAGAAGTCAAGGATTCCCTGGACACTATCCATAGGCTGGAAAGTGAATTGAAGAAGCAGAGTAAGATTCAAAGCCAGGTGAAAGTTGAGAAAGCTCACCTGGAAGAAGAAATCGCAGCGCTAAAAAAGGGCCAGGCCAAGGACAAAGCTCAACTTCTCGAGATGCAAGAGGCTGTCAAGGACTTGAGTGCCATCCGGGCCGATCTCGCTAATAAACTGGCTGAGGAACAGAAAGCCAGGAAAGAGGTGCTTAAGACCCTTGCTGACCTCAAGACACAGGTGAAATCTAGAGATGAAGAAACAGCTACAATCGTTACACAGTTAAAGCTAGAACGAGATGTTCACCAGAGGGAGCTGGAAGATCTCACATCATCATTGCAGAGTGTGAAAACTAAACACGAGCAGAACATCCAGGAGCTGATGAAGCACTTCAAGAAGGAAAAGAGTGAGGCTGAGAATCATATTAGGACACTGAAGGTACCTGTGCTGAATTATCCTGATGATACTGAAGGAATTTTTCTGGTGGCTCATGAAGTTAATAAAGCGTAAACTTTTAGAGATCATTTTGTATTCCTAAGCACTGAAGGGAAGATAAAACTAACAGTAAAGAGGCTTATTCTTGCCTGTTCGGCCGGGTTGAAATGAGTTATAGCAGCCACCTGGGAGCACCTATTTCAGAGCACTGAAACCCTTTAAAAAGAACGTTTAGCTATTTTGGGAGTTCAGGAAAGGCAGAGGTGGCAGTAAGTCGTGGACCTGAAACGTGCCCTCATTCAACATTTGTGACCTCCCCAAAATATAAAAGGCAAAGACTTGTCAAGGCCATAGAAGCTATAACCACAGTCCTTATTAGCATGGTAACTAAAGTGGATCCGCTTATGAGCTGTGTAAACCCAAGGCTTTTGAGATTTACCCCTCCTTTTCCAAATCAAAGTTGCCTGGATAAATGCTTAATTGAGATCCGGCATTTGGGGAAATGTTTCTAGGGTCTAATGGTATCAGCATTATCCCCACGCAGGGGAGTTATTTCATAACATGATTGTCAGGAGTGTGATAAATCTATCCCTCCTTCCTGCTTTAGTTTTTTTCCATAGTACTTATCATATGATATAGATTCCATATTATTTTTTATTCTCCCTTTATTAGAATGAAAAGTCCATGAGGACTGAGATTTGAGTCTATTTTGTTTACAGCCATATCTTCAGTGCCTAGAACAGTTCCTGGAACATTGTAGATATCTGTTGAATAGGTAAATAAACAGATAAGTCTTCAAAGGTTAATTATAAGTTTTTCAAAATTCCTTGAAATAGAACTACCATAATAATGCTTATGACGAAAGATGAAATTATATTGAACTATCTGACATTTGTCAAATGCTTTCAGCTATTTTTTTTTTTATTTTTTATTTTTTTTTTAGTTTTTTTTTTTTTCAACGTTTTTTATTTATTTTTGGGACAGAGAGAGACAGAGCATGAACGGGGGAGGGGCAGAGAGAGAGGGAGACACAGAATCGGAAACAGGCTCCAGGCTCCGAGCCATCAGCCCAGAGCCTGATGCGGGGCTCGAACTCACGGACCGCGAGATCGTGACCTGGCTGAAGTCGGACGCTTAACCGACTGCGCCACCCAGGCGCCCCGCTTTCAGCTATTTTATGAATTCTTCCCCAATTCCATATAGCCTACTGGCTGTAGTGGATTTGGGGTTATTAATTGGGGTGAGCAGAGCAGAATGGAGGCTGGAAGAATAGGTAAGAGGGCTTTACTATATTTCATTGAACCTAAGACACCATCAGTTGTCAGATGCATCATTATATCTACTAAGAAAAAAAAATACATGATATACTATCAGCTGCAAGACAACATCCCAAGACAGAGATGGTAAAATGTGAGAAAATATGTCTTAATATTGATGAAGTATGGCATAATAGTCTGTCAGAGTTGATGAGGACATAAAAGTAGAATCAGAGTTATGGAGAAGAGCTAATCTTAAAGAAAATAAAATATGTGTCATATGTTGATTGATTGGCTCTTGACAATAATAATAATACCAGCAGACTTGTGTTTGTTTGTTTGTTTTACTACTCAGTTTGTGCTAGTCATTGTAAGAAACTTACATGGGTTAACCATTTAATACTCATGTCATCCCTGCAGATTGTTTGGTATTTTTTTCTCTAATGAGGAAATTAAAACATAGGAAGTTAATAGCTCAGTGTGTTACATTTGGAGACTAGTGGCGACCGGGTTTGAACTTAGGTAGTCAAGTGCCTATGTTCTCAACTACACTGCTATACTGGAAAAGGTTTAGAATTGATGATGACTAGGTATAGACTTGGGTGACTAGGTGGATAATGAAGCTGTTTGTCAAGGTAGATAACACAGAACAGATTTGGAGAGAACAGTGACAAATCCAGTTTTTTAGCATGTTGAGTTTAGGTGGAAAGGACCTGAAGCCTAACCATGAAAGTCTAGGTAGAACAGTTTTCAGTGCATAATGGGTTAGACATTAAGGAGGAAATTGGGATTAAAGTTAAATATTTGGGATCCAGTAACCCATTGGTGGTAGTTGAAATCATGGGATTTGGATGAGATCGTGTAGGGAGAAGAGAATTAAACTCTAGAACACCAATCTGTAAGGGAAGTACTAAGAAAGAGGTTCTAGCAAATAAGAATAAAGGATTATATGAGAGACAGGAGGGAACCAGAAGAGAATGGTATCTTGGAAACCTAATTGTATGACAGGTTATTTTAGTTTCTGTTCTATGGAAAGTGTAAAGCATTCAAACAAAGGGTTTTAATATAGATGGTTTTTTGCACCCATGCTGTTGATTGCTAAATGTAATAGTCTGATCATGATGCTGAATAAATGTGTCTTAAAAAAAAAAAAAAAAAAAGGAAACCTAGGCAGGGCATTTCAGGAAAGGTATAGTCAAGAGTGTCCAATGTGGCGGACAGGTTAAAAAGAAGAACTAAAAACATATTCCATTTGTCAGAGATTGGTGGAGAAGGTCGCTGAGGAATTGTGAGGGGGTTGGATCAAAACAGAGTGCATAGTATTCAACAGGAGACTGGGTGGTTTTCCCCATCCTTTCTTTAGGAAGTGCTTTGTGTTCATGTGTGGTGAGATGACAGTAAAGCTGTAAGAAATTACCTTTATGTAAAGAATATGTAATTTAGAAATATGCTGTAGATATTCTGAAATTTTTAGGCATTTTTTAAATTCGAAAAACAGATATAGGAGGGGTGTTTTAACCACTCTTTAATGTAGTACAAAAGCAGCATAAGAGCTTAAAAAGAGAACCAGAGATTGTGAAAGCCCAGCACTTTTTATTTTTATTTTATTTTATTTTATTTTATTATTATTTTTTTAATGTTTACTTATTTTGAGAGTGAGAGAAAGAGAGAAAGAAAATCCCAAGCAGGCTCTGGGCTGTTAGCACAGGGCCCCACACAGGGCTAAGTGCCAGGAACCATGAGATCATGACCTGAGCCCAAATCAAGAGTTCTGCACTTAACAAACTGAGCCCCCCAGGCGCCCCCCAGCACTTTCATTTTAAAGTTAATGAGTTGCCTATCAGGAACAACCCTTGCCTCCTGCTATTTCATTTACATAATTCTATACTTTTTACTTATTTATGTTAATTAAAAGGAGTTAATAATGGTCATCATAGGTGATTTAGCATACTGAATTATGTACAGGAGGACTTTGGACAAGTAGCTCTATAAATGTTATATTTCTTTGGCTTTTGGCTTCACCTTTATTAGTTTTCTGAGTCTAACAAATGCCTATACGTTACCCATATTTTTTCTCACAATATATATTTTCCCCATCTAGAACTACCCTTATGCTTTTTTAAAATTTAAATGTAAAATATTTTAATGAAATACTCTATTTACTATTAATATTTGAAGGATATTGTGTTATCACCTCATTATGATTTCAACAAAAATTTTGGTAGAGCCTTTTTATGGAATCAAAAGACCAAGGATTTGAACTCTTTTGCTACTTGCTGGCTTTTTGACCTCAGTCAAGTTACTTAACCTTTTTGCACCTCATCAATAAAATGGGACTAGTAATGTCTTTATCACAGGGTTTTTGTGGTATTACTTTGTAAACCTTAGAGTGAGGTGTAAATGTAATAATAAAACCGCAACAAGAAGTACGTTCTTAGTCAAATTTAGGCATTAGTGTGCTGGTAAATATTTCAAAATAGGCTCTCAGGGAGTACAGGGGGAAACACTGATTTACAGGATTTGTCGGGTTTAGTGTTATATAAATACATCATTTGATTTCAGACTGTGAAAGAAGATATCACCGAAGAGGGACAGTGTCGCGAAGAGATGGGCACAGCTGGTTCTTAAGGCTCCCTGAGCCAGCTCCAGCTTGCCGTTGGCTTTAGGGGGAACCTTGTATACCTAAGAGTTTCACTGATCATAAAGAAAAGGCAGAGCGTTCTCTTGAAACCTAAAATCATAATTGAGCAATTTTCCTGATGAGAAACTTTATTTTGTGGTTTTATTTTTGGGTTGTGAAAACAGGATTCCTCATTAAAAATCAATTCTTTTGTTAATTTAAAATGGCATCTAGTCTTAGGTGAATTTTGTGAGGTGAATATACTATAGATTTTGTCGAAAGCTGACAAAACTTCCTTTCAGGACATTGATTCCAATGATCTAATTCCTACATCCCTGATTACACATGTATAATACACTTGTAAAAAGAAAAGAAACATATATTTTAGGAGTTAATATATTTTAAGCAGATCATAGGTAGTTGCTTACAGCCTGTTGGTAACTGGTAGGTATGACCAGTTAACAATGACAAGTGTATGCAGCTGGTTTTTTTAAAAATGACAAATTTACCTTTTTAAAGGCAGTGCAGCAGAGTAGTTGAAAGCATGGACATTAGAGAGAACTCTTGGGTTCACATCCTGGCTCTGCAGTTACTCATTACATATCCTGGGCCAAGTTATGAGTGTCTCTGGGCATCAGCTTCAAAAAAGGAGGCAGTAAAAGTAGTACCTCCCTGGTCGGGTTCCTGTGAGGACCAAATGAGGGAAAACTATGCAGAGAGGTCTGAGAGTAGTGCAGTGCCTGACGTATAGCAAGTGTGTACGTTGTTGTTATTTTTAAATTCATTTAAAATGTTAAATGTTTATTTAAAATAACACTTAAAATGGTATCTTAAGTTTCACGTGCCTGACAAATCTTTATTGAATCCCATACATGGAATAGATTATTTCTCACTTTTTCTGAAACTTGATTCTGGCTTATTCCAAAAAAAAAAAAAAGAGCAAATACCAGGTACTTTCTTATGCTGTTGGTACTGAAACAATCACTGGCAAACTCCTTTTCACGTTAAATTATTTGTAGTTGCTTGGCTGCCATGATTCATAATCCTTTTAGCCTCAAGGGTGGTTCGGTAATTTTGTGGTACTGAAAATACATAATTCTTTCACAAAACCCAGGATCGTAGATGAAGAAACTGATCAGTCAGTACTGTGTCTTAGTATTTCCTTTTGGGGCGCTTCTGTCATAAGCCCTCAGCAGAGTTGGTGTCCCCTCCCTGGGCTGTCACAGTATCTGCTTCTGCCTTTATTAACACTCCTCATTCGTTGTTGTGGAACGGATAGCTGCATCTGATGCCTCTACTCTTCATATTCGTTATCTCCGCGCCTAGTGTGGTACCTTTCACTGAGGAAGTGCTCTGCGAGCGCTGAGGAGTGATTGAATAAACGCAAAGGGCATTTCCTTTGTGTGTATGTTTCTGGACAGCTGCGTAGAGCAAAATCTTGAAGTTTTTGCCCACTGATCAAATGTGTACTTTTTTGGTGTACAATTTGCCTGTGGCCAGTGGACTTTCTCTTTTCTTCTCTTTTTCTCAGGCAGAAAGCATAGAAGATAAGAATACGGCTAAAGTCCATCGTTGTCAGCTAGAGAAGTTGAAATCACAGTGTGACAGGCTGACAGAGGAATTAACCCAGAATGAACAGGAGAACAAAAAACTGAAGCTAAAATATCAGAGTTTGAAGGACCAGCTAGAAGAAAAGGTAAAAATATGAACGAATGCTCATTTTAAAGACGAATTCAAATTTCTTCTAGGATTTCTTCTTAGGATACGTTTTATGTATTAATAAATGCTAATTGTAGTCTTTCATAGGTAAATTGTATTGGTGCCAGAATAAAATGTTAGTTTATTAAAATGATGGATTTTTATTCTTTGAACCAACTGTTAACATTCTACTACATTAGATGTTTAAGTTTCTTCTGGGTCTTGAAATAGTTTAGAGGCAAGGTAGCAAAGAAAGGAATTCTGGTTTATTGAGGACGTGCTATACGTCAGGCATTTATGCTAGTTTATTTACATATGTGTCCTTATTCAGTTCTCACAACTCTGGGTTGGATTTTATTGATCCCTTTTAACCTATGAGGAAACTGAGGCTCAAAATAAAACCTGTAATAGTTAAGTGCACGCTATATGATAGGCACTTTTAATGCTCATGGTAATTTTGTGAAATAGATACTATTATGCTCATTTTTGCACTTGTAGAGATGGAATCTTAAGAAGGTTGGTAACCTTGGAACATCCCTAGCAGGCTTACCACTTTCCTTTCAGTAGATGTGTGTGAATTTATTTTGAGTATCTGCTGTACACAGGAATTGGGTAGAATATGAGGGACTTTTAGAGAGTCACTACTTTTGTGGCAAAAGTCAACTAAATATAGAAGACAGAATATTTTTCTTCTACCTGCTTCCAAAAAGGATTTGCAATTGAGTGTGATAGAAGTCAAATGTAAATAAAGATGACCATTGAAATACTGATAGTAGAAGACAGCGTAAACTGGGCCAAATGAATCCTGTACTTGATAAGGGTTACTAGCATCTGTGAGGAAGGTGCTACCATTGGGTAGGATATCATAAAATGCTTCATAAACCTTCCTTAACGCTTTACTGATCTTTTCCTCTTTTTTGTATTTTGCAAAATTCCTATATTTTGTACACACACACACACACACACACACACACAGTTTTTTTTTTTTTTTTTTACCTTTCTAGTAATTCTTAAAATCAAGGAAATAAGATAGAAGTTAGGTGTTTATGATTAAATGTGCTAAATTAAGTTGCTGAATTTAAGCCTACAATCTTGACAACTGCTGCAATTTAGTTCTTATGTCATGTTTTGGTTTTAGTGTGTCCAGTGTTCACACATATTTACTGTATCTCTTGCCAGGGTGTAGTTGCTGTGGAGATAATGCAAAACATTCCAACTTTTCTGTAATTAAAATTCTAGTCAGAAGATTGTGTTAACATGTTTTATATTTACCTATTTACATTTAAGAAATAGTGGTTCAAATTTCATATATTGGAATGTAAAGTTTATCTTGTTCTGCTTAAATATTTCTTCACTGATTCTGTTCATGATGTTCTAGATATATATGTTCTCAGGCATTCAGATAAATGGAGCATTTACCTTAGGACAGAGTTTCAAGAATTATTGACTGTATTCCATTGCTATGTATTGAGCATCTAGTATGTGGCAGGCCTTGTGCCAGGTGGTGAGGGTTGGATGTAGATAAGACACAGGTCTGCAACTGAATGCTTATGACTGGATTGTGAAAAACTAAATCCCTTTCAGTTGTTAAAACTGTATTGTTGAGTCTTGACATTGGGTACTAATGCAGAGAAAAGATATCTCCTGAGTCTAAACTGGAGAATGATCTTAAAGATACAATAGTCTTAAACACACACACACACACATACATATATATATATATATATATATATATATATATATATATATATACCTTATATGCTTGCTTTTCTTTAATAAACTTTTTGTGTGTGTGATTATATACTTTTGGTTGACTTAGCTGTTTATGTTGACTCATGCCTTAGTATATGGCTACATATGAATCAAAATTTTGTTGGGTCAGGGCGTCTGGGTGGCTCAGTTATTTTGAGTGTCTGATTCTTGTTTTCAGCTCAGGTCATGGTCTTACAGTGAGTTTGAGTCCCCCATTGGGCTCTGCACTGACAGTGTGGAGCTTGCTTGGGATTCTCTCTCTCTCCATCCCCACCTCCTCTCTCTTTCTGTCTCTCTGCACCCCTGCCTCAAAATAAATATTTTTTTGTTGCGTTAAGCCATCTATAAATAGGTCTGAGAGGTGATAATAGTATTAGTGGCTATGGGCAGAACGTTGAGTGTCAATCATTTTCTAGCCGTATGTCTTTGGGCAAGTTGCTTAAAACTCAAAGCCTGTTTTATCATCTTTGAAAAGATGATAGAATTAAATGTGAAAGTAATTCTATTATAGAATTAAATGTGAAAATGTATATAAAGTGCTTGGCAGAGTAACTGATATCTAATAAGCTATTAGTAGTGTCAATTAGTAGATGCCATTATTTTGTTATTGTTGTGTTTCCAGATATTGCTGGTTAGTGGTTCAACCAAACAGTCAACCAATCAGCGAGTATTGACTGCCTGTGTTTAGTCTAATAATGTGTTAGGCAGTGAGGGGCCAGGGAACTGGGAATAAAAATTATTGCACAGCTATGCAGATTGGAAGTTGAGAACGAGACTGCGTTGAGTCACTTGAGACAGATGGCCCCCAAAAGGAGGCTCCCTTGTGAAAAGACCTGGCAGTTCTATCAGCAAGTGATATTGAAGGCACGTGTGTTAAGCAAACCAAACAGGTGGGAGGTATTATAATATGTTTTCTATTGGAGGACAGGAATCAAATCTTGATTGTTTTTCCATCTCCAAGATCAGGCATAGAGCCAGGTACACAGTAGATAATTTATAAGTAAATTGTGGGTAAAGAGGTGTGTGTGTATACACACATACATGCTTATACATGTATGTAACAGATAAAAAATATGGATAACCTATGGGTGTGTGTGTGTGTGTGTGTGTGTGTGTGTGTTGTGGCCAGACTGCAGAAGATAAAAACAAGAAAAGATGAAAATACATTTTCAGTGGGGGAAAAAAAAAAAAGGCCCTGTGACTTGTAGCCCACAGATTACTATGTGAGCAGTGCAAGTGAACTTGGTAAATGGGGCCTTTTGCATTGAAGAGGTTTCAAATGTGGTTTTTCTGCAATCAAAGGGGAAGCCTTTCTTGTTTGCCTAACACAGCATTATTCTTGCGTGCCCATCTTATGGCGTTAATACACACTTCCCCTCTTTTTTTTTTTTTTTTTGAGTGTTTATTTATTTTAGAGAGAGCGAGTGTGAGCCGGGGAGGGGCAGAGAGAGAGGGAGACAGAGGATCTGAAGCGGGCTCTGCACTGACAGTGGAGAGCCTGATGCAGGGCTCGACCTCACGAACCATGGTCTTTGTTTTTTGTCATGTTCTTACTTGGTAAGCTAAGAAATGTTAAAATTTCATCAAAATTCATATAAAGCATTAGCATCAGCAGCCTTAATCAGGCGATCAGGAGAAGATTGCTGTTAGTATATATGCACAGAATAACTAACTTTAGCATATTTTCCTAGTGCATTCAGTGGTGATATGTGGTAATAAAATGCATTTTTTTCCAACATCTGATTTTGCTTTAACATCAAATGTTATTTTTCAATTTTACATGACAAAGAGAACAAGTATTATGCAACCACAGAATTTTTACATATGCATTTAAAACTTTATTATGAGCTTCTTACCAGGGAAAAAGCTCTCATGAAGTGTTAGAGATAGAACTTTTTCTCCATCTATAGTGTCATTGAAATTTATTATTCCTTTTGCTTAAAATTTTAAAAGAAAGTATTTGATTTCTTTTGTTCTAAAAGGTTATTAATATTAATCTTTTTATTTTTCTGGTTTTACCTGGAAACTCATAATGTTGTTTATTTTATCAGAAATCTATTTTTATTAGTTTCCCTGAAATCTAACTCATCAAAAAGTTCATGTATAATTAAGTCATTTTTGCTCAGCAGGTCAACATCAAAATTTATATAGTGAAGGTTTTAAATGTTTTATCTATACAGACCTATATCTGATCCAACCTAAAAAAATTATTAAAGTATGAGTTTATTAATGATTATTAATGGTCATTTTTGTGGAGCTTTTCAAATAATTTTGTAGTGTAAGTATTAAACATTGTTTTTAATTTTGAACATATTTACATAATGTTTGAGACATAACTGGTGTCTAAAAAAATTGGGAGAATATTATTTTGTAGATTATTCTGTTCATACTATGTGTATTATCTTGAACCTTATGTTTTAGAAGAATGTTTTATGAAAAAATATATAAAATATTTTATGCAGATACATTTATAAGCAATGCAAAAAATGCTATAAAAATGTGAATAATATTCTGAGATGTTTTCCTATGTCCAATGCAGACATAATGAAGACATTAATTTTCAGGAATTAGGGAAACAATTTAATTGGGCATATTCATTTTTATAAATTCTGAAATTATAGGTTTAGAAAATATATTGTTCTTTATAAGGGAACACTTAAAAAATATGAAAACAGGGACTCAGTGGGTTAAGTGTCTGACTTCGGCTCATGTCATCATCTCAGAGTTCGTGAGTTCAAGCCCCACATCAGGCTCTGTGTTGACAGCTCAGAGCCTGGAGCCTGTTTCAGATTCTGTGTCTCCCTCTCTCCCTGCTCTTCCCCCACTTGTGCTGTCTGCCTGTCTGTCTGTCTCTCTCTCTCTCTCAAAAATAAATATTAAAAAAAATTTTTTAATTAAAAATTTAAAAAATTATAAAGCAAATTTTCATTGTGGAAAATGCAGGGTACTTTATAGGGAAGGTTTAAAAACTCACCTATAATCTCACCACCTAACTTTCCTACATTCAGTTTTTGGTGAAATTCTTTTCAGGGTTCTTTTCTATACACACAGATACTCAGGTCCCATTTAGGATCATTTGCCATGCACAGCTTCATAGTCTGAATTTGCATGTCATTGAACATTTTTCAAAATCAAGTTTATTTGGGGTGCCTGGGTGGCTCAGTTGGTTGAGCATCTGCCCTCGGCTCAGGTCATGATCTCTCAGTTTGTGAGTTTGAGCCCTGCATCGGGCTCTGTGCTGACAGCTCAGAGCCTGGAGCCTGCTTCAGATTCTGTGCCTCCTCCTCTCTTTCCCCTCTCATGCTCTATCTCTCAATAATAAATAGATGTTAAGAAAAAAATTTTTTTTTTAAATTGTTTATTTAACACCCAGTATTTTATCTGGTGAATGTGGCATTCTTTTGTTGTTGATTACATTACTGTTTTTTCTATTTTAAAATTATAGATCAAGTAATTTCTATCCAAATAATCTAGTACTTTCCGTATTTGGATATTTCATTTGTATTTTTTACTGATTTAATTCTAAGCAGAATTATGCAAATATGCTTCTTGCTACTAGATATTCAAATCTGGAAGAGAAAGGCATTTACTCTCTTCATTTTGCTTTCTCCTTTAATCCACCCCTAAACACAACCACATGTAGAACTTCCTCTGTTACTGGAGATGCTGTCACATGGATACATATACCTTGTGATTGTAGCTAGCCATGGCAACGTTGGAAGATTTTTCAGTAGTTTGTTTTTCTGCCCCATATCTGTATGCTAGATTTTGATTTTTTTTAATAAACATTGTCTCAGATTTACAAGATCGCACTGTAATATTGTGCAGAGGTGGTGGTTCCCAAAACATTTGGCACCAGTGTAATTCTAAAGTATGAAAGAGCCTTGAACAGTACCAACCTCCCCATTCTCCCCCCTTCTTTTATAGATGAGGCAGTTCTGACCTAAAGAGTTAGTTGACTTGCCCAAGTGTTCTCAGCTGTCCATTGGTAGAAATGGAAATAGGAATCAGGTTTACCAATCCTATTCTCTCTATTGTATCAGAATTTATAGGACCTACTATATTGATTATATAGGTTATTTGGGATGTTTAGTTATCTCATATAATTCTTGCTTATTTCTGTAGTATACTGACTTCTCTTTAGAGGACTTTTTTTCTCTGTTATTCTTTCAGGAAATGAGAATCCTTGATGAAACAATTAGGAGCATGTTAAAGCCACAGATGGTGCGACATCCAAGGCAGTTCATAGGAACCTAAGTTGTTGAGTAGATCAGGATTCATAGAAATGTATTTTTGTTCCTTCCCACGAAATGCTTTATTCAAGTTATTTGTGAAGCGACACCTAGCAACATATTTTAAAGCTATGATTATATTGGATTAAAACATTTAGGAGATAGTTTTCTTATACAAAATGTGGATCTTTGAAAAATGGTAATTACAATTCTCATTTGCAAATGTAATCATGATACCCATTTTTACAGATGGTGGAGACTGAGGTTAAGAGTGTAATATAGTGACTTGCCCAACATTGCACAGCTTGTGGTAGAATCAGGATATGAGCAAAAATTCCTTGTATTTTTTCCCTTTATTTGCTGCCAGTAAAATGACTCACATTTGTATCTTTTCATTGAACTCATAGTGTTGAATTTAAATTTAGGGTTATTATATTCAACAGATTACCATATACTCTTTTATTTTTTTAGCTTTACACCAATTTTGGAAAAGGAGTCATCAGATTTTGTTAGAAAAATCAAATTAAAACCTGATATTGTGACATAAAATATATCCATGGCAAGAAAATATGAATCAATGTTGTTTAATTTTGTGTTTCAGTTCTAATTTGACCATCTGTTAAGGACTGCTACTTTTCATGATGTGGAAAAATACATATGATTGTCAGATGCCTATTCTATAAAAATATTCACTACTTTGCAAAATCACATTTCTGTATTTTCTTTTACTAAAAACTCAGATCGTAGCAGGCACAGTTCTCTGATTTCAGTGATGTGTGTGTGTGTGTGTGTGTGTGTGTGTGTGTGTATTTGTTTTTTGTTTTTGTGTGTGTGTGTGTGTGTTTCAGTACAAAAAGAAATAGAAGCAAATGAGTTGTGACTTTTTTCACTTACTTTAGGTCATTTTTAAGCAGACTTCCTTTTTCTTTTGTGTTTCATCTATTTTAAAAGTGTTAAGTAGGATAAAGCTGTAGCTACCACATATTAATTTGGAGGCAAATTTAAAGCAGATACTCTAAATAAACACTGACTACGATGTTACAAGTAATTTCCTTTGAGATTGCTGTCATCTTAAAAAAAAAAACCAAAAAAACAAAAATAATAAGATGGTCAAATTAAAGGTAAAATGATAAATTTTGTATATGTCATTTATAAAGTGATTTTAATTGAACCACTTATAGTCATTAAGTCCAGGGTAGTCCTTGACTTTTACAGAGAACTGGCTGAAGCATAAGACTGCTTACCATGTATGAAATACTATGCCAGATTTTAAGAAGCAAGTTTAAAATGCAAAGGTGACATGACTATGCATTGACTGGGTTGGGGGGCAGTTACACATGCAGCTGTGGCAGAGGATGGGGCAAGAAGTAAAAGTTGTATAGAAGTACATTTGGTCTCTACTTTCCAAAATGGAACGTAGGTATGGAGAAGCCATTTTCAAACTCTGTTCCATTGGCAGTGACTTTTCCACGAACCATTTGCAATCAAGGAGGTCCACTTTAAATAAAGGTAATGAGTGAAGTCAGAGTTTGCATCTTTATCATTCCTGATTTGGACTTGATTGAGAGGCCTGCCATTTAATCCTTAATTCATTGAGTGGTTGATAACTACAGGGGCTTGAGAGGAAAGTAGTCTTGTTGGACACTATCCTTTAAAATCCTGTACTGTTAGTTTGATTTCATTTAATTTTGAAATTGTGAGTGATACCCATAGTGTAGGAATTAGGCTAAATAATGGTACACATGGTTGTGGTGTGGAAAGCCAAGGGGAAAAGTTCTATATTATATCTGTTTCAGTGCTTTGTTGGAAGTTAAGCAGGCCTAGCCTGCTTGCTTTGGTAGACCCTAAAAGGAAACATAAAATGAATGTCCAGGTTTGTTTTCATTGAGGTTTCTTTCTTTCTTTTTTTTTTTTTAATCACAATTTAAAATGACTGAATCTGTTTTGTCATTTAATGTTGAACAAGTAATATTCTGTTAATTTTAGGAACAAAAACAAACAGGAGGTACTCATTGCTTACATAAGTTATATTATTTAGAAATTTGTTTTTAAACTTTTCCCCCATATTCTTTCATAAGAATAAATGCATGCTTAAGCATCTTTTAAGAACTAAAAAAAAGGAGAAGAAATCCTGATGGTTTTTAAAGACACTGTAAGCTTATAAACATTTGTCTGGTGATGAATGATGCATTTTTTTCTTTTGAAAATTAAACAATGTTCGTTCCAAATGCATAATTTGAAACTCTAGTTGTTTGTTTCCTTGTCCATATTTTGTTTCAGAAATAGAAATGCATCAAAAGTGGCTGATTTTAAATAACTAACGTTATTTCTGTTTCCCAGCATTTGACTTAAGAGAAATACGTAATGATTGCAAAATGGTCCTAAAACTTAATGAATGCATAAAATACCCTTCAGTGGTATTTTTGTTTCCAACTTTGAATATTAATTTCTAGGAATGTATCCAGTACATATCCTGACACCTTTCTGATTATGCTGCCAATGATCTTTGTA
The DNA here is from genome assembly GCF_023721935.1 of Panthera uncia. NCBI lineage: Eukaryota > Metazoa > Chordata > Mammalia > Carnivora > Felidae > Panthera > Panthera uncia. The sequence continues at coordinate 21,418,172 of NW_026057582.1, forward strand.
TTGCTCAATATTCCCCTAGAAAAAGATACTTAAAAAGCCTGAGGCAAGAATAATTTCCTTAAGTGGGGTTAGAAGTTTAAATCTGAATTTCCATTTTTTGGTTTCTGTTTTATGGATAACTTTCCTATGCCTGCTTAAGACTAGGCTCTGGATCGGAAAGTCTTTCATACTCAAATTTTAATGTGCGTCAAATCATATATCCAGTGTTCTAATTATGCCTTACTTTTTTTCAGTTAGCTCTACTGTTTTACTAATGCTCTCAGTTCTTATTCTTAGTATGCTATTAATCCTAACTTCTTCCCTTCCTTTGAAGGAAATAGTGTAAAGCATCTGCTTACAGAGGAGAAGAGAGTATATATAACCCACAAAATAGGTGCAATTTTACTTTAGGAAACCAATCTTCTAGTAGGAATTACAATGTTCTTTTGCTTTTTAAATACATGTAAAGAATCATCTCATTCTCTCACACATGGATCCGTACTTAATTTGTCAGCAGACCTTATTGATTCTACCCTTAAAACTTACTCTGCATCTGATCACTTCTTGCCACAAGGCAGTGCTCTCACTTTTGTGACATCACCTTGCCTTGATGGTTACAATAACCTGTAATTGACAAGATGATTGCCTTCAATGAATTTACTAATTAATTTATTGCAAAAATAAACTTACAGAAACACAAGCAGTCACTTGAGTTCAGAGGTTCTGTTTTTTTTTCATTATCATATAGTTGGGGTCTATTCTGCCTAGTGCATAGAGAATACACACACACACAAATGCTCACAGGATGAATGGAACGTAGGAGAATATATATGTTTCAGAAAGATTTATCGATCGACTGCTGTGTGACACACTACTAGGTACTGGGATGTTTAAATAAAGAATAAGATCTCTACCCAACAGGAACTCACAGTCTGGTGGGGAGACGGACATAAAAGACACTCAAATAGTAAGAACTCTAGGGGAAGCTTGTGTAAAGTGCCTTGGGAGCATAGAGAAGGGGTAGACATTCCTATTATTCCTAAGAGCTCAGTTATCTGTTGTTGTTATAATATCCATGTGGGTGAGGAGGGAGTTTCCTCATGTTACTGCACTTCTATAGCAAGTAAAAAATTCAGTTTATGACCTTCCCTTGTCCTCTTTATTCCTGAGTAGTGTTGGGTTCACTGAGGATAAAAGATTTACATAGGTTAGATCCATGGAGACTTTTAAAAACTGATCTGAATTGTTGATTGTGGAAGTGTTGCTTTGTTTTATTTTTTGCGTATTTTTTGATACCAATCTAAACATTTAATATATAGCCGTACTTTGAATTTAAGAAATGCACCATCATATAAAGATCTTGTATTTTTCAGAAATAAGTTTGTAGAAAGTAGTTATGGTGTGGCCAATACTTAATGTTTTGTTTATTTATTTTCTTGCTGTTTTGCAAGACAGTTTGAACTGCAGTGTGGTAGTTTTCCAGATTAAAGTCTTTTCAGATACCCTGTAATATCTATGGTAGATCCTTCTCTTTTAGTTGTGAAGTTTCTGCCTTGGTTGGCATTTCATTGTAACTTAACTTCCTTGCAGCTGAGTCAACTCTGTTGGCATAAGTAATATGAGCTTTCTTTAGAGAGTTAGATAAATGGCTTCCAGACAGATCCAGTTTTTGTTCAGGATAGTTTCATAATTTGCCTTGTAATGCCAGTGTCCTGAATTTAAGGCTTAGGCATAACAGTTATCTTGAGTTATGGAAATATTCTTTCTCAAACTTTTTAGGCAGGGGCGCCTGGGTGGCTCAGTCGGTTGGGCGTCTGACTTCGGCCCAGGTCATGATCTCGTGGTTCATGGGTTCGAGCCCTGCGTTGGGCTCTGTGCTGACACCTCAGAGCCTGGAGCCTGTTTCGGATTCTGTGTCTCCCTCTCTCTCTGGCCCTTCCTCTCTCTCTTTCTCTCTCTCAAAAGTAAATAAACATTAAAAAAAATTAAAAAAAAAACTTTTTAGGTGATATGTGCTGGTCTATAGTTTCAACATGCCATGCTTCCAATAACTTTGTATTATATTATGTTAGCTTAAATTCCAACCTTTAATATAATTTGATCTCTCTCTGCCTCTTATCCTATTTCTCCCCCACCTACTGCTGATGTGTTAAAGATGGCCTTGGGGCTGAAATATTGTCATTCTTGATTATTCAATTTAGTTTTCAGTGAAGGAATAGCTTTAACTTTGTAATTAATGACTTATTTAGTCATGGGAGTGTGTTTTATTTGCTAAAATCTTTATTTTAAGGTATATTAAGAACTGTTTTCATGGCATGTAACAACCGTATTGGAAATAACATGGCTTTTCTGGAACTCTTAAGATATTGAAGGAATCTCAAAATTTTTGCCAAGGATATAACATTTTGGACATGCTCTAGTTTTACTATAGTTCTATTTCCATTAAGATTGTGTCTACTTGTAATCTTTACAGCCTTTGGGAAAGTGAATGTTCTGAGTTGTGAAGAGCATGTGGTAACATAAATATATAATCAGAGAACATTTCGTATCCTTTGAATTTATAGCTCCATTGATCAAGCCAGTCAACATTGTGTGTGTGTGTGTGTGTGTGTGTGTGTGTGTGTGTGTTTGATGAGATCGTGAGCAGTATTTTTTTAACTTACTTTAGACACAAATGTTAACGGTGTAATCCCTTCCTATCCTGAAATGGAAACCTCATAAAATATTTGCTATTTTGACAGTGGAACGGTACCTTGCTAGGGTGAGATTAGTGTACTTTTTGACTGAAATCTGCCAGGAGCAGATTTTACGTGCACAGGGTACATATCCAGTATAGATGGATAGCCCCTAAAAGTTTAGGCTATTGATGGTGTTCTCTCTTCCTCCTCCTCCTTCTCCTCCTCCTCCTCCTTCTCCTCCTCCTCCTC
>NW_026057582.1:21421477-21427755 GCF_023721935.1 Panthera uncia
CCTTCTCCTTCTCCTTCTCCTCCTCCTTCTCCTCCTCCTCCTCCTCCTCCTCCTCCTCCTCCTCCTCCTTCTCCTCCTTCTCCTTCTCCTCCTTCTCCTTCTCCTCCTTCTCCTTCTCCTTCTCCTTCTCCTTCTCCTTCTCCTTCTCCTTCTCCTTTTGTGCTCTATTCTGAATTTTCCAGTATGTCGTGTATTTCATTTGTAATAATGTCCATTCAGAAGTATTTTTTGTATTCTTTCTTTTTTTTTAAAACTTTTTTTTAAACTTTTTTTTAGTTTGTTTATTTTGAGAGAGCACAGCATGGGAGGGGTAGGGAGAAGTAGAGACAGAATCCCAAGCAGGCTCTCTGCTGATAGCACGAGCCTGATGCAGGGCTTCAACTCACAAACCTTGAGATCATGACCTAAGCTGAGATCAAGAGTCAGATGCTTAACTGCCTGAGCCACCCAGGCACCCCTCAACTTATCTGGCATTTAAAAATTTTTTTCTTTAATGTTTATTTATTTTTGAGAAACAGGGAGAGACAGAGCATGAGCAGGGGAGGGGCAGAGAGAGAGAGGGAGACACAGAATCCGAAGCAGGCTCCAGGTTCTGATCTGTCAGCACAGAGCCCAACGTGGGGCTCAAACCCATGAACTGCGAAATCATGACCTGAGCCCACGTCGGTCGCTTAAGTGACTGAGCCACACATGCATCCCTTATGTGTCATTTTAATAGAGAGCACTTAGGGAACCAGGGGACTCAGGTCATGGGCTATGGCCTCTTTGATTTTAGTCTGGTTATTTGGTCTTTCTGAGCTTTGGTTTCCTCACTTGTGTAACTAAGGATTGAGTTTTTTCTCTAAGGTTCTTTCTCAGAATCAGGCATGGTCTAGGATATCTTTCTTTTTGGATCATAGAGACTACTATAAATAGTTAGCTTCATCTGTTTCTATCTCTTGAACCCTGTCCTCCTACTCCCCACAGAGAAGCTCCTTATGATCCCACAACCCAGACATTTGTGTCCATTCATGCTGAAACATTGACTTTGGACTATTTTCCATATTTCTAGAAGTCCAGTGCCCTATCCATTGTACCATAAAGCCACCTTTTTCTTCCATATTTCTAAATAGTCTCTAAAATCCCTTGTGTTACTTTTAGTTCTGTAGATATATAATAGCTTTTGATTAATCTTATAGTAGAGTTATCGCTCCTTCTGAATTCATTAGAGAACCAGGGAATAGTCGTAATAGTGCCTAAATATTATCATCTCCCCTTATTAATTCATATACCTTCAAATCAGACAGGATGGTTGGATTAATGTCAACCAGTTTCCCACTTGTCCCACAGAATTAGCCAAGCTTGTTTGATTCGTAGAGCTATTTCTGAACCTGAAACTGGGACAAAAAGCTAATTCACTGGGTATTACGGTTGGTATTGAGATAGGTATTCTCCAACCAGAAGAATGGGGCAAAACAAAAGGGATGACATTTCAGGGAGTTATTTTTTGGTTATATGAGGACAGGAGCCTTATCTGATTCACTCTGTCCCTAGTACTCAGGAGAACATCTCACCATAGTAGGCCTTCCATAAAAATTTGTTGAATGAGTGAATAAATCAAATTACAATTCCTTAAGTACAGAGTAGAAGAGCTTACTTAACTTTTAGATTTAAGGTCTTAGAGGGCATGTGGGTGGAGAACCAATATGGTGGAGTGCCTGAAACTGAGTTAAATAAAAGAACATGGATTTACCTGGAATGTAACTTAGTAAGGGTACAGGGTTCCTTTATTTAATTCTTAAGTACAGCACTTAGACTAATGGAAAGATGTGACAGTTTTGCCAAGGATCCTATTCTTGGAATCTAGGGCTGGTCACATAGGGCTTCAATGACCATTTGTCAGAAATGTCAGAGAAGGGATTCCTGAAAGAATAATAGGTAATTTGACTTACTGATCTAAAAGGTCCATGTGAGTTCATCATTTTGTGAGTTTTACTTCAAAGGGAGGTTGGACGTAGCATGTGGACTATCTCACCAAAAATAATGAAGTGGATGATGAAGTTTTCAGTCTTTGCTACAGAAATTGAATTTATGGAGCCTTTTCTGACAATGTTAACATTTTCAGGAATATCAAAATACAGAAATAGTTTTGTCTTCTTATTGATGAGTCAAGTGATAGGGAGCACAGAAAAGTAATAGTGGATAGAGGAAAGCCAGATCTGAAGGAAATGAGAAAAGAAGGAAGAGTTAGAATATCATTGTTAATTGCTTGGGTTTAGAATATCAACAGGTGTCCTCCAGGTGCCTCAGTAACCCCTGATAGAGTATTTTCTTTATTAATGTCACACCAGTGAGAATATAGCAGCAGTCTGGAGGTTTATGAATGCATAAAAAGAACTTCCTAGCACACCTCAGTAGCCTCTGAGTACATGTAGGTCTGCATGATGAAATGATCTTTCCGGTGTTGAATCTGAGTCTTCAAAAAATATTAAATCATTTCTTCAGCAAAGTTGGAGAGTTTAAAAGATGATTATAAACATGTTTTGTTGTCTCCCCAAATCAGCAGTTTATTGAGGGAGGCTTGCACACAAACAATTATATTACAGCTTGGTACATTTTTAAAAAACTGTGACATGTGTAATATGCTCTGGGGACATTCTGCACTGGGCAATCAGTAAAGAAAGGAGACTAGATCTTGGAGGATAAGCTTAGAAGGATAGGAAGTGTAGGTGGTCGGTACGTAGCAACAGTACAGAAGCAAATACCTTCACACAGGGACTTGGCAGTAAGGTTGCTTGAAAGTCATCACGTATTGTTCAGAGCCTGGGTGTTAATTTTTCAGAAAGCCTCTTAGATGAAAGCAAGACTGTGAAGATATCAGTGTATCTAAAGAGATGCAGTATCAATCAGGCGGGAGAGAAACTGAATGGTAGGAGGGCAGAAACAACGCGAACAAATGAGAAAGTTAGGCAGATGTACTTCAGCAGTCTGCATCCAAACACCACCCAGGAGAATGGAACACTCGTTTTTGTGGTTTGTACATCCCTCATGTGTAGATGGACACGCCAGGCTGCCATTAATGTGATACCATTTGTGAATTGTTTCATAAAACAAACTCCCCTCGCTACAATTTCCTATTAATTAAGCAACATTCTGATTATAATTTGCCTTCCCATCCAGATTGGTCTGCAGGGAGAACATATACTGGTTATGCTGACACGAACATTCTGATCTGTATGGCAGTTATGGTTCTTATTGTAAGCTGATGTAGTTAATTGAGTGGCATTCTAGTTTGTACATTAGTCTCTCGTGAGCTTAATGTTCCTCTATTGCTGAAAGATGGCTCCACTCAGAGTACCAAAAAGAAAAGAAAATCCAGTCCCTAAGTTTACAAAGCTGAGCTACTAGACCAGGAGGATGTAGTCATCAGGATAAATGCCGCCTCTGAGCTACTGGCCCCATTTTCAAATAGCGCAGCTTCAGGCAGAGTCATACACATTAGATGGGGGTGGGGAGACGTACACAGGCATGTCGGAGAAGCTGCAAGTAGTTGCAGTCAGAGAGAGTGGGAAGGAGGGAGGCGATGCTGGACAGAAGGGCAGAAGACAGGTTGTGCGAGGACTCTCTTCTTGTGGGCAGAGGGTTTCATTTATTTTGCAAAAGTAATTTGAATTGAAAGGAAATGTTGGGTGATTCTGCTAAAATGCTATGTTTTCCTCTTGTGATGAATTTTCATTGAGCACATCTCTTTGTTCTTTTAACTTCAAGCTGGATTTTTTGGCCACATCATCTCCTTGCTTATGTTGTATTTGCTGGGGTAGGTAAAGATGATGAGGTCACTGTGTAATGAGTGAAAGCAAAGCTGGCCAGCCACCATGACTTTTTGGGCCACTGTTTACATTCTAGTGATTTTGTGACCTTCCTTCAGGTGTGTGCAACACCACTTGAATTTTTCTAGTAATGAAATTGTGAAGCCGTAATGATTGGGACTTGCTTTGCCTAGAGGGGCCCCCAAGTCTTTGTAATCTCCTAAATGATGCTTAGAAATCTCTTCTCATTAAATATTTTTGCTTACTTTTGAGAAGTACCGCTGTCTTGCTTTGATCAAATTTACATGACTCAAAGCATTTATGAAGTATGACTGTATTTGAAAACTTAGCCTTTTTAAAATCTATATTTTGATGAGATAAGGTAGTAACATGTTTTTTTTTTTTCTGAAATGAATATACTAACAATCTTATTTTATATTTTACTTTTCTAGCGTTTTGCTAATATTTACTGAAAGCTCCAAGTCCGTTTGTGGCGTCAGCTGTTACTCTCCAATCTGTTAATGGCATTATGTTACTAAAATGTGAAGGATTTCTTTAAACTTCTTTTTCTTTTGGTTACAGAATTACTTTAATTTTCTTTGCCAAGTATCCACTCACCCAGTTTCTTCAATGCCCTTCTTCTGAATTCTCTGTAACTTGACCTCAGCTGATGAGTAGGCAAAATGTTTTTAGTAAAGAGACTGACAGAGTCAGATGTGGTTCCTTACACACTCCTTTGAGTTGGCTACACAGGTATTGCAAGCGTTTCTTGCCATTACTTAATTCTGTTTTTATTTCTTATCCATGTTTTAGGAAAAGCATATAAGCAATGAAGAAGAGTACTTAAGGAGGATGGAAGAGGCCAGATTGCAGCTCAAGGATCAACTTCTTTGCCTGGAGACTGAACAGGAATCCATTCTTGGTGTCATAGGAAAAGAAATTGATGCAGCTTGTAAAACCTTCTCCAGGGACTCGATGGAGAAATTGAAAGTAATTATGAGTTCTCATTGTGCCTTTCAGTTAGTTTCCTAATATATAATTATAATAAGATTTTAATGCATGGTTACATGGTAGTCACATTTTTATTCTGGAAAGTTTTATGAAACAAAATAACATCTTGCATTTTTTAAAATGAGATACCGTATCTATTGCACAGTTGTGGGAGAGAACGTGTATCATTATTTCATTGAATTGCCTCTATCTCACTCTGGAAAAGAAAATGTCTTATGAGAGAGGAAGCAGTTCTGACTAAAAAAATATCCTTGGAGTCAAGAGGCCTGGGTTGTCGTTATCAGGCCATTTTTGTTGTTGCTAGTGTATTAATGGCTAATATCTATTGAGGACTAGTTACATTACAGGTACTGTGGTAGCTACGTATGTGCATTCTCTCCCTTAACCCCTAAAGCCACCCCTTTCCTTTAGGTACTCTGATTAAATCAATTTTAGGCCTGAGAAAGCAAGGCTTGGAGAGGTTAAGTAACTTGGCCCATATATAACTTGGCCATATATCCAGTTAAATGCTAGAACCAGGACTTTAAACCTTGGGAGTCTAACTCTGGAGCTTAAACAAGTAACCATGATGCTATTTGCATTCCTTTTTTAAACAAATTATACTTAAGTTAGTTTTTCTGTCTTTAAAATGGAATATTGCTATTCGGTTTATAGTGCTAGGGAAATGATGAATAAAAACAGAATTAATCATGTATGTTCTTAATTCCTTGAAGATAAGCACCTCTTTGTACACTGCTGTATTGTGTTGTGTTCCTTTTTTTTTTTTTTTTTTTTTTAAACGTTTGTTTGTTTTTGAGAGACAGAGAGAGACAGAGTACAAGCAGGGGAGGGGGAGAGAGAGAGAGGGAGACACAGCATCTGAAGCAGGCTCCAGGCTCTGAGCTGATAGCACAGAGCCTGACGGGGGGCTCGAACCGATGAACTGTAAGATCATGACCTGAGCCAAAGGTGGATAGTGAGCCACCCAGGCGCCCTGTGTTGTGTTCCTTTGATGCAGTAGGACCATAACACGTATCATGTAACCATCGTTTTCCCTGTATTTATGTCATGTGGTGATATGGTGGGACTCAAATTATAGTGTTATGCCTAATATTTAAAAACTTTTTCAGGGGCGCCTGGGTGGCTCAGTCGGTTAAGCGGCCGACTTCGGCTCAGGTCATGATCTCGCGGTCCGTGAGTTCGAGCCCCGCATCGGGCTCTGTGCTGACAGCTCAGAGCCTGGAGCCTGTTTCAGATTCTGTGTATCCCTCTCTCTGACCCTCCCCCGTTCATGCTCTGTCTCTCTCTCTGTCTCAAAAATAAATAAACGTTAAAAAAATTTTTTTTTTAAACTTTTTCAGATGATTCTTCTTTTTTATTTTGTCATGTCTTTCCTCATATAAAATGATCTTCCCTTTTTGTATTGCTTTCTCCTCCTTTTTCCTGTTCTTTTCTTTCTTTCTTTCTTTCTTTCTTTCTTTCTTTCTTTCTTTCTTTCTT
>NW_026057582.1:21427765-21435450 GCF_023721935.1 Panthera uncia
CTTTCTTTCTTTCTTTCTTTCTTTCTTTCTTTCTTTCTTTCTTTCTTCTTTTTTTCCCTTAAATGGTGTTCTAAAGAAAAGAAAACTATAATTCTACTCTTACAGTGGAAGGTATCTTAGAATTCAACTTCAACAGAAATTTTTCAATGGATAGATTTTGGTGGAGTTGATGGAATTTCTACAGTATGTATTTCTAGTTACATTCAACAAAAAGCTCAGATGTCAGTTTGAGAGGACTATGAGCCAAATATGAGAAGTAATTGGCTTTAGAGGAAAAACCCTTTGAGTTTTGTTACAGGGCCTGTTATAATGCTGGTGTATTCTTTTTCCTATCTAATGCTGCTTTTTTTATTTAAGACTTGTTATGTTTAAATATATTTAAAAGAGGTATGGCCTTAAGATTCTAATTTTATCTAAAAGGAACACATATTAATAGTGAAATATTGAGATGCCTGGTTGGCTAGGTCTGTTGAGTGTCTGACTTCAGCTCAGGTCATAGTCTTGGGGTTCGTTAGTTCAAGCCCCAAATCCGACTGTCTGCTGTCAGCACGGAACCCACTTTGGATCCTTTGTCCCCCTCTCTGTCCCTCTTCCGCTCACTCTCTCACAAAAATAAATAAATATTTATTAAAAAGTTAAAAAATAGTGAAATATTTATTCTATATTTAAGTATTTGTGTCAAGACAGCTTATTTTCAATCAAAGATGTAGAAATGGAATCATTTGGATCATGCTATAAGATATATGAACCTTGTTATGGGCAATTACAGCCTAAAACATAGTGAGAAGATAGCAGATTGCTTAAATATTTTCTTACTTCTTTTTGAGGCACAAATGATCCTTCTAACATATTCCAAAAAGCACCCTGTTCTTTAATAGGAAACCAGTGACTGTGGTAATGGATCTTTACACTTTGTTCCTAGAGAAAGACTAATTCAATCCAAGTGATGGGTAGAAAGTAAATCTAAAAGAATGGAAATTATATTAAGTTTTATTTATTTTGGTTTTTTTTTAAGAGCACAGTTTTTTTCATTGTGGGTCTCTTTCCATTAATAATTTCTGTTGTTAGCATCCTATAAACTTGGGGGAAAAATGAATACCCAAGAATATAACATTTGCTCTCCTCAAATAAACTACCCAAGGTGTTTTTAAAATAAAATTCTTTGCCTTACAGTTCAGAGATCTAAGGGAGAGTGGTGGTCCTTATAAAATGTTTTAAAAAATGGAATAATTCCAATTATTCTTTGTCATTTGTTTTTGAAATATTGTGGATGAAATTTTTAAGCCATTTTATGTAGTGACAGCTATGATATGAATTGGATAATAGATATATAACAAATGAGCCTGAGAAAAGTACTTGGGAGTGTTGGTATTATTTCTAATTACCTTTTTCTAGCCACCCTATTTATTACTTATCCCACTTTAGTAAATGCATATAATATTAGAAAACTTAAGGACGGACATTTAATAAGCCACCACTGTTATAAAACAATTAGGAAATTGTTTGAATTTGAGTTAGGCATTGCCTGAATTAAAGTTACATCATTTTCACAAACCAATTGTTGATGATTGAAGAGCTTTTCTTATAACACTTATTCTGAGTATGCACTCTTTGGAGAGCATAAAGAGGATAGGCTTTGGATCAAGACGGATGTAGGTTCAAATTACATCTCTCTAAATTGCTAATGTGTGACCTTGGACAACTTAGGTAATTTCTCTTTAAGAATTCATGTCCCATTTATAAGTTAGCTTATTTTGAGGATAAAGTAAAATAAGATATATGAGGTGCATATTATGGAGTGAAATATTTTGCACTTAGTAAATACTCAAATAATGCTAGCTGTCATTATTATGTAGTGCCCTTTTTGTCATATATTCATATATTTGTATATTTATGTATATATTGCTTTTTTTTCTTCATCTGTTTATGACAAATTGTTGTAGTGTTCTTGTTACCATCGAACTGGAAGTCTATTTTCTGATGATGACATCTTTGTATGCATTTAGTAGTAATAATGATGTTCTCTGTGCCAGATACTGTGCCAGTCCTCATTTTATTTAATTTGTACCTTGACCTTATGAGGCAGTTTGCCTACTTTATAGATGATAACCTGCAGCTTAGAGAAATTAAGTCACATCACTTGTAAGTGGACAGGCTGTTTCTTAAACACTATATATAAATTTGTAAAAAATCACAAAATGAGAATATTATTTGTACTCCTGTCAAATTATTTTAAACTTTAATCTTTAGCACTAGATCTTAGATCACTGAAGAATTAATTGAAACTGTGACACAGATAAATGGAAAAGAATAATGAAAACATCATAATCAGTGAGAAATGGATGCTTGCAAGTAGCAGAGTTCAAAGAGGAAGAAAACACCACAAGCTAGAATAGGCAGAATTTGACTGAAGGAAAGGCGGCCTGTGAGTTGGGTGAGATTTGGATGGTAAGAAAAGTGGAGGAGAGAAAAGTGGGAGCTAAGAATACAACATGTTTGTTTATGGCATATGGTCAGCATCATTATACATTCTTCATGTGTCTAAATGAATCACCTAATGATATTCCTTAGGGGAGTGATGTGCACACACATCAGGAAGTATGGAAGTATTTGAGAATAGAAATAGACATCTTGCAAAGGGATAGGATATTTTTACACAACATTTCTAGGAAGGAGTCCTGTAAAAATATCATAGGTAGCACCTGTTTCAAAGCAAGTAGAACTGAAAAAAAATTTGTGTTTAGAATCATAAAGTCATTGACAGACTTTGAACATCATTTTATTAGTAATAAGGCAGAACCAGATGGCAATGGATTTTATAAATGAGTTGGTATGAAGGAAATCAAGGCAGCTGGTATACAGAACCTATTTATTGTAGGATTTTGTTACCATCATGAAATATAAAGCAACATTTGCACAAAATCGTGTTGATTAGCTGCTGTCAATTCTACCCAACCATTAATGAGACAAAATGGCCCTCACAGTATAAAATTAAAGAAGGATAAAAGAGACAAAGAATTAAGTTTCCATGTAATTACATCTAACCAACTGTGAAATATATTATGTGGAACAAGACTGAGGAAAAGAAACAAACAAAAAAATGAAAAACTGGTTTGATTGAAGCTGCCTGACAGAAGTCCATGGAATCAGCCTCTAATGATTCTAGCAATGATAATGCTTGAGAGTTGATATGTGCCTCTATATTTGAGCCAAATATTTACTCTCAATGAGTACATACATATATACACGTGTACATAAATGGACATAATAAGTGGTGGTTTGGAATTAGTTGAGTACTTGATAATGAACTTTCTTCTTTTTAAGCCTTTAAACTTAGGGATTAAACTTTTATGTGTTATGGTGAAGAATTTCATTTATGTAAGGTTATTTCAGAGAAAATTCTACTTCTAATAGACTATTTCCTTTTTCTGTAGGTTTTTTCATCTGGTCCTGATATTAATTATGACCCACATCGCTGGTTGGCAGAAAGCAAGGTAATTTGTTTTTAAATCCTAAAGTTATCATAGTATTTATGACCTTCAGGGTGTCCTGTTTGGGCTAACCATACCATTTTGTTATTGAACAGAGCATATGCAGCTGTAATACTTCATTGCTGGGGAAGACATCATTGTCATGAATTTAAGAAACTTCCATGTTTCTTTAGTTTAACATTTACAAATTAGCTTAACTGTATAGGTATGGAAGGAGAAAATAAAGGAAGGCAAAACTGTTGAAGTAGTAAAACTAGATTGTCAAAGAAGCAAATTCTTCTGCCTTTTCCTTGGGATAGGCAGTGTCTCTGGAAGTGTACGAAGGTCAGGGCTGCTATAACCAACCTTTCTTGCTTCATGGTTCTTTTGCATGATGATTTAAATTTAAAGGGTAGGTAAGCAAATCTAAATAATATTGAACAATTTGCTAATTTTAGCAAAAAGCTTCTTCTGCACTATGGGATAATTACTTATCTTCATCTATCAGATCAACTTGGAAATTCCTTGATTATAATATATAGAAATTCGTGGCCACGTAAGATGTAGATGTCTTTTTCCAAGTGTCAATGCTCAAGGACTTGCATTCCTTCCCAGGCTAGTTTCTTTCAGCTTTGAGGTGCCTGGGTGGCTCCGTTGGTTAATCGACCGACTTAGGCTCAGGTCATGATCTCATGGTTCAAGCCCTGCATTGGGCTCCATCTTGGCAGTGTGGAGCCTGCTTGGGATTCTCTCTCTCCCCGCCCTCCCTCTCTGCCCCTCCACTGCTCACGCTTTCTCTCTCTCTCTCAAAATAAATAAATAAACTTGGGGGAAAAAAATAAAGAAAACCAGCTGTACTTTAAACCTGGACAATTGTGGTCCAATTTAGGATTTTATTATTTGAAAGAACTTTTAAGTTTGTGCAGTATCCTTATTTAAATATATGAGAAAAGGGAGGTTTTAGAAAATGTACATGACTTTTCCGGTGCCATATAAAAAATGGGAACATGGACCGCATGCCATGTCAGACTCACAATTAATGTTCTCACCATTATGTGTGATGCTGTCTAAAGTCTTCAGTTAGCCAAGATTTATCAATTATGTGCTCTTTTGTGTATAGGCATGAGGGTTATCAGTGTCAGCAAGCCATGGAAATTAATAAAGAAAATGGAAATGTAAACAATTTAAAAAATCCTTAAGGTATGTTATATTTTTATAGAAATACATAAACATTGGGGCGCCTGGGTGGCTCAGTTGGTCCGAAGCCGTCCGACTTCGGCTCAGGTCATGATCTTGCGGTCCGTGGGTTCAAGCCCCGCGTCGGGCTCTGTGCTGACAGCTCAGAGCCTGGAGCCTGTTTCGGATTCTGTGTCTCCCTCTTTCTCTGACCCTCCCCTGTTCATGCTCTCTCTCTCTCTGTCTCGAAAATAAATAAAATGTTAAAAAAAATACATAAACATTAACAAATGCAAAAAGAGGAAGAACTGTGATATCAGTACTAGAAGGATAGGGGGGTATGATGCCACCAGCATGTTACAGGTGGTTTCTGCATAAATGCAGTATTTAACTTGATCATACAAAAAATATATAGAAGTTCTCTAGTTGGCTAATTATAGGTAAAATAATGGTAAGTTGAGAATACCTGAATAAACACAGATAATGCCTTGAACTTGGTGGCAAGGTATGGGTGGGAGTTGACAGAAAGACATGATTCACCTTTGAAGACCAGCTGTGCCTTAAGGAAACCTTTTTTTTTTTTTTTTTTTTAAGCATTCTTAATAAGAAATGAATAGCATTATGATTGACCATTGAAATTTACACAACCCGGTAAAATTTTCCTCCTTTTTTAAGTACAGTGATGCTGTTCATCCCTAACCGTTTTTGATAGAACCAAATGCAAACTTGTATTTATGCCACCTTCGTAGTAAATTCAGAATATACATGTTTTGCTGGCTCAGAAATTTTGGGCTAGAAACTTCTGTTGTGCATTAATAAAGCATTTCTCATTTCTCTTGTTTCTTTTTCCCGATTCCTCAATTCTGACAACAAGAGCAATGTACTTGGAATTTTCTTTCAAGTTAAAATCTTTATCATTTCTGAACAGAAAGCTTTCACCGCTGTTGTTCAGTTAAATTATGAGAGCCAGAGATGACTCTTAATCATAGCTGTTTAATTTGGGAACTAGTGAGCAGTTTTCCCTTATCATTTAATGGGATTGAACTTCTGATCAGATGAGTTTTAATACTGCATGAGACAACCCTTCCTGTAGAGCGTAAAAGGGTCATGATAAGCAATACCATGCTGACCAACTGACTAAGGAGGAATTGAATCTATTTACCAGAAAGATGGCTTAGGTTATTGATGGGCTACAATACTGTAATTCCCATGAACTATGACTGGACAGCTCTATAAGTATTGAAGATAAGATCTGAAATCAGAGGACAAAAACTATATGGAAAGTAGAATTGCTATTCAGCTAGTCCACACTGACATCTTGCAGTGTTAGAAGGACCTCTGAGGGCATTTGGTAATTGTTTTCATAAATCTGCCAAATGAATTTCTTCTGTTAGTGTTAATCCTGGAAGAACTAGGGGACTGGGTGAGGATAGGGTCACTGTTGCTTTGTCGACATTGGTTACATAATATAAATATGAAGTCCAACTCAGAGTTGGACCAGGCTTATATGTAAAATAACCAAAGAATGGCAAGAACCATATAACACAGGGAGGAAGAGGATTGAGAATTAGGAAATACCATTGAGGAACACCAGGCAATCCGTTCCAATAGATCCGCGATTTGTTTTTGTCATAAATCCCAATAAGGCATTTAGAGGCCAAATTTTATTCAGTTTAACAAGAATTTACTGACTAGCTACTGTGTGCCAGATGCTAGATTACATGCTGTGGGCATAATAATGAATTTGGCATGATCCTTTCTCTTGAGGAACAGTTTATTTTCCTAGAAAAGCTGACACATTGATAATTTCAATATTATGTCTAAGAGCAGTGATACAGGTGTGCAAAAGCTACCATGGAGTCTGATCCCTCAAGTGAATTTTGAAGCTGGGCAGATAAAGAGGGAAAGAGCAGGCATGCACAGTAAACAATTGTAGGCATGGTATAGAAGAGAAACAGCATGATAAATGGAAAGAAACCCCAAGCGATTTGTCAATACAAGATGAAAATATGAGGCAGAGAATGGCAGGGATGAGGCTTTAGAAAGAGGTAGAGCATAGGTAACTAAGAAGAACATTGTATGCTATTTTAGAAGTTTGACTTCAGTTCTGCATTTAGGGAGAACCACAAAGGAGATTTGAACAGGATACTGATAAATTTGTATTCCTATTTTAGAAGCATTACTCAGATAGTGATGTAAAAGGTGGAGTAGAAGTAGGAAGACTAAAGGCAGGAAGACCAGTTAAGAGGTCTTTGGGTGAGACCAAAGTCTCTGGGGTGAAAGTCCAAACCAAGGAAATTGTAGAGATTCAGAGGAAGGGACAGACTGAAGTAATGCTTTGGTGACAATATGCAGATGATGTTTAATGTTATGTCAGATGGAGTGGTAGAGAAGGAGATATCTATGGTTTTCAAGACTAAGTAGGAGATCCCACTCAAAGTTCAGTATGTGAATAGATCAACATGCAGAGTCCTAGATAGGGAAGCCAGCAGAAGTACTGAAGGAGTTTCTAGCACTGGGATTGATGTCTAGAAAGTCCCATTTGGACAGGAAGCCCCAAAGAGAAGCAGGGACAAAGGCAAAGATCAGCGTTTAGGTGCAAATCATGGGAAGAAATGAGAAGTTGCAAAGACACTGACAGAAAATGCGGGCAGATGATCAAATCTCGAGCAGGCAAGTACTCTCAAGATGGAAAGACAGTCCTAGAGAATATCAATCACTGTTGATCCTAGATCTTGAGTTAATCATTTTGTGATAGCAAATAAAAGAAAAGCTGGTGTCAGATGCTCTTCAGCATAAGGCAGGATCCTGAGTGCTCTGTTATTTACAGAATATATTTAATTCTGGAAGTCTATATTTAATTCTGGAAGGGAATACTAATTATTCCCTTAAGATGCAAAAAGGTAAATTTATATGCTTCTTTGGCTGTAACACTTTCTTCCTTCTTGGAATACACACACACACACACACACACATATATATATATTCCTTCTCGGAAATAAATATATATATATATATATATATATATATATATATATA
>NW_026057582.1:21435550-21540496 GCF_023721935.1 Panthera uncia
TTAGGAATGTGACATTTTTTTCTACACAGATTACTTCCTCAGCTTAAATATCACTGAAGAATAAATAGCAAGCAGATTAGATTTCAGTAAATCTAATTCTCAAATATTTTATTTGATCAGAACTGTAAACTTTTAAGGTTATATAGATAAGAAATAGACTTCCAAAGTATTGGGGGATTTTCCTTTTTTACTCTGTTTGATATCATTCCAAAGAGTCCCACTTTTAATGGTATAATGTGTTCCGGTATTGTTTTTCCTGCCATTTTTGGAATATTATAACTGAAGCAGCTTCAGAGATCATGTAGTCTAACTTCCTTGTTTTATAGATGAGAAGGAGGCCCTGGGAATTGTTTACCTAATGACATAAAGCTAGTTACTGAGAAGGATTTAGAACCTGAGTCTCTGAATTCTGTGCCAGTCTTTCTTGATTGGTAGTATAATTTACCTTTGAATATAAACCTTGCTTTTATGCATATTGTCTTTTTAGTGATACGGATTTTTTTAAAACACCCATTGTGGGGCGCCTGGCTGGCGCAGTCGGTTAAGCGTCCGACTTCAGCCAGGTCACGATCTCGCGGTCCGTGAGTTCGAGCCCCGCGTCAGGCTCTGGGCTGATGGCTCAGAGCCTGGAGCCTGTTTCCGATTCCGTGTCTCCCTCTCTCTCTGCCCTTCCCCCGTTCATGCTCTGTCTCTCTCTGTCCCAAAAAAAAAAAAAAAAAAAAAAAAAAACACCCATTGTATGAGAAGTATCAGACCCAGTATATTTAATTCTTGTTGAAGGATGTGAATAATCATCTAGCATTTTATCCTTCCAGTATAGACATCAAAATGAGATACAAATACTCAGGTATCTTGATTCATTAAAGATACTTTAGATTGTGTGTATGGAACACATTCAGTTTAATTGAAGAAAAGCATTTTGTATTTTTACATATGAACTCTTATTATGGAGTTACTTTTTTTCTTCATGATTTTATTCATAACTATGTAGGAAACCAGAGAGAATATTACTAAAAGAGGTTTTGAGGTTGATTTGGGTTTGAATTTTGCACTTCAGTTTAATTTTTGTTTTGGTTTCCTGGCACATTCTCAGAAATTGCCATCGTCTTCCTTTACCTTTGGCTTTTCTATTAACATTTCCTCTCAAAATTGTTTTTTGAGTTGTGGCAAAGGAAGTATGGTAGTTAAAAGCAGCAAAATTATGGGCCCTGGTATTATTGCTAACTCTATCAGCTATAATCTTTTTATTCGAATTTTCTATTTCCCTTGGTTTTGGCTTTGAGTCATTCCTTAATGACTTTAGTATATTATTACTCTAAATCTCACTAGAGGATTCTTACAGATTAAAAAGATCATTTTGATTGTTTTACTAGATACTTATTCCCACCTAATTGCAAGCTGTCAACTATGAAGGTAAAAGACTGCCTTATTTAGAAATTCTTTCTCTATTATAGTTTATTTAGCAATACTTGCTGATATAGTTAAATAAATGAGCCTATTATGTAATCTTTAAGATGCTCTTGTGAGTGGTTAATAGAATGGTGTTTGCACTGTGATTAATAGCCTTGTCAGGTAATTATTATTTGGAATTGGTAAAGTTATTCCTATGCTGTGTTCCAAGCTGTTTCTCCAAGGCGTTTAATGAAAGACGTTGGGTGTTTCTCTAGCAAACACTGATTCTCATAATTGACTATTTGTTGATTAAATTTCCATAAGTTGATATTTTGTTTGTAGGATTAATAATATATTCTGCATACATATTCAATTCATAACAAGCATCTAACTATAACCTATTTTTAAATTTTGTATGTTGATGGAATAAAGGCTTTGTTGGAATAAACTGAAGCCATAGGTCAGTCTGTTTAGGCCACTATAATAAAATACCACAGACTGGTGACTCAAACAACAGATAATTTATTTTCTTACAGTTCTAGAGCCTAGAAGTCCAAGGTCAAGGTGTCAGGGTTAGTTTCTGGTGAGGCCTCTTCTTGGCTTGTAAATGGCCACCTCTCATGTAGGGGGACGGGCATTATGGGGGGATGGGATGGGAGTATTATTGGAAGAATTGGGGGTTGGAAGACAGAGTGTCTCTTCCTCCTCTTATAGGGATGCCAGTCCTATAGGATGAGGGCCCTACTGTGGTAACCTCATTTAGCCTTTATTACTTCCCTAAAGGCCTTATTTCTAAACAGAGTCACCTGAGGGTTAGGACTTCATATAAACTTGAGGGGGGTATAATTAGTCCATAACACATATCAAACCTGATTAATGCTTTGGTTCAGAAATTGTGGGTTTTTTGTTTTGTTTTGTTTTTTTACCAAAATCAGTACAATTATTGTTATGACAACATATCTTTTTGTTTCTCCATTATCAACCCTTAGCAATGGTACTGAGCACAGGCCAAAGATTAGGATGGAGTAAGTAGGAAATCTTTGAGAACAGGGAAATGAGTCGTTATGTTTTAAATTTGCATTTAAATCACTGGGCAAGAAAAGATTAAACAGGGTGATTCAAACTGGTGATCCCAAAAGGCTCACTTTGTTTGGACCACATTGGTTTTAAAACAGAGAATTGGTAGGGAACATTTAAAAAAACTTTACAATTGCATACTTACAGCATGGAATTTGTTTTTCTTTTGAGGTATCAGAAGATCTGATAACATTAGTGTTTTATTCTTATGTGATAGGAAACTGTTGGATCTGAGAAGAACCATGGGCATAATCCTATTAGAAGGACCATCCTTCCAGCCCTTCTTCCTGGTTGTATTTTTATAATCCAAATCAATAGTGCTCAGGTCCTAAATGTGTTACTTATTTATGTTCATTAAACTTTCTTACTATAATAATACAAAAATTTTTTTTTAATTTTTTTTGTTTGTTTTCAAGATATTTTTCTGTTTTATTAAACACAAGGTGCTTCCTCTTTACAAGAACTTAATGGCATCTAATTTTTCACTTAATTGCATGTGTCCTGTCCTCACTATGTGCAAAACAGTGTACTAGTTTTAGTGTGTGTTTGAGCATACAAACATGAACACACATCCACTCCTGGGATACTTTAAATTGAAGAATATTTTTAAATTCTTGAAAAAAGTCTTAAGGATTTAGTATATCAAATTCATTAACATTCAAGGATAAAGATGTGCACGTGTTTAAGGTGCCAAATAAGTAGCCAAAAGACTTGGTTGAAAATATATCTTTTCCAGAAATTATACATCTAACTTTCCCCTTTTCCCTTGCATAATATGATAATTATTTGGGCTTTTCCATTTATTTATTTTTCTTGAGTAACTGCTAAAGTTTGATGAGGTGAACAAAAGGTATGATCAAAGGTGAACAAAAGGTTCAGATTGTAGTTTCTTTTTTTTTTAAGTTTATTTATTTATTTTGAGAGACAGCATGCATGCATGAGTGGGGGAGGGGCAGAGAGAAGGAGAGAGAATCTCGAGCAGGCTCTGTGCTCAGAGCACACAGCCACATGGGGCTAGAACTCACAAACCATGAGATCATGACCTGAGCCGAAATCAAGAGTTGGCCGCTTACCCGACTGAGCCACCTGGGTGCCCCTATTCAGGTTGTAGTTTTGACATAGAAGCAGGCAGCAATAGTGTAGACTTTCTCTTATTTTGCCTGGTTAATATCAATTAATAAATGACTTAGGTAGTGATGTTTTAGAATAATTTTCCAACTGACTTATATCTAAAACTACTGATTAAATTGTCTAGAATAATTTTTTATTACATAGTGCGTTGAACATATTTTCATTTTCAAGACTTTAGCAGTATAGAAGTATGGAGAATAAATTTGGAATATATGTTCTCCTTTCCCTCTTGATGCCTCTCTCCTGAGTGGGCATAATCATCATCAACAATTTGGCATTCATATTTTCAGTCCTGTATTGGTTTGGTGGGTTGAACTCCAGTTGTTTTTGATAAAGATGTATATTTTAATTGCTAAATATAGCGGCCCTTTCCTTTGGCAGTCTTTGACACTAAGCATATCCATCCAGTTGTAGTATTTTCGTTTTCTTCCTTTGCAAAACTCGGATTTTCTTCCTGCCTTTCCAACTACTTCTCAGCTTTATTTTTTGTTTCTCTTCCGTTCATCTCTTCTAAATTCTTCTCTCTTGTCTCCATAGACACTCCATGGGCTGTTTTGCCTTGATGCTGTTGAAGCTTTACTTTGTATCTCTCATCCATATCTCTCGAGCTTTAGATCTATGTATCCAACCAGTCATTTACACTTCTCTGCGTTAGTCCTAACAAGTTCAGCTTATTCCAATCTGTCGTTAACTTTTTAACCCCTAAATCTTTGCTTCTAGTTTTCCTCTTTCACATTTCTTCAGCTAGAAACACCAGTACTGATTTCTTTCTCTCTTTTCCCCCTAACATTTAAGTCTCAAGTACACACACTTGGGTCCATTCCATGTCATTTTTGCTTGTTTTGAATATTGGTAACATTCTCCTGAGTTCCAGCCTCCAACATGTGCTCCGCTCTCTCCATAGAGTGTGCTTTTGAAAGAATAGTCCAATTCACTTCCTTCTCTCTCTCATATTGTGGTTCAGTGGGGATGGTGGTATATGACTCATCCTGACCTTTGACCCTATATTCTGCCTCCATGCTTTATTTAGAAAAAAGTTGTAGTAGAAAATGTTCCTTTTATTTGGTAGAGAGTTGACTATGTTTCCTGGTTTCCTGTCCTATGGAAGCTTTTTATCTTTTCGTATTTGCGTGGGAATTTCAAAATGGATATTGGGAAATGAAGCAGTCTTAATTAAAGTTTACAATCATATTTGGAAGTCCACAGCTCAATTTATTTTTTAAAAAATTTTTAATGTTTATATACTTTTGAGAGAGAGAGAGACAGAGTATGAGTGGGGGAGGGGCAGAGAGAGAAGGAGATGCAGAATCTGAGGCAGGCTCCAGGCTCTGAGCTGTCAGCACAGAGCCAGAGGCAGGTCTTGAACTCACAGGGTGCAAGATCATGACCTGAGCCAAAGTCGGACGCTTAACTGACTGAGCCACCCATGCACCCCACACAGCTCAGTTTCAGTTGGAGACTCCCAAGGGGTGCCTGGGTGTCTCAGTTGGTTAGGCATCTGACTTCTGCTCGGGTCATGTCTCGCGGTTCGTGGGTTTGAGCCCCGCATCGGGCTCTGTGCTTCAGATTCTGTGTCTCCCTCTCTCTCTGCCCCTCTTCCACTCATGCTCTGTTACTGTCTCTCAAAAAATAAATAAACATTAAAAAATAAAAAGAGAAAAGTAAGTTGGGGACTTCCTGTTTTTATCTAGTGACATTCAGGTAGGACAGAGGCCTATAAATTATATAGCAGATACTAAAGCCAGGTGTCCTCTCCACAAGGAGATTTAATTTTAATTTGTTTTTCTGTCCCTTATTTACCTTCTTCCTTTTGTTAATTGTTAAATAGCTGAATTGTTATATAATTCACATATCATACAATTGACCTATTTAGACTGTATCACTCATTATTTTTAGGTGTATTCACAGAGGTGTGATGCCACAACCACAATGAATTTTGGAATATTTTATCACCCTAAAAAAAATATGGACCCTTTAGCTATCACCTCCTAAATTTGTCCATCCCACTCACCCCTCTTACAGCCTTAGTCAACAAGTAACCTTTCTATCTCTATAGATTTGCCAGTTCTTGACATTTCCTGTAAACGAAATCATACAGTATGTGGTCCTTTATGAATGACTTCTTTCATTTAGCAGAATGTTTTCAAGGCTCATCTATGTCGTAGCATGTGTCAGGACCTCACTTCGTTGCTAAATAATAGTCCCATGTATGGATATACCACATTTTATTCATCCGTTTATCAGTGGATGTTCATTTGGGTTTTTCCATTTCTTGGCTATCATGAATAATGCTGCTATGAACATTCGGTTACGCGTTTTTGCATGACTGTATGTTTTCGTTTCTTCTAAAAATATACTCAGGAGTAGAACTGCTGGGTTATATGGTAACTATGTTTACCCTTTTGAAGAATTGCCAGATGGTTTTCCAAAGTGACTGCACGATTGTACACTCCTACCATCATCATATAAGAACTTTAATTCCTCCACACATACCAACAGTTGTTATCATATGTCTTTTTGATTCTAGCTGTCCTGCTGGGTGTGAAATGGAATCTCACTGTGATTTTGATTTGCATTTCTGTGATGCTTAATGATTCTGAGCATCTTTTCATGTGATTATTGGTCATTTGTGTTATGTTCTTTGAAGAAATGTCTCTTGCTTAATTCATTATGTCTTTTTATTAGTGAGTTCTTTATGTATCATTCTAAATTGTTCTTTCTCAGATATATGGTCTACAATTATTTTCTCCTATTCAATGGGTTGTTGTTTCACATTGTTAATTGTGATCTTTGAAGCACAATGTTTTAATTTTGGTGAAGTCTAACTTAACAGCTTTTTTCTTTGGTTGTCTGTGCTTTTGGTGTAATATCTAGGAAATCAAGGTTGCCAGACCAAGGTTACCAAGACTTACACCTGTGCTTTCTTCTAGGAATCTGCTGTTTTTAGTTCTTACATTTAGGTCTTTGACCCATTTTGAGTTAATTTTTGAAAATTTTACTTAGTTTGAGAGAGAGAGTGGGGGAAGGACAGGGGGAGGGAGAGAGAGGGAATCCCAAGCAGGCTCCATACTGATATCTTGGAGCCTGACACGAGGCTCAAAGCCAGGAACTATGAAATCATGACCTGAGTTAAAATCTAGAGTCGGGTGCTTACCCGACTGAGCTACCCGGGTGCCCCTTGAATTAATTTTTGAAGATGGTATGAAGTATGGGTCCAACTTTATTCTTTTGCATGTGAATATTCAGTTTTCTCAGTACTATTGGTTGAAAAGACTGATCTTGCCTCATCAGATTGTTTTTGGAACCTTTGTTGAAAATCAATTGACAATATATATGTATGGCTTTAATTCCACTGATCTATGTCTGTCCTAATGCCAGTACCACACTGTCTTGATTACTCTGGCTTTCTAGTCAGTTTTAAAATCAGTTAAGTGTGACTCCTCCAACTTTGATCTTTTTTCAACACCTGTTTTTGGCTATTCTGGGTCCCTTGAATATCCATATGAAATTTAAGATCACATTGTCAATCTCTCCAAAGATCTCAGCTGGAATTTTGATAGGCATTGCGTTAAATCTGTAGATCAGTTTGGAGAGTATTTCTCTTAATACCTTAATGATATTAAGTTTTCTCGTGTATGTACATGTAAAATCTTCTCATTTATTTAGGCCTTCTTTAATTTTTTCAACAGTTTTTTGTAGTTTTCAGAGTATAAATTTTGAACTTCTTTTTAAAAGTATGTTTTTCTTTTTAAATGTATGTTACTCTTTTGATGCTATTGTAAACATGATGGTCTTTTTAACTTAGTTTTGGATTGATGATGCAAGTGTATAGAAATACAAGTGAGTTATGTATAATGATATTTTCCTGCATAATTGCCCTGCTATGACCTCCTGATACAATGTTAGATAGAAATGGTTAGAGCAGACATTATTTTCTTGTTTAAGATCTTAGGGATAAAGCATTCTGTCTTTAACCATTAAGTATGATAATAGTTATGGGCTTTTCCTAAAAATGTTTTATCAGGTTGAAAAATCTCCCTTCTGTTCCCTTCTGTTGAGGGTCTTTATTGGGAGTAGGTGTTTAATTTCATCATACACTTTTTCTGAATCTTGATATGATCATGTAGCTTTTGCCCCTCCTTCTCACAAACAGTCTGTGGAAGTGGCAGATTGGATACCAGTATTCTCAGGCTGCTGTGTCTGAGGTGGAGTGGCCACACTATCAATGAGGGGTTGGTCATGGAAGGAATCCCTAGTTTCTCCACTGCACCTGCCAGCAATTTAGCCTACTCAGATCAGAGCTATGACGGTGAAAAATCCTAGCCATCTGACCTTCCAGTGCCATACTTACTATTATGATCTGTTTCTGCTCACATCACTTTTGATTCCAGATGTGTGAGTTTTCCAAATGAGGTAATTCTCCAGTTCTCTGCAGATACCAATGGGGTGTCCCACAATTTAATTCACCTCTGACACAAACTATCCAGAGTTAGTACAGATAGATACCACAGGTTAAGGGCTCGGCCCCACCTGTACCCAATTCAGATGTCCCCAGGTTACCTACACTTCCTTCTGACCTGGCTACAAATTGGGGGTTCTCATGGCTCTCTCTCCAGGTTCAGTAATTTGCTGTCATGGTTCACAGGCCTAAGGGAAATACTTTACTTACCAGTTTATTTATAAAGGATACAAATAAGCAGCCAGATGAAGAGGTTATATAGGGCAAGGTCTATATAGGGCAAGGTCTCCAAGAGTCCCCATGGAGTTTGGGGATGTCTCATGCTCCTGGCATGTGGCTATGTTCACCAGTCTGGAAGCTAATCCAATCTCATTGTTCAAGAGTTTTTAGGGGTGCCTGGGGGGCTCAGTAGGTTCAACTACCTAAACCACCTCATTAGCACCAGCTTGGGTGTAATCTAAGAGCTTGTTATGAATAACAAAGGACATTCTTCTCACTCTGGAAGTTCCTGGGCTTTTAGGAGCTCTGTGCCAAGAATATAGGACAAAGACCAAACATCTTTCTTATTATGCCACAATACCATATAACTTGACTGTGAACTGGGGGAAGAGGGACCCCTGTCTTGGCAATACCCTCCCGGAACGTGGAGTGGGGCTTTTGTCATGCAGGGTGCAGTCCTTCCCCTGCCCACATCTAGCTTCCACCTCGCATTTTCATTAAAGAGCAGCTTGGCAGAACTCCTCGTGCCATCATTCTGGAAGGCAAACTTCCATGAAGTACCCCCTTTGTTTCTGATGAGCGTTTGTGATAAATGTGATCTAGCTTTTGCCTTTACAAGCTCCATTTCCCTTCACGTAACACATTCACATACTATACCTTGGTCATCTTACAATATTATCATATAATTTTTCCATAATTTGATGAGTGATAATATTTCTTCTGTGTCATAGAGATACCATCTGCTCGACAGACCTACTGACCAGAGAAACTGGGCATCTTTTTCTGTTCTGGGGGGTGTTTGAAAGCTGATACATGTGGGGATCCCCCAGTCTAGCGGCTGTATCCCAGTCTCACTTTATCATAAGCTATCCTACTGCCGCTACTTTTAATATACTGTGGCATATCCTGAGAACTTCCTAGATTTCTGGAGGCCTAGAACTTTCTTGCTTACTGATGAATGCTGTTCAGGAAAATTCTCCCTTAGCTTAACCTAACTTTCCTGTTTAGTCCACTCTTCCTTTAATTTGCTTTTTACTGAAGTAAAGACTTTTATTTAGAATCAAATAGAACTTGAAGGATAGGCTCACTTGGGAAGGTCCTGAGACATGACTGAAATCCTGTCCTAGTGAAGGTGAAAGAAAAATTTATTTATTTACTTATTTTTTACTCATCCCTGATTTAAATATCTAACTAATAAAGATGGTGTGGTTAGAGTCTGAGAAAACGAGAGTTGCTTCAACTAAATTCCCTAGTCTTTTAAATGTGGGAAAATACTAACTTTATCTCCCTCATGTGATATAGAATATCTTTTCCCGATTAGCTGGACCCTTGGGAATATGCATTTTTAAAACCAAAACTATGAATTTTATCTTTCTTTTTTTTAAAATCTTTGAATTAAACTCCATTTTGTAACAAGTCTCTAGTTCTATTGTGTGGTATGTTTGACTTTAAAATGCTTTAAAGTGTACCAGATTGCCTTATATACCACATCAGGGATCTAATTGGAGTATGACTGGGAATCCAGCAGGCCAGACTTCTTTGTAGTATTACCTTTACAAACCTGATAGAGGATATCAGATATTTTATAAAAATCCAAGAAAATTTGGCTTAATTTCGACACCATCTTTGAAGTCATTATGGAAATTAAAACATTATAGATTTTTTTAAATTTTGCTTATGTTTGCTATGGTCTGTTCAGTTATCATGACTTTTCCTTCATGTTTTGAAATGCTACTGTTTTCTAGATTTTTTGAAAAATTAGATACATGTGTCATTTTTTTAGACTAAACTTAAGTGGCTCTGTGAGGAACTGAAGGAGAGAGAAAACAGAGAGAGGAGTCTGCGGCACGAGCTGATGCTGTGCAGACAACAGCTGAGGAGTATGACCGAAAACAAGGAATCTGAGCTCCAGTGTCTCTTCGAACAGATAGAAAGACAAGAGCAGCTTCTGGAAGAAATACAACAAGAGAAGAGAGGTGTGTTAGCTGTTTTTACTCTTATTTTTCTTTGTTTACATTCGTGGAATCCTAGGATTGAGGGAAAAAACAAAACAAAACCATTTCCGTTGTCTCTGCTTGGAATATTTCCAAATCTCTCTCCTTTCCTCGTCTCTGGTCTCCCTGTCTTTCTTCATTTCTGGATCCAGAAGAGGAAACTGTTTGCCCTGAGAGTTTTTCCTTCAGCTAGTACATCTCTCCTATGTACATAGCCCTGTGTCCGTGGCCATTTGGAAGTTTGCATTTGGTAAGATGTGTGTTCTTCCCTGATAAAATGCTGAAGTTTATATTTTACTTCAGTAAAATATTCATAAATTTATTCAATAAATGTTTACTCTGTGCCAATTTTGTCTTGACACTATTATAGGTGCTGAGGATACATCAGTGAATAAAGGGGAAAAAAAAGTCCTCTTGTTTAGTTTACATTGTATTGAGTGGAGTGACAGAAAATAAATGAAATAAATAGGTAAATTGTTTAATATATTAGAAGGTTATAAGCACCATGGCAAAAACAGTAGAGTAAGGGAAGGAGAGTTTGAGGCAATACTTTAAAAGTTAGACAGGAACTTTGGAAAACTGCTTTTCTGTTTGGTTCTAGAAGGGATGCATCGTGACAGGAAGAAGAAAAATAGCACTATGTATCAGAATCCTGTGGGTATCTTGTGTCAGGCTTAGGTCTTTCTTTATTGGTGAACTTCATTAATTTAAGAAAGAAACTTAATGTAGTGCCCTACTAAGAAAAACAGAACTTTAACATATGATAATCCTCTAAAATTTGTTTTGGTTTTTCATTTTAGTTATTAAGATGATGATGATTCTTCCTCCTCCCCCCCTTCCTCCTCTTCTCCTTCTCCTCCTCCTCTTTCTTCTTCTTCTTCTTCTTCTCCTTCCTCCCCCTCCCCCTCCCCCTCCCCCTCCTCCTCCTCCTCCTCCTTCTCCTTCTCCTTCTCCTTCTCCTTCTTCTTTTTGTTTTATTTATTTATTTTTGGGGGAGAGAGAGAGCTGGGGCCAGAGACAGAGAGAGGGGGAGGGATCAAGAATCCCAGGAAGGCTCCACGTTGTCAGCAGGGAGCCTGACGTGGGGCTCAAACTCACACACTGTAAGATCATGACCTGAGCCAAAATCAACAATCCGACACTTAACTGACTGAGCCACCCAGGTGTTGCCCCAGTTGTCAGGATTATTCTTTCTACATGTTCCAGTTAAAAATTATTTATTGCTATCCTGCGGTGATTCTCAATTTTTTTTTGCTATCAGGACCACATTATATTCTTAAAAAGGCAAATAATATCTTCATATTATTAATAAGGGGTCTTAGATAGTTCCCAAACCATCTTTTGTGAACTACCGCTCTAGTGCACTTGAAAGATGCAAACTGTGCTAGTAGTGAAAGTCAGAGGATGCCTATACACACACGCGCGTGCGCACACACACATACAGACAGTACAACAGAATCTTTTCTTTTTTTTCAAAAAAAAGTTTTTTAATGTTTATTTATTTTTGAGACAGAAAGAGACAGAGCATGAGTTGGGGAGGGGCGGAGAGAGGGAGACACAGAATCTGAAGTAGGCTCCAGGCTCTGAGCTGTCAGCGCAGAGCCTGATGCGGGGCTCGAACTCACAGACCTTGAGATCATGACCTGAGCCGAAGTCAGACACTCAACCAACTGAGCCACCGAGGTGCCCCACAACCGAATCTAATTATGGAATTTATAGCTAAAACACTGTATGATCTCTGAACATGTTATAGATTATTCACTGACACTAGATTGCAACCTAAGGTTTACTTTTAGTAAACATTGTCAATATTGTCACCCAGTAAATCATTTCTTTTGTATAAGGATTAATGCAATTGTATATTATAAATAACTGTAACTGTTAGCAGGATGAATCAAAGGAGAAAGAACCAAATATTTGTGCGCTTAAATAATTATTTTCAAATGCCCAGCTTTTTCATAAAAGCTTCAGAAGATAAGTTGTAAAGTTTATAATCTCTCAAGGTGATTCTTTTATTTCTACTTTTCAAATTTAATAAAAATGTATTGATTGTTTTATATCTATATAGCACTTGAATTCTTTTATGCATTTTAAAATTAGCTTGTCAGTTTTTTAAAGAGAATCTACTAGTATTTTAATGGGACTGTGTTGAATGTACACATTTAAGAATGGACATCTTGATATTGAATCTTCCAGTCCGTGAACATTGTGTATATTATACATTTATTTAGGTTTTTAACTTTTCTCATGGATAGTTCGTACTTTTCAACTAACAGGTCTTGAACATCTTTTTTAGATTTATTCCTACTTTGTCTCTTATTTATGATGTTATATTAAATGCCATTTTATTTATTTATTTATTTTTATTTTTTAAATGTTTATTTATTTTTGAGAGAGACAGAGAGACAGAGCCTGACAGGGGAGGGGCAGAGAGACAGGGAGACACAGAATCAGAAGCAGGCTCCAGGCTCCAAGCTGTCAGCACAGAGCCCGATGTGGGGCTTCAACTCATGAACAGTGAGATCATGACCTGAGCTGAAGTCGGACGCTCAACCGACTGAGCCAACCAGGCACCCGTTAAATATCATTTTAAACGTTGAATTTCCAACATTCTTTTCTAATAGAAATACAATTGATATTTTTTGTATGTATTAACCTTGTATTCTGCAACCGTGTTAAGCTCATTTGCTAGTTGTAGTAGCTTTTTGTTAGCTGTTTGTTGTTATTGTTGTTTTTGATTTCTTAGCACTTAGGGTTTTCTTTGTACATGATCGTGTCATCTGCAAATAAGGACAGTTTTGGTTCTCCTGCTTGTTTTTTTTTTTTTTTTTCCTTAATCAACTGGATGGAACTTCCAGTGCATATTAAACTAACCTTATATTTTTGGGATCAACTCTATCAAAATGTATTTTTCCTTTTACATATAGCTGGATTTGATTTATTAATAGTAAGATTTTTTGCGTCTATGTTTATGAAGAATATTCTGTAGCTTCTTCTAATGTCTTTATCTGATTTGAATATTAGTATAACAGTGACCTTTTAAAATGAGTTGTGTTTTGCCTTTATGTTTTGGAAACATTTGTATGAAGTGTGTATTATTTCTTTTTAAATGTATGATAGAATTGATTAAAGAAGCCTTTTAGGCCTGTAGTTTTTGTCTGGGAGAGGTTTTAAATTTCAAACTCAAAGTCTTTTTTTTTTTTAAGTTTAATTTTTATTTTGAGTGAGAGTGAAAGAGAGAGAGAAAGTGAGCAGGGGAATGGGTAGAGAGAGAGAGATAGAGAGAATCCCAAGCAGGCTCCATGCTCAGTGTGGAGCCTGATGGGGCTTGATCTCACAACCACAAGATCACGACCTGAGCTCATATCAAGAGTCAGACGCTCAATTGACTGAGCCACCCAGGTGCCCCCAAATTCAAATTTTTTAATAGCTATATGACTATTCAGAATTTCTCCTTCTTGAGTTAGTTTTGTTAATGTGTGCCTTTCAAAGTATTGTTCATTTCATCTAAGTTGTCAAATTTATTGGTTTAAAATTTTTCATGATATCTCCTTTTTCTTTTAATTTCTGTAAGGTCTGTACTGGTGCTTCCTCTTATATTCCTGATATTGGTAATTTTCTCTCATTTTCTCTCTTTTGTTCTTTATGAGACTTGCTGAGGGTGTTATTAATTTTATTAATATTTTCAAAGAAACAACCTTTGAATTACTTTTTTATTTGTCTTTTTAATGTTTTATTGATCCCAAATTTTATTGTTTTCTTTCTTTTACTTTTTGTATCATTTGCTTTTTTTCTGGATTCTTGAGCCTTATTTTAATACCTTTATTTCTTAATATCGTCATTAAAGTTATAAATTGTTATCTTAGCAACACTTTAAATGTATTCCACAAATTTTGCAATATCATGTTTTCATTATCATTTAGTTTGAATTAGAAAATATTTCCCTTATGATTTCTTCTTTGACCTATGGGATTTTTTTTTAGAAGTGCACTACTTCTAGTTATGTGGAGAGTTTTCTACATACTCTATTATCAATTTCTAACTTGGTACCCTTGTGGGTATAGAATATACTTTCCATGATTCTCATCCTTTGAAACTTACAAGGACTTATTTTATGGCCCCAAATGTGGCCTGTCTTAGTGAATTTTCTATGTGCAGTTTAAAACAAGTAATGTTCTGCATTTGTTATGAAACGTTTTGTAAATATCAGTTATGCCAAGTTGTTTCGTAACGTTCTCTGTCCCTGGTGATTTCTGTATCCCTACTGATTTTGTATACTTCTACCAATAACTTATAGAAGATTGTCAAAATATCCAGGTATTACTTTGAATGTGTGAATGTATGTCACTCTTTTTGCTTCATATATTTTTTGAGACTGCTATTAGATCCTATTTAGTATTGATTGTGTGAATGTTTCTAATAATGAACCTATTGTAATAGTCTCAATAAAAGCAAAAGAATAAGTGCGTTAGTAATGGCAGCAATGCAAAAGGTGTTTTGGAGGAATTAGTACAGGATTGGGCAGTGTAGGTGATAGAAGACATACAGGAGATTCTAAGGTCTCAGTAGTTTTGCCATTGGGAGAAGTAAGAAAGTTAGGAAGTAGGGGATGATTTGGTGGCAGAGAAAGAGGGATTATATTCTTTACCTATTCCTTAAAGTCATAAATGAAAAAAGGTTTTGCGAAGAACCAAACTTTTGTTAACAGAGAAATAATATGGTAATCTCCTGCCTTATATGTATAAGATGTATTAGGTGCTGTCTGGTGATTTAGAAATAGTGCAGACCTAATATGACTAATGAAGACCAAGCAAAGGCTGTTATAGTTGGAGATGTATAAACATATTCATTAGGAGGTAGGGTGAAATAAATATGTTACTAGATATATAAGCAACATGTTCTGGTGAAAATGGAAGTATTGATTACTTGGGTAGACGCCCATATGGGGAAGTTTTTTGTAGGACATGGCCTTTGATTTAGATCTTGAAGAATATAGCAGGATTCCTGTAAGAGAGGAGGAACAAAGATTCTACGCAGGATTTATCTGCCTAGTGATCTCTTACTGCATACTTCAGCATTTGTTTACAATGGTATATACATAGGAGATGTGAAGGGCAGCAAGACCCATGATTAAATTTAGATATTTTGGAAATATCAAAATGAATTGTTGTAGAAATTTATGTTTGATTTCCTTCACCATCTTAGAAAGTTACCTGTCACATAGAACAGATATGGTTAACCTATTTATAAGTGAAACATGACAGAGAAACTTCCCGTTCATTGGAATTGCCATTCTTTGCACTAATATTTTTAGTTTGATTTAATGTCACATTACCTGACACATGCCATGTTAACTAAAGCCAGCGTGCAAGGAATTTATCAGTGAGTGTTGCCAGATTTGTAGATCCGAATTGTCTGTATTCCCTGGGCTATTCTAGGCCTGTAGGTTTTTGGCTGGAGTGTTCAAAAAGGAGAGGAACTCTACTGAGAAGTTAATGTCATGGCCCTCTTAGAAGTTAGTAATTATTGACTTAGAAATTCTTCATTATTATGAATGGTAACAAAGACCAGAGTAAAGAGATGTAAACTGCAGCTGGGAGTCATTAATTATGATATTTTAACTTGTGTAAGTAGTCATTTTAAATATTTTCTTAATAACCTACTGCTCTCTACCTTCTTAATATTCTCACAAGCTCCTGCTCCTGTATGTGCCAGTATTTCTCTATAAAAATACTTTGAAACTATGAAGTTTACTAAAAACTAACATTTACATGGAAGTTGAAAAGATTCCTTTTTTCAAAGCTCTTCAGAAGGAGGGGCATTTGTGTGGGATGATTTCATTTCATTCTTGCTATATGAAATGCTAATGGTGATGAACAAATATAGCAAGACAATTGTCTTAACATATTTTCCCTAAACTGAAATTACGAGGCTTTAAACAAGGGACCTGCCTTACTTCCCAGGCAGTCTATGGTTGTGGCTGTGACTATTTATCATGCATAATATTTCTTCTTAGAGTAATTAGAAATTGACAAGCCTCTGAAATTTTTTTCCCTTAAAGATGAAATTTTATCTTCTTATCCAGTTTCTATTTTTGGGTACATGTTATACTCATTTGGCTTTGTTGGATTAGGTTGGGTCTTCACCAAACCCTACTACCCTACTATTATGATAGATACAGTGCCTAGAAAGATAGTAATTCTCCACAGCATGCACTGTGGTTTCAGCCTCCCTTAATCTATCTCTTCCTGTCATATATCACTTTTTGGGAATGTGCATGCAAGGATGAAATAAGCCATTGTCAGGGCCTCTTTGTTAGGGAGTTACCTTTTCTGAATAAAAAGGAAAATACTAATAGGATGTGGAAAAAGGGAAATAGTCCCCAGTCACTTCAAGAAGTAATATTTTTTGCAATAGAAGACTACTTGCTCAGATTGTTTGTTTGTTTTTAGGGTAGCATCTGTGCCTTAGCCAAGAAGTAGGTAATGGAGAAAAGACGCCTCAAAAAACAAAAGACAACACACACACACACACACACACACACACACACACACACACAAATGAACGAAGCAAAACAAAACTCACAATGTACTGTATGTAACGAAAATAAACTCTGCATAACCAAAAGACAAATCAGTAAATATTCGGCAGAAGTTAACTAATTTAATCCGAGTGGTTTACATTTTGTTTATGACACTCTGGGATTAGGTAACAATATTTGTCTTTCCTAATATTTCAGTTATATGTTAAATTTTACAGTAGAAGTATTTAAACCATTTATGTTTTTATTCATTTTGTGACAAAATTTTCTAAGAGCTTCCTGATTCACTTAGGGATGCTATAACATTGTTAGTAGTAATTCTAGCCCCATTTTGTACTATGATTTGAGTTAGCTCTCTAGTATAATATCTGAAAAAAAAATTTTTTAATAGCTGAATACCAATAAACAGTATTAAAAGTATCCATCTAAAATAGTCTCAAACATTATTAAGATGAATATAACTTTTAGATTATTATTTTCTATTTGCTACTGATGATAGACAAGCTTAAGCATGGTTATAAATGTTGAGTAGAAGGGTCCAGGAATGGAAGAGGTTGAACACGTAAAAGAAAGGTTAATTGTATAGCAGAATCCCAAAAAGTATGAGGGTGGATGGTATCAAAGGTCACAGTGGAAAAATGAGTCTTGGAAAGAACAAGGAAGAGAGTTTAGACTTTCCTTCCTTCCTTTTTTAGTTCTTGAATACACTACTATTTTTTTGGCATTTTCACTTTATCACAATAATTTATGCAGTGATTTCCTGATATTTTTATTGTTCCTCAACATCTGCGATTGGATTTTATTGATCTTTGCCTATTGTATGGTCAGTACCTGCTTGGAGAAATAGGTAGAAGGACTGAGAGGTGGCTACTGGATTTGCCAATTAAGTCTGAGACACCTGTTTTAGTAGAAGCTTTGTGAATTTTGAACCAGATCGTACAGTGTTTGTCATAACTATATTTTTTGCAAGCTTCTTCCAAAGGTTAACACTTGTCATGTGATAGCTATCCAAGGTGTAGAGCCAGCTTAGCGATGAAGCTTGTATTTTCTATACTTATTATTCTAGCTTTGTAGAATAGTTTGAGGATGAGCATTTTTACTTTGTGATAGAAATAAGACTCAGTTTTTTTTTTCTTCATTGCTATATAAAATTGCTGTGCTGTTTAAGATATTGATTCTAAAAACACTCTGCATTTTCATAGGTTCTCATTTACCTGATTTGTCTCCATGAGAGGTGTTCTCAACTTTTAAAGGGCTTTTCCTTTGGTTCCACTGTTCCTGGAATTCTGAGAAACTCCTTTGAGCTGATTTCTCTGTTTTACTTTGTTTTTGTCTGAATCTCTGTACCAGTTTTGCAATGACTGAACAGAAGATAATTTCTTAGAATTCATTTGTGGACAGAAATAAGGGAGAGCCTTGCAGTCTGAAGGCATCTTTCCTAACATCTTTCCTTGGCTACACATGGGGTCGCGTGGTTTGCATTTTGTGTGCGGCATATTTTATTTATTGGTTTAGTTTTCCCACCATTTACCCATTCATCTATTACTTATTCCCACATCACTTCAAGCAGTTTTTGTCTCATTGAAAGAATATTTGAGCATCATGGCACTTATGTAAATACTAGTCATTGTTGTCTAAGTCTAACAACAAGGAGAACCAGTTCTTTATTGCATATTGGAGTGTAATTAAGCATTCTAAATTAATTTAGGGGATGATTTCTAAATATAATATAATTTATTTATTTGGATTTTAGTCAGAAGAAATCTGTCCGGGACTTTATTTTACATTGTCATCAGTTCAGAAGTTGAGAGGTGTTGATTATTAGAGATAATGAAATACTCTTTTGATTGATAGATTGAGGAAATTATTTAAATTCATTAAACTGCTATTTTGTTTGATGTGAAATTATGTCTTCTCTCCTTTATTTTCAGGCTTTCTTCATAATTATTTTCAAAAAAGAATTGAGAAATGGTATTTTTATAAAATTATGTCCACTATTTGAGTCAAGCTAGAAAATTTTTAATTCATTATTTTTTTAATGTTTAATTATTTTGAGAGAGAGAAAAAGAGAGCACACAGAGGGTCAGAGAGAGAGAATCCTAAGCAGGCCCTACACTCTCAGCACAGAGACTGATGTGGGGCTCAGCGTCAAGAACCATGAAATCGTGAACTGAGCCAAAACTGAGAGTCAGACACTTAACCAACTGAGCCACCCAGGTGCCCCTAGAATTTTGTTTTAATCTTCACCTGTGTTTTTGCTTATATATGTTTCATTGTAATACTTTTATTCTTTTTTAAATAATTTTATTTCCTATATGTTTTATGTTATGATTTGAAATCCAGCCAGGGCATCAGAGATTGAAATTAAACACCATAGGTTGAGTGTTCCTAGGACCAGAATTAAATAAGTTAATGATATGCCTGGAGCTCCTGGTACACAGATCTGTGCAGGTGTTAACTTCAGTTGAATATGAAATCAACATTGACATTGTTAGTAAGTTGGTAATAGAAAGTATGAATAATTATTCTTTAGTTAGCCATAAGTATCTCTGCCCACTCATCCCTCTGTGGAATGAACCTAATGTTTATACTATTTCTATTGGATAAACTTAATTTTAGAGACAAGCATTTTCACTATCTCCAGTAATATGCTTAGTTGGTAGTAATTAAGTATTGACTGGATGGAGAGTTCAGATATTTAAAGTTTGGATGTTTTTGTCTTCTAAATTACTGGAGGCGTGTGTGTGTGTTCGTTCTGAACTATATTCTGGAAAATCCAGAAATGTTAAATATATGACATGAATGAATTCTTAGCTTTTCTTGTTTCATCCTCTGGTAGGTTACATTATTTTCTGCTGTTTCATAGTACAACAAAACTGGTATACTTGAGTTTGAATCATGAGCATATTCAAGGAGAAAAATAAGATAGAGGTACATGTGCTAAAATAGATTTGAATGAGTTCTTAGGTCAGCAAATAACTTTATTAAATTCAAACCATATCCTTGCTGTGTTGGAGCTCTTTTAAGCATTATGTCTTTTAAGTGTTAGATCTTTTCTATTTTGTTGTATATGTAATAGTTATCAATTGTGATAGGCAGAATAATAAAAGCCTACCTCCCTCAAAGATGTCCACTTCCTAATTCCCAGGTTTAATCTGTTATATTACATGGCAAAAGAGATTCTGTAGTTGTGATTAAATTAAATATATTGAGAAGGGAGCTTATCCTGGATTATCTGTTTGGACCAAGTGTAAACATAAGAGTCCTTGAAAGTGAAAGAGGAAGCAGAAGAGGAAGTCAGAGTGATTCGATGTTAGAAAGACTCAATTTACTTTTGATGGCCTTGATGATGAAGGACGAGGGCCATAAGCCAAGGAATATGGGTAGCTCATAAGAAGCTGGAAAATGCAAGGAAATTGATTTTTCCCTGGAGCTTCTACAAAGGCATGCACTTTTGCTGACATCATAATTTAGCCCAGTGTGACCCATATCAGACTTCTACAGAATTGTAACATAATGAATTTGCATTGTTTTAAGGCACTAAATTTATGGTAATTCGTTATAGGATTCATGGTAAATTAATACACCAATAAAATCGTGAAACTAGAGATTCGTGAGAGTTTCCCTGACACTTGATTCACTGCATATCGAGAAATTCTCTAGCCTGCTTGAACCTCTTTGAGTACATGTGTCCATCTTGGATGTTTGTCAGAAAGTTAGGAATATACATGTATTACTTTCAGTCTACTAAAATTAATTTTGAAATGCGCTCAGGCAGTTCTTAAAATGTGTGAAATGTGGTATTTTCAAAATGAATATAATTTCTTTATACTGTGTGTATATATTTGGTACTCTTCATTTAGGTATAGCACGAAAATTCAAAGAAATTACGTTGGGTCATGAATGAACCTGAAATATAGATGCTACTTTTTGGCTTAGGCTGCCGGGAGGCCTTTGTTCATTTCTAATCCTTCCCACCTTCACATTTTGTTATTCTTCCACTTTCCATAGTATTAAAATGTATATAAAGAAAATTAAAAAAGAAAATCACAAGTCAAAAATAGGGAGCCTAGAAATGTGTCCCTGGCACTTAGAGGAAGTTATTGTGGCTTATCACTTAATTTAGTTCTGACTTTTCTGACATCTAAGAGGGATACTGTTGGGTCATATGATTCTTATCTTAGTTAAAGAGGGCCCGGGAACTTCTATAAGAAACAAACTTATTCCGGAAAATAAAATCTAAACTAAACTAAACTAAACTAAAATCAAGAGGAATATATTATATTCACCTTCCTACAGGCAATGTAACAAGTAGTGTTTCTGGTTATTGTTTAGGTAGTAATAAGAGGTAACATTTACTACTAGTGTGTCAGATACTAAGTGCTGTAAGCAATTTATTATTTCATTAATCCCCAAGTAGGTATTATCATTCACCTTTGAAAAAACGAAAACAATTGGGGGTTCGTTTCTTTGTTGAAATTCTACAAAGTAACGAGGGACATGTTACGACTTTTGTCGTCCTGAGGCACCTTGGCCTTCAGGCCCCTTCTATGAAATAATTAAATTTTGGCTGTGGTGGTATGAGGATGAATATAATCCAGGATGGAGATATTATTATGTATTCATTATTATATTCATTTTTTCTTCTAGTTTTATAGAAAATTAAAATGAGTCATTTTCTTTAAAAAAAAATTTTTTTTTAACGTTTTATTTATTTTCGAGACAGGGAGAGACAGAGCATGAATGGGGGAGGGTCAGAGAGAGGGAGACACAGAATCTGAAACAGGCTCCGGGCTCTGAGCTGTCAGCACAGAGCCCGACGCGGGGCTCAAACTCACAGACCGTGAGATCATGACCTGAGCCAAAGTCGGACGCTTAACCGACTGAGCCACCCAGGCGCCCCTAAAATGAGTCATTTTCATTGGACTGAGACACAGAGCTTGCTGTGCCTAGTGGAGAAGTTAGCCTCAGCTAGTAGAATAGGGGTTGTGCTATGATACTATATGGGGCATCTGACTTTATGGGGTAGGGGGTGAGGGGTATGTTGAGGACAAGAGTTCCTTGGAAAATGACACATATGGGGGTCCTAAGTCTGAGTAGACATTAGCCAGAAAGGCAGTGTTGTCCCAGCAGAGGATACAGTGTTTGTGAAGGGCTGAAGTGGGAAAGAACCTTGCTGAAGCATATTGACATAAGGAGATTAAAGTGCAAATACAAAGATTATGACTGACCTAACACTTTACAGATAGTGGACTTAATGATATTACCTCTGTCCCTACGATGGACTCAATGTTAAGGTGATTGGTATATTTTGGTGGAGATAAAACTTCAATTTATCCTTGAATTCTTGACTAAGTATTAAAGTTTGATTATTCTTTATTATTTGAGTAAGTTGGGATCCAGAATGCTTTAGATAGCAGATGTGGTTGTGAAGAATAAACATATGCATGTCGTGAAATTTAAAACAGAAATATTTTTAAATAGTGACTGCCAACATACTGTATATAAATCCTGTGTTGCCTTATAGCTATGAGATTTTAATTTAAAACTCCAAGGAAAATTTTCTTTTAATTGGAAAAATTAATAAGAAAGATTTCCTTAGAGCCTTTAAAACCTATCCTTATACTTATGATTTGAAAGATTACTTTATCTGATTTACTTGTCCTCTGCAACAAGTGACTTTACATGATTTTCCTTGGTTGTTTCTTGCATATCTACTCCTTCCTCCACTTAGATGGCTTTTTTTTTTTTTTTTTCTGAGCAAGAGAAAGAGCAAGCGAGCATGGGAGAGGGACAGAGAGAGATGGGGAGAGAGAATTCTAAGCAGGCTCCATTCCAGCAGGGCAGAGCCCGATGCAGGACTCCATCTCACAAACCATGAGATCATGACCTCAGCTGAAATCAAGAGTCAGGTGCTTGACCTATTGAGCCACCCAGGTGCCCCGAGATGACCTCCAACTTTCTTAGCTCTGTATTCATCTTCAAGGATTGCAGAAGCTTCCTATTTGCAAGATCTTCTTAACCTTTAGTCTGCTTCACTGGTCTTCATCTATGAGCCTGCCAGAGCTCCCAAGACCGAGGACTTTCCCAAACAGACACACTCCAGTGGATGTGTTCAAGTTCACCCTATTCCCTGGGCCCAAGCCATCCTTTATCCATTTCTCTGCTATTTAATAAAGCATGACATCTTTTAGAAATAACCTTGAATATGCTCAGATTAATACAAAAAAGTAAATCATTCTCAAACTTTGGTTTTGTATTTTTATAATAAATTACTTGCAACACCCCCCACAATTGACCTCCATTCAATAGCATTTCATTCGAGAAAACACATGTGTGCACATACAACTGCTTTTCTAATTAGTTCTGCCAAATGAATCTTCATTAAACACAGCTTTGAGCCTGAGATCCTCAGCTCAGACACCTTCAGTGGTTTTCTCACTGCTGAACAAATAAAGTTCAAACTCTTATAGGAGCCCACCATTTTCCCCTTCTTCTTATGAAAACTCTGCCCTTGGTAGCAGACATTTTTCCTTTTACCACTCCATTACTATTAAAACATTTGGATATAATTACATGACATTTGCCATTTATTGCTCTTTGTTCTGGGTAACTGTATGTGTATTTTTTTATATTAAGTTTTAATCTCGTTTATTGACCCCTCTCTTTCCATTGCATCTTGTACCATTTTTTTTTTTTTAATATTTAAACCAGAAATAAACAATTTTTGGGTGTTTGGTAGGTGTGCAGGTAGATGGATGGGTGGGTGCAGAGATAAATGAGTGGCATATATTTAGCCTTCTACCTCTTTATCCCATTTATTATGGTTATCTTCATCATACTTAGGTCTGTTTTACCAATCAAAAAGGAAGAAAACATCAGTATTGATTTATTTGATTTCTGCTTCAAGACACAGGAACAAACATGAGGTTTTAGACAACAACTCAGAATTTACCTCAAACTATTCTTATAATGTCCTTTAGTAGTTTAGCTATCTTCACTAAATTTTTGAAACTAGAATAATTGGCAATAAGAGAATCCTTCTCCTATCTCCCTAGTAGTATTTGGAAAGACTTTGATACACGTGTTCTCCTTCCTATATTTGATGATAGTTCATCACATTAGCTGTGAGAGATTGCAAATTTGATCTATTTCCTATTGAGACTATTGACCTTATCTTAATGATGTCACTCTTTGAAAAGATTCCTTAGCAGTGTCCCTTTCCTCCCGGTGATGTTGTTAGATCTTTATGTTCAATTATTTACTATCAATGTCTTTGAGATGGCCTCTAGGGGAAGGAAGGAAGCTAACATTTCTTGACGGCTTTCTATATTCAAGTTTTCATATTTATTATCACAATTACCTCTTAAAACAAACTTGTAAGACTATGAATCCCATTTTACAGTCAAGCAGCTGAATCTGGGCAATTTTTGTTTTGTTTTTCTCACAAGGTGAGACAGTGAATTATAGATGGGAGAGGTCTTTGTGAAACTCAGATGTGTGTTTCTACTACCATATCACATATCAGAATGAACCAGCACTACTCAGTCAATTTCAGTAGGCCTTGTAAATTGGAAACAACTCATCTCCTTCCTTATTTGTTGGGCTCTATTCTTTGAAGTTGTAAAGAGATCAAATTTTTGTTAAGAATGTTAGAAATAATTGCTCTGTCAAAATCTCATAGTCTTTTTTGGCTACTAGTTCAGTTGTTAATTAATGAAGGTAATTCTAGTTTAATGGTATTAGAACCTTTTTCTCCCATAAATAAGAGACTTAGATGAAACCTTTCCTTATATGTGTCACTACCGTGAGTGTGATATCTAATCCCTAATTTGTTACCCAAGACCATATCTTTCTGTTGTGGTTTTAAAATTCAGAACGATTAAAGGACACTATAGTTTCCAGAGCAACTGATTAGTTTTCATATCCATGTACTTAAGTCCCATTGAACAGCTAATTCCAAGAACTACTCTGACTTCTACTTTTATGGTCATGAGAAATTTGGCTCTCTTCAAAGCTTTCAGAGTTCACTGAGGTCAGGACAGGTGTATATCCAATTTGTGATCTACAGTTTCTTCCTTCCCCCCCCCCCCCCTTTTAACACAGTCTTATCTGCCACAAGAACCTTAGCTGTGTCTGGCTGTGTTTTAGCAGTTGCCCTCAGGTTCACATCCCTCTCTACCTTCTTCTGTTCTGAATATAGAATGACTCTACATAGCCTAACAAAGAAGCACTTTCATCTTGAGAAAAGAGATGTAAACTGCAGCTGGAAGGATTTAGCTAAGATGTAAGAATACTTTGAAACTATGAGGTTAGTAGAATGAAAAAAGTTATGGCAGTTGGAAAGAGTCCTTTCTTCAAAGATCTTCAGAGGGCGAGACGTCTGTGTAGTATGATTTAGTTGCAATGAAATGCTAATGATTATGAACAAATATGGGAGTTAATTTTCTTATTCTTCTTTAACTGAAATTATGAACTCTCATTTAAAGAAGGGACTGATCTTGGTTTCCAGGCACTTTGTGGTTCTGGTTATTTAATAGGAACACATATCTAAGTAACACAGTCTCTTCTTCCTCCTTACCAGTGAGGCCTTTTCTTTAATATTTGTATCCTTGTTCATGGTGAGCTTAAAATGTTTTTTAGGACAATACAGGAAAGAGAACATGGCAGCTATGTGTAATGCAACTTTGGGGGTACTCTCTAAACATACAAATCCTTATAATAATTTATTAAATATATTTATCACAATGGCATTCATTAAGGGAAAAGAGGCAAATGCAATTTCAATGAAATACTGATTTCCCAGCAAACATTCTTCATGTAAAAGTTGTTCTGAAAAGATACACTGTTAAAAAAGGGAAAATACAACTAGTTAATATTTGGTTACATTACAGTCAAATCGAAATAAAAACTCTGGCCTACCGTATTTATACTGTTCTGAAATATTCATATCTGCATATATTTTTAAAGTAATTTTCCACTTAAATCCAACAATTATCACTTTTTTTTGCCCTTCTTTTAATCCAGGCGGAGAAATAATCTACTTGACTATTAATAGAGAATAAAAACCTTTGATTTAAATACCTTAGGGGAGCGCCTGGGTGGCTCAGTGGGTTAAGCGGCCGACTTCGGCTCAGGTCACTATCTCGCGGTCCGTGAGTTCGAGCCCCGCGTCGGGCTCTGTGCTGACAGCTCAGAGCCTGGAGCCTGTTTCAGATTCTGTGTCTCCCTCTCTCTCTGCCCCTCCCCTGTTCA
Organism: Panthera uncia; assembly: GCF_023721935.1. Lineage (NCBI taxonomy): Eukaryota > Metazoa > Chordata > Mammalia > Carnivora > Felidae > Panthera > Panthera uncia. The sequence goes on from NW_026057582.1 coordinate 21,461,619, forward strand.
TGCTCTGTCTCTCTCTGTCTCAAAAATAAATAAACGTTAAAAAAATTTTTTTTAAATACCTTAAGAATAAGAGCTAATAAGGGGTGCCTGGGTGGCTCAGTCGGTTAAGCATTCGACTTCGGCTCAGGTCATGATCTCACCATTCATGAGTTTGAGCCCCGTGTCGGGCTCTGTGCTGACAGCTCAGAGCCTGGAGCCTGCATCGAATTTCGTGTCTCCCTCTCTCTCTGCTCCTCCCCTGCTCATTCATTCTCTCCCCCCCCCTCCCTCCCTCCCTCTCTCTCTCTCTCTCTCTCTCTCTCTCTCTCTCTCTCTCCTTCAAAAATAAATAAATAAATAAAAATTAAAAACAACTAAAAAAAAAAGAATAAGAGCTAATAAGAATTTGAAGTGTCTTCCTGCCATTTGTGTTTGAATTCAGTTCTAATGCTTTTTACAAAGTTCCAATAGAAATACGTACCTGTACTCTTTTTCCTCTTTTTTTTTTTTTTTTTTAAATCTGTGGAACAAACATTTGAAATGTACTTTCTGGAAGAAGGTTTGCTCTCTCTGCCTTTCTAGCTCAGACATCCACAACGAGCTCAGATGGCTATCTGGATTTTCTCCTGAGGCTTTGGCACACAAAACTTTTTTATTGACTGATTTTTTTTTTCTTGATCTTTATTCCATGTTAAACTAATATACCCTACTATTTAAATTCTTTACAATCCCCCATCTGCACATCAAATTATAACCTTATTTTTGTGTAAGCCCTGCTGTAAGGTCAGCATTAGACAAGACTTAAATGTTGTTTGGCCTCAGATGTACATCTCCATGTAAGCCAATCTGAACTCTGTCATAATGGGATTGTAGTGGTCTTTCAATCTGCACACCTCCATAACCACGTCCAGGTGAATAAGCATCTTATTACTTTCGTACAGTTCTAGCTCTATCTAACTTTCTAGTTTATTTTTCATTTGCAGGGTTTTTTTTTTTTTTTTTTTTTTTCAGTTTTTCTTCAGTTTTCCTCCAGGAACACCTTGAAAGGCCTTGCTCCTTTGAAATTTCTGATTCTCAAATATTTTACTCACAGCATCTCTGTTCCAAAGTCCATTTTGTAAGAAACTGGTATTTAGTCATTAACTATGCTCGCCTTTTTTTAATGCCTTTTCCTTGAAATACTTATTACTATCTGGGCAGAAGTATGAAATGAAATCCATTGCTATATAATACACATGTGGCTGTCTAGTTTATATTTTTCGCCTCCAGTTCAATTCATGCTAATGAAAATACTTTCTTGCTCAGGCAAGCCATAAGAAAGACAAAAGTGCCTCATTTTCAGTGACTACCTATTAATGTCTTTGGGGTATGTGTTGTAATTGTGTTCCACATGTGAAAGAGACATACTCTTTACTTTCAGGGAATTTAAAATCCTAATTCAGATAAAGATTTACACAAACATTTATATATAAAGTCTCAAAAAGGATTATATAGTTGTGGGTATATGTTCTATAAAAGGGAAAAGTTGTTGATGGAGTGGCTCTGGTTGGTTCTAAAGTTGTTGTAGGTTTGGTGCTTTCAAAGAAGCAGTCACCGAAGGGATGATTCTTTTTGTCTTCTGTGACTGTGAAATACTATAAATGCCCTAAGGAAATATAAACTGTAGATTATTATAACATTCATAACGAGAAGTTTGTCTTTGTGATTTTTGTGACTAGGAAGTTTCCCTGCTAGTCCCAGGTTATTATTCCCTGCTAGTTCCCCAGATGTTATTAGCACCTGTTGCTTTGGCTAAATCAGGCACATCATAACTGTTATGGTGGTAGAGATAGGAGATGTCTGCTGGTTTCTTAGCCACAGGCAAGGAAAGAAGTACCTGTGCTTTGGGGGATTTGGAGATTGGGAAGATTGGAGATTTATTTTTATGCATAGTACCTTATACTACTTTTTCCCTTATTCCTTATTAAGGAACAGAATAAGTGGATGATTAGAGCATTTATTGGGGAAGAGTTATTTTGGGGGGACAATAGTTTTTTAGATCTCATATCCCTCCCTTGTTTTTTAAAGATCTGTAAATGTAGCTGAAAAATACCAATGTCTGATTATTCCATGTAAGTTAATTAATTGGAATTAATACCATTTAAGATTTCTATTTTTTTTTTAAATGATGCCTATTTTCTCCAAAAGGAGATTTTCCTCTTAGACTTTGAATTTGATTATAGGTTACAATATCTTCTGATCAACATGAACCCCCTCTTGTACAAAATTCCAGCATCTTACAATTCTTGGATTTGTGGAAATTTTCTTGCTTGTATATTCAGTCTTCATCAATTTTCGGTCATTCCTGTTGGGGATAATTCGAATAAGAGGGAACTTGTGTTCTGAAATAGATAATAGAAATAAAGGAGCAAATTTTCTACAGTAAAAGACCTTGGGAAAATGAGAATGTGATAGAGCATCCCTGAACTTAAGACTTGAGTTCCAGTGGTGGATGGAGAAAAATAAATAATAAAATAAGATACCTTTAGTGTCTAAGAGAGGCAGGTGGAGGTAGAACTTAATGACCCCAGGCACCTGGGTTTTTCTTGTTCTTCATAGCAACATATAGTAAGTACTCAGTAAATATTTGTTGAGTGAAGTAATGAGTGAATGAACAATGGAACAAACAACTAGGGTTTGTAGTCCAGAGTAAATAATCAGAAAATATTAATTGCATGGGGGCAAAAAAATTTAGCTTCTCATTGTATCTTTTTCTAACAGCAAAGTGAAACACACTTATAAGCATTTTACTGAAATTTCAGAAAGAGTGTCTGATGATATATGGAAATCAATAATAAGTTCTCACTGTCTTCAAACCCCAAAAATGTATATGTCATTTGATCTTATTTTATTATGCGTCTTTATTGTTAACGTGAGCATAAAATGATTTTAAAGTCTTTTATAGGTTAATTCCAGACTTTTTTCTTTTTTCACACTCTTGAATTTCACACAAAAATTAGTCTACTCTGGTTTTGTTTGGAGAACTTATCATCAGTGGTTAGAGTTGCGGATAAATGAATTAATTTACTTAAAATTATTCCAAATTTGGTGTTTTTATGATATGTGTATGTTGATGAATTATTAAGTATTATTTTTTTAAAATAATGAACAGCTTGAGGGCCAAGATAATTGTATTCAGTGTCATGTCTTTTATGACATAACACACAACAAATGTGGGGGGATGGATGAATGGTCATCTTTGCAAAGGTAGAAGTAGACTACATGTCCAGTAGCACCAAATGAACAAAAGTGTTACTAAGTCGTGACCCTCTTGAATTACCAGCACATGGTTGCTGAGACTTACAGATTATGAGAAGATATAACCAATTATTTGATATGCACAACACATCATAGAACCAATCCCAGTACCTTGTTTCTATAAAACTTGCTTGGCCTGTTATGGCACTCAATTAATTGAAGATCACTGTTTCTGTTCTACTTGTTCTGTTTCTATAAGCCATCTTCAACCTTTCTGGGTTCTGCGTTATGACGGATGATTACGTTCCATTCTGTGTAAGTTACTATTTGGTGAAACTTTCCAGAACACTGTAAGATTTCAGCAGTAGCTTCTAGTTAGTTCTTCATCTGTTCTCAAGTGACCTGGCAGTCTTGCCCTTCTCTCTGAAGTGGGCTTTGTATGGTCTCCCATTGCCTCAGCCAATTAAGACCTTAAAATTAGGCTTTGAGGGACCGTGCTCATGCATCCAGGAACATAATAGCACCACTTTTCATTGAAGGAGATGAGAAGTGTTTAAGTTTGGCCAATGAACAAAGCAAGGATAAAAACAAGTGCTAAAATCACAATTAGCCCTGAATATTTTAATGCAAAAAGGGTATCAGTTTTTGGACACTATTCCACCGTTATGCTATAATTTGTGGTTCAAACTTTTACGCTTCTTATAGAGATAATTAAGTTATGTAGTAAAGCATTTTGAAAAGGGTACTACACCCTTAATTTTGAGGCAAATAGCTTTGCTATACTAGATTTAAGCATCGACTAAAACATCCTGTTGCCTCAAGCATGAATGAGATTCTAGAATATAAGTTCTTCAAAGGAGCTTTCTTTGATTTGAGTGGGAGAGATGGCCATATTGACATTGAGCTATTACATTTTTATGGGTTTCATATGTATTTAGAAGTTATTATCAGATAATGGATTTTAATTTTTATTCATGTACGTTTTTTCTTTAAAGATTCTGGCATTTTGTATTGAGTAGTGACTATCTTTTGCTTACTCTATCTTCTAGATTAGCAGTATCTTTTAATGGTTAAAAGGAATTGAGTGACCTCTATATTGACAAATGAGAGAAGTCTTTTCTCCCTCTCTCTCTCTCTCTCTCTCTCTCTCTCTCTCTCTCTCTCTCTTTCTTTGGTTAATTTTTAGTTGGGAGTCAGATAAGAATGGCAAAGTTGGTGTTCCAGTCTCAGTAACAAAAGTATTTGTAAATGGTAAAAATTTGTTAGAACAAGTTATTTGCTCATCTATGGAAATTGTTTATAGCTGTCACATGCTTCACATATTTTTTTCTTAGACTGAAAATGACAAAATATGTTATGGACAGATACCATATCTGTAAGTGTATATATGTTTATGTGTGTATGTGTATATATTTATATACCAAAGAAGAGAGAAGGTTTTAAGTAATCTTATGTTGATCGCACTCTTAGAATGGAGTCTCTCAGTGTTCAGGAACCAGCCTCAGAATATAATCACCAAGTTTGTGTTGTATTTTGCAGTTGTGATCTTGCCCACAGTGTGACAGGACATTGGATGTTTCTTAGTAGGATCACTGTGAATATTTTGAATTGGATAGTTCTTTTTGGGCAGGATGCTCCCACGTACCGAAGGGCATTTGGTTCTCCTGGTCTCCAAATACTAAATACCAGTAGCACTGTCATTCTCTGAAATAAGAAAAATGCCCTCCCCTGCCCCTCCAATTTTTTTAGAGAACTATTAGATACCTTTCTCACAGCACCAAAAACATTGCACTTACTTATTTTCTTATTTATATCCTTCCATAAAACTATGAACCACATAAGAACATAGACCTTGTCTTAAATATAGTGGTGTTCTGGGGCGCTTGGGTGGTTCAGTCATTTAACTCATGGTTCGTGTGTTCTGGCCCCACATCAGGCTCTATGCAGATAGCATCGAGCCTGCTTCTGATTCTCTGTCATCTTCTCTCTCTGCTTCTCCCCTGCTCATGCCCTCTCTCTCAAAAATAAATAAATATTTTAAAAACCCAAAAGTTCAGATATATTTGTGTTCCACCGGCTGTCACAGTGTGTAACCCATTAGCATTTAATTTAATACATATTTATCAGATAAAATGTAATACTAACTTTAACATTTACATAATTACTTAAAATGTAGCATTTCCCTCAATTATTAAGCCATATTGTGAAATTAACCAGAGATATCCTGTCAAGAGCTTTATTTATCCATTTTATTATTCATCTATTCATTTGTTTATACCTTGACTTCATGTAACAGACTTACAGAGTTGTTATTTAAAAAATGCACATCATCATAGAGCAGTGCTGTTCAAAAGAAGAGAGACACAAATGTGAGCTACATACGTAATTTAAAATCATAACCATGTTAGGAAAGGTAAAAAGAAAATGAAGTTAATTTTAATAATATGTCTTACCTAACCTGTCCTTTCTTAAATATCATTTCAGCATGTAATCAATATGAAAAGTCCCTGAGCTATTTTTTCATATCAACCTTTTGCAATCTGGCATGTATTTTACCCATAATGCTCATCTCAGTTCTAGCCAGCTGCATTTCCCATGCTCAGTAGCCACATGTGTGGCTCATGGTTAGTGTAGTGGACAGCACAGCCCTGGAAGACCTTTTCTATTGTCTCTTACTTCGTTTCATCCTTCCTGTGATGAGACATTCACCTGTAGTAGGATTGCCAGGATTGTTGAGAACTCTTTATGAAGCAGAAGATGGTTATATAAGCAGAAGCTTATGAACTCTAATATTCCATTTATGAAACAAATATTTATATCTAAAAATGATTTATTTATTTTTTATTAAAAAAATTTAATGTTTATATTTAAGAGACACACAGAGCAAGTGGGGGAGAGGCAGAGAGAGACAGAGACAGAATCCAAAGCAGGCTCCAGGCTCTGAGCTGTCAGCACAGAGCCCCATGTGGGGCTCTAACCCCCAGCCATGAGATCATGACCTGAGCCAAGTCAGATGTTTAACTGACTGAGCCACACAGGTGTCCCAATCTAAAAAAATGATTAAGGCATCTTATGGGAAATACTATAGCCACAATACCAAAATATTAGAAAGGAAATTAGAAAGATATGTTGAAATGATTTGCATAGATTATAATCTTTGAATTTTTCTTTTTTTTAAATTTCTTTTAGAATCTTTGAATTTTTCAATTTTCTCTACATCTATTTGAAACAAATGGTAGAGAATATCATAGTTATTTATGCAGCTGAGTAGGAAAGATTAAAACATCAGAAGGAAGGACATTTCAAGATTTATTTGCCCTCTTTACCTACCTTAGAAAAAGTTTTATACATTTTTGCATAGTTTGCAGTAAAGAACTGGGAGAGTTATTAAATACAGAGTTTATTCTTTGGAGCACATAGGGCATGCAGTCTTTGGTTTAGATTGTAGAGCTTAGTAAATATTTTGCTCAAGTCAAGGTTTTTTCCATTCAGACTATGGAGTCTAAATTGCGTAGGCACTGTTTCGACTGTCTAAACCAAGTTGTTTGGCTCTAGCAGTTTCTTTTTCAAAACTTAACACCTGCTAATGAATTTGGAAAGGTTTTTATTAACTTCACAGAAAGTAAATGAAAAGGTACCTAATGTTTCTGAGTACCTACCACATGCTAAGCTCTGTGTTAGACATGTTATATAACTTCTCAGGTAATCTTTAATTTAAGGTAGATATTTTTATTCCTAATTTACTGATGAGAAAATTGAAACTATTAGAGGTTAAGTGACAAGCCCTTAGATCCATGGATAATGTAGAAGAGATTCCTTTGTAAAATGTGGCTTGACTGGAAGTGCAGGAATGACTATTTTCTTTTTATTCCCATTAAGCTATAGCCCATCTCTGTCATTCACTGCTCAACAGCTTAGAGTAATTACTTTGTAACATAAATTATATCATCTTATGCCCTACCTCAACCCTTTAGTGACTTGTGCACCCACGGGGAAAAAAATCCAAGCTTTTTTTTTTTTACCATGATTTCCAACATCCCTTCTGTTCTGGCTTCTTCCTGCGCTTCTGCTTCCTCCATTTCCCATCTCAACTTGATCATGAAGTTCTAGACACATTTTATCCTGGTCTTCTCTTTGGCCCTCTTACATGCCAAGCCCATTTCGTCCCCACTGCTTTCACGCCTGCTGTACCCCCCACCCCTTTTTCATTCCCCTGCACATATGGCTTTGGTCTCCTTCTGCTTTAGGTCTTAGCTTACTTAAATGTTCTCTCTTCAGACGGACCTTACCCAACCACCCTGAGTAGGTCCCTTCCTTTATTTCTGTCATTGCAGCCTGTCAATTTATTTTAAAGAGAATGTAAAACTAATCTTATTGGATATGCTCATTTATTTATTTATATCCTGTCTGTCCTTTCTGCTAAACTGTAAATTCCATAAGGCCAGTGACCAGATCTGTTGCTCTTGCTGTGGCAGGTATACAGTTAATATTTGTTGGGAATAAATGTTTGCCTTATTATACCTGGCTTGCCATAATTGCATCCTAAAGCATTCAGCCTAAGTTCATTGTCTCACTTCTCTGTTTCATCTGCTAATGTTGCCAAATTGTAATGAATACTAATTGGATTGACTTTCTAGCCTCATATCCCCATCTTTGTTCTAGTGGACCGTATTTCCTGACCCACATGCATGGTGATATAACCAGGCTGACCTGGCCTGGTAGCTCAGTGCCCCCTCACCACAGGGATTGTTGCAAGAGATGTGATCCAATCTAGGCCATTTTGAGTGAAAATTTCAGACTCAGAATAGGAGAGGGAACCTTTTTTTATACTTCGAGCATGATATTGAAAGGTTATAAACCTTTTCTGTCAGAGATCATATTTCATGTAAGGAGGAAAAAAAACCAACCTGTGATAGCAGACAAATAAGCTAACACTCAGAGAAGAGCTAAAGATGTTGGGCAAATCCTAGGCTTGCCGGTGTCAAGCCCTTGTACCCATTTGCCCTCATTTATGCCTCTGCCTTTTTTTAAAAAAAATTTTTTAAATGTTTATTTTTGAGAGACAGAGTGCAAGCGGGGGAGGGGCAGAGAGAGAGGGAGACACAGAATCCAAAGCAGGTGCCAGGCTTTGAGCTGTCAGCACAGAGCCCGACGCAGGGCTCGAACTCAAGAACTGTGAGATCATGACCTGAGCCAAAGTCAGACACCCCACCTACTGAGCCACCCAGTTTCCCCTATGCCTGTGCCCTTCCTGATCAGATGCTGTATTTTATTCTTTTTGACTTAAACTTAGTTAAACCTGTCCCTCCCTCCTCTTACAGAGTCTTGACAGATTAATGTACCCAGTCACATCCTTAACCACACAGCAGGGACTTTCAGGATCCATTTTTGTTTTCTTATGTTGAATAATACTTCCCAGTATCACTATAAGACCATGCTAAACAATTTCATTTAGTTTGGAAATGATAGTTCTACTTTTTCTGTTGCTATGTATTTTCTGTTCAGAATCCTCTTCTTAATATTATTCCTTCAATTTCTGAAAACTTAGGTATTATGTATATATATCCTATATATATATCCTATATATATATATATATATATATATATATGTATATGTATATCTATATATATAGGATATATATATAGGATATATATATATATATATCCTTTATATCATATGTCAAATATATATATCATATCAACATATACACACAATAATTATAACTTGTAGGCTGTATCACTTTGTTGCTAAAATTGTCTTTTTGTGCCATATAAATTTTGGATCCAATGAATCTAGTTTAATTTTTTTAAAGTCATCATTTTTTTAAACTAGAATTTAGAATTAAGTACAATGAGACTTTGTTGAAAAGGTGGAAGCAATATAAATACCAATGTGAAATTATCCCTATACTAAAATTAATGAATTGACAATAATTTGGACAGACTGTCCTTTATGTCAGTAAAGTCATTGCTGCTGGATTGTGTAAGATTTGTGGATATTATTCCAGTCTGATACACATGTTCAACTACACAGGAAAATAACAGGCTCACCATTTTGCTTTGATTAAGTCATGTGCAAATGAGGATTCAGTGATTCAGACTCTGAGAAGATTCATATGAAGTGACATATATAATTTATTTATTTTTAATGTTTATTTTTGAGAGAGAGTGAGGGAGGGGCAGAGAGAGAGGGAGACAGAGGATCTCAATCAGGCTTCACGCCATCAGCCTGGAGCCCATTGTGAGGCTCGAATTCACGAACTGTGAGATCATGACCTGAGCCTAAGTCAGACAAGAGTTCTAAAGAAATGAGTTCTAAATGTTATAGTCTGCTATATAAACTGAAGAAAATGGCACTTCCTTCTTGTTTCAAGGGTTTTATTTCTAGTACTTTCATTTATTCTTTAAAATAATTCAACTTCTGATTCTGCTAGTCACTATGTAAGGGACAAGTATCCTTCAAAGTGAGTTATGGGAAGAGTCTTTCCCTTTAAACTTACAAATTTTGTGAACTAACATGATATACTAGATTTGACCATTATTTTTTTCTCAATTAACTTTTGCTTTTTGCTTATGGTATTTTGCTTTGCCCCTACAACTCAATAATGAAATGACTAATAATTCAATTAAAAAATGGGCAAAGGTCTTAATAGACAATTCTCCAGAGAAGATATAAAAATGGTTAATGAGCACATGAAAAGATGCTCGACATCATTAGCTATCAGGGAAATGCAAATCAAAACCACAATGTGATACCATTTTACACCCACCAGGACAGCTATAATCAAAAGGACAGATGATAACTGTTGGAGAGGATATGGAGATGTTGGAACACTTACACACTGCTGGTAAGAATGTAAAATAGTGCAGCCAGTTTGGAAAATGGTCTGGCAGTTACTTAAACTTGGACTTACCATAATGCCCATGAGTTTTACTTATAGGTATATACCCAAGAGAAATGAAAACATAGTTTCATGCAAAACTTGTACATGGATAACGTAAATAATATTAACGCTAATGACGTAGTAAACTCACTTTACAATTTACCATGCTAAACATTGTTCTGAGTACTAAAATGTTAACCCATCTTATCTTTGCCACAGCCCCGTGTGGTAGGTGCTGTTACTGTCTCCATTTTGGGAAAACTCAGGCACAGAGAAGTTAAGTAATTTGCCCAAGGTAATACAGCAACTAAATGACTGTCATGTGAAATAGATCAAGGAACCTCTTGGCTTAACATTCTCTAGTGAGAGAGAATCCCAAGGAGGCTTTGCCCCGTCAGTGCAGAGCCTGACACGGGGCTCAAACTCACAAAGCATGAGATCATGACCTGAGCCAAAACCAAGAGCCAGCCTAACTGACTGAGCCACCCAAGCGCCCCCTTATCATTCTTGACATCTGTGTCACATCCACAGAAAAGCTGTCTTCAGTAATTCTAACTTGCTCTTACATTTTCATATATTTTCTTCATTGCTTTTATCAGTGTTTGAGGTTAACTTTTTATTTTTTAATTGTATATGTTTTGCTCTTGCCTAGTAGAACAGGCAGAAAACACATATATGTTTTCTGACTTACTGACTTGTGGGAGGGTAGGATTTTATATATTCTTCAAATTATGGTTTCATAGGATAAAATATGTGGTTTTTATGCCCTGATGACTCATGCTTTAAGGTGGGAACTGGCCTTTTGATAATATATCTGACTGATTGGACAATACTGCTCTTCTTAAAATGTTCCATGTTTTTGAAGGTGTTGATTTGCTCCTTCTACATGGTGGTTTTATTATTCTTAAGTGTGGGGTGTGGGTACAGTGTGTGAAAGGCCAGGAGAGCAGTTCTTAGTTATTGGTATTATGGGGACTTTGAAGTGATGTAGCTATAGTCAGCAGAGCAAATATGAAAGATCTTGGGTAATTTTCTAGATCCCTTCTTGCTGATACTAGTAGATTCTAGATTACCACTGTATCAGTCTTACTTTCTATCCTTTGATTGGACCAACACACATACATGTACTCATGTGTGCATGCACACATGTGCAGAAACACACCTTAATGCTCCATATATATAATGTCCTTTCAGCAATAGGCTTCCTTCTGTTATTTTTCTGTTGCCTTTCCCATGTCAGAATGGTGGTGCTTATATTCCCAGTGAGAGAAATAGCTGTGTGTGTGTGTGTGTGTGTGTGTGTGTGTGTGTGTGTGCGCGTGCGTGTGTGTATGAAGGGTGTTGCAATCCATGTACAAATTTTAAAATTCTGAATTTATACATACATCCTAAAGAAAACATGGACTTATTTAGGAAGGAGTATATTGTACAATTAGATGTCTGAGGTTTACATTTTGATATTTTGCTGGGCTCTGCTATATTGTAAAAGGATGCAATATTTAGTATTGTTACAAGTAGCTATATTTTTCAGAATATTAAAATTGGGTCCCATGTAAACAAATAATATTCATTGAATTGAATTCTCTACTTTTTCACCACTCAGCAGAGCAAGAGAGTAAACACTAGGTGCTGAAAAACAAAATAGGAAACTGCAGCCCTGAATGGCTAGGCTCCAGTTGCTTTTACATAGTTTCTAATAACCAAGATTTTCCATGCAACTGACTCTTGATTCTCTGTGCAAGTAGGCTACTTGCAGGATGACTAATACAATCTAGATAAAATTAGAAGCAAAATCACTAACGCCATTTTCAACCTTCTCTTTCATCCAGTACTTACAAGGGACGCTGAACAGAAGTTACTGTATTTAAAAACATTGTATGCTTTAAATACATACACAAAAATAAACCTATTGCGCATGACTGGGAAGATTCAAAGAATAGCAAAACCATGTCCCTCCCCTAGAGGAGATTATAGCCCACTAGTCCATGGATTCACTTCAATGCCCCATTGTATATACGGCTGTAGGTAATAATAAAGTGCTTATACACATGTAACAAGGGTACTACCTCTACCTGAAAGGGTCAGAGAACTGAAAAGTATTTCAGTTCAATTCTGAAGTTTAAATACAGATTTGCCAGGTGAAGAAGGAACCAAAGGAAACAGCCTACACAGAGTCTTAGAATTCTGAAAAGGCCATGTTTGCCCAGGAATAGGATGAAATTCAGGAAGGCACAAATAGAAAACAGTTTCCTTAGATGAGAAGCAGGAGTAAATTTCAGCAGATGAAGAGTGGGAGAGGAAGAATAAAATAAGATGAAATGTGTTTGATGCTAGTTTATGAGGAATGTTTTATATCAACAACCAGATGTTTTCTAGTAAGTGAGTATGATGATTCCTTTTACTTATTTGTAGGCTAATGCTAGCAGTAATGGGGAAACTGCTCTTTACCTGTAATAGCATACATAAAGTGTTCTTCTGGAGAGCTGCTCTGTTATTAGTACTAACAAGGGTCTACAGTATTATTCAGCCCGCTAGTATGCCTGTGTCTACCTCAACTACCCCGTTGATGTGTTTAAATTTAACTTTGGTATTCTTTCCAGATAGGTCAGGGCAAAAGATGGAGTTAGGTCAACCTCACATTTTCAGTTTAGAGTTTGTACATTAGGTGAAATTTGGAAGTAGTCTGCGGTCCAGCTGGAGCTGGATCTAATGGGGAATGCGAGGTGCAGGGAAAGTACAGCCTGGTCAATGACATGGTTGTCATTTCAGAATATTAATGATGGGATAGCTGATAGGTTCCTGACTGCGATAGGTTGATTGGCAGAATTTTAAGAAGGTTTCTAACTGAACAGGTATATAAGTATTGATGATTATTGTGTTCTCCAACTGCCCTTTAAGGATACGTCTGAGTGCCTGCCTTGGGCCTTGTGTGTTAGATCATCCTTCTATGGGATAAGGAGCATATGGAGGCATGGAAACATGACTAAACACTCATAGCCATATTATCTCCTTTTTCTAGACCCTGCTCTGGCTACTAGACTCCAGAATTCCCTGTTAAAATTGCCAGGCCTGTTCAAGTTTCAGGCCCCCTTTTCTAGACACATCTTCTTAAGGACAGTGTGAATACCTCTAGGCCCAAAAGGTGGTTGAAAAGTAGCTGTTGGATGTGTGCAGTGCTTTCCACATTCATGGCTGAATCCCCTTGGCACTAGATGGAGTCGGGTGGAACAGGAAAGCCATGGGCCTCCTTTTAAATTCCTGAAAGTGTTAAGAACAGCCTATCGGATCTGATAGAATCAGTTGGGAATGCAGAAGTTAAAATGATCAAGAGGCTACAATATAGAATTGTATATGTCAACTGTCATATGTATACAATATGTCAACATGTCAACTGAGCTCTTTAGAGAAGGTGTACGCTACTCTTAAAATTATCTGTCTCAAACTCCTTGCTGTGCTGGAGACAGATCTTAACACTAGTGTTTGTATTTCCAAACTTTTCTACCTTCTTATATTCAATTTTTTTAAGTTGCAAAGTAAAAAGTTTCTAAAGAGGATTATTGAATTATGCTCTTATGCACTAATTCCTTAGGATGGCCAGGTATAGTCACTGGACTTAGAATGAGCAAATTAATTTCATGTACTTATATTTGAAGTAGAACAAGATAATCAAAAGTGAATTGGCATGAAAATACTTAAATAAGTAAATACCACTAGGCCTGTGGAATTATTTTCACTCCATTTTAAAAAACAAATATATTAGTATTACAATTTCATTGTTTTCTCTTTTACTGGCTTCTCACTAGTATAATACATACAAAATAATAATTTTTTATGATTAGGTATTTGATGTTATGTAAGTATCATATTAGGATGAAAAAACAATATACATAAACACACACATACACACACATAGGTGTATACATACACATACACACACACACACTGTATGTGTGTGCATATATATGGCCTAGTCTCATATGTCAATCTTCAGACCATACTTTAAAGGGAGTGTTCTTTTTCCTTCATTAGAAAAAGAGTAAGTAGGGACGCCTGAGTGGCTCAGTCTGTTAAGCGGCCGACTTCAGCTCAGGTCATGATCTCTCCGTCCATGAGTTCTAGCCCCGCCTCAGGCTCTGTGCTGACAGCTCAGAGCCTGGAGCCTGTTTCAGATTCTGTGTCTCCCTCTCTCTGACCCTCCCCCGTTCATGCTCTGTCTCTCCCTGTCTCAAAAATAAATAAAACGTTTAAAAAAAAAAAAGAAAAAGAAAAAGAACAAGTAATAAGGGCCTGATTTTGAATAGGAAAGGTGCCCTAAGTGAATTTATTGGCTTTGTAACTCAATCTTCAGAAAGTAAAAACCATTTCTGGAGATCAGAAAAACAAAATTAGATAGCTTTTCATGCAAGCCTGAAGGACTGTTTTGTTTTTGGGTGCCATACTTTGTTTTCTAAAGAGGATGGATGTTTGTTACATTTGGGGAGTTATCAAGATTTCCTTTAATGCTCCAGAGTGTGCAAGTTAATGATTTTAGCCTATAATTTTTTATATCATTTTAAAGAAGAAAAACTGTTGGACAGTTTGGATATCAGATGGTTTATTTCCAAAATCATATTATGGTCTTAAAATTGTTCTGTGTAAATGTTTTGTGTAGTTTGCATGTGCCAGTTCTATTTATTCTAAATCACTGTTGATTTTTTTTATTCCGTTCAAGAAAATATCCAATTAAAGTCAATGGAATATACATGCTGTAAAATTCCTGAGTAGTTATGGGGAATTTGGGCAGGTAGATGTTTACCCTAACTTTAAATTATAAGTGACTTGCTTTATTTTATATTCAGTTGAGTACTACTTAATGAAAGTATGTAAATGGAAGTCTCTATTCCTTTCATATGCACAATATTCCAAAATAACTTGTGGAAAAGAAAGTACTAGAAATTAGGTTTAAATTTTTTTTTTTTATGTTTATTTATTTTTGAGAGACAAAGTGTGAACAGGGGAGGGGCAGAGACAGCGGGAGACCCAGAATCTGAAGCAGGCTCCATGCTCTGAGCTGTCAGCACAGAACCTGTGGCGCTAGGACTCACAAACTGCGAGATCATGACCTGACCCAAAGTCGGACACTTAACTGACTCAGCCACTCAGGTGCCCCTGGGTTTTATGATATAGACAAGTTACTGTTACTTTTTACAACAGTATTTTTTTTACTGGTACTTTGGTAGCTTGTGCAGAGATATGTATGAATCCAGTTGACTCTGAAATAGATGGGAATAAGTATATATTGTTTCTTTTCTGAGTGTCTAATCAGAATTTAACTTTTCTTCTATGCTATGCTAACATGATATACCGAATTCATGCTACAGTTGTGGGATTTCACATGAGAAAATAAACTCAATAAGATATATTGCCTAGTAACTAATTATTAAAGTATGTCTGATAAGAACATAAAAACTGTTTAGCCTATGTTTAAAACCCTTTGGTGATGGAGATTATTTCTGCACCGGTTTACCATATGAGTTCATCATTCTGAGATTATCCATACTTGTCCCCAACAAAGAGCTGTTTTTTTGTAAGTAGCTGTTATTTTGTAAGCAGCTGTATGTAGAATATATGTTTCTTCCACTCAAAGGTCAGGATTCAAAACTAGTTATTAGCCTAGATTTAATTGCTGTGCTGACTACTTCTTTTTCCCAAGAGAATTCCTATTTCAGCCAATCTCTTGGTCTTCATCTTCCACTTTTTACATTTGCCATATTGCTCTACTACAGTATGTAACAGAAAGATGACAATCTATTTGTGGTTTTTGTGAATTGATTATAGGAGCAAATGAGAAATATGTATTGATCCCATCACAAACTTCTTCCAGCTCCAGATTATGCTTTACTTCTTTTTTAAAAATTTTTTTTAATGTTTATTTATTTTTGAGAGAGAGAGAGAGGCAGAGCGTGAGCAGGGGAGGGGCAGAGAGAGAGGGAGACACAGAATCTGAAGCAGGCTCCAGGCTCTGAGCTGTCAGCACAGAGCCCGACACGGGGCTCGAACTCACAAACCGTGAGACCAGGACTTGAGCCAAAGTCCGATGCTTAATCAACTGAGCCACCCAGGTGCCCCAGTTATGCTTTACTTCTTAATGAGCTGTCTCCAATTAGAGGACACTCCATAGATCAGGTAGTATCTCTGAGGAAGGCAGATGTTCCTTGTGACATTTTATTTGCAAACTATCAAAGTTGTTGATAGTAAGAAACTGAACCATTCAGAAAAAAAATTCAGTCAGTAAAAGAGAAGTGAAGACGGCACTTATTTATCGAAAAAGAAAACAAAATACCTAGGTATAACTAACCTTAAAAAGAAATGTCAAAAAACACATGCAGAGAAATGAAGAACACACCTAAAAGACATAGAAGTAAACTAGGAGAAGTGAATACTGGAAGAAAGTATCCATTTTCTTGGCTAGGAACACTCAAATATCATAAAGGTATCATTTATTCTTAATTTATGAATTTAATGCAGTCTTATATGCATACAATCTCTCTCTCTCTCTCTCTCTCTCTCTCTCTCTCTCTTTTGGCATTTGGTTCTCTTTTTTAAAACTGGTGCTTTAGGGGCACCGGGTGGCTCAGTCAGTTAAGCGTTTGACTCTGGCTTAGGTCATGATCTCGCAGTTTGTGGGTTTGAGCCCCACGTCAGGCTCTGTGCTGACAGCTCAGAGCCTGGAGCCTGCTTGGAATTTTGTGTCTCCTTCTCTTTCTGTCCCTCCCCCACTTGAGTTTTGTCTCTTTCTCTCTCATTCTTTTAAAAATAAACATTAATAATTTTTTTTGAAAAACTAGTGCTCTATATAACTGATTGGAAAAATCATTTGGAAGAATGAAAAAGCCAGAATATCCAGCAAAATCCTGTAAAAGAAGAGCATGAGAAAAGGTGGTTCTAAATCTTTGTTATATATATATATATATATATATATATATATATATATATATTTTTTTTTTTTTTTTTTTTTACTAGACAGCCCAGTGGAACAGAATAGAAAATTCAGGAAAGATCCAGAAGTTTGAAAAAGTTTAGTCTACAGTAATGCTGACATTTTAAATCAGTGGAATGGGTAGACTTTTTAATAACTGTGCTGGGATAACTGGATATATATATGGAAAAAGATAAAAAGATCCATTTCTGACACTATCTACCAGATTACTTTTAAAATGGATCAGAGATTTCAATGTTAAACATGAGATTATGGAAATACTAGAAAAAACCTGGGCAAATGCCTCTATAGTCTGACAGTAAGCAAAAGTTACCTAATACTAACTAAAATGCAGAAGCATTAAGGAATCAAGTGATGGATAAATTTGGTTGCACAGAAATTTTTGTAAATGGCTGAAAACCCCCACCGTAAGCAAATTGCTGACTGGGAAAAAAAATTTGCAAGTCTTATGATAGACAAGAGGTGTTATCCCTGATAGATAAACAATTATTAAGAAGTCCAAATGTGTGTGAATGTCTGTGAATCTGGGAACTATGAGGAAACAAGCCTTTCATACATGGCTTATGGAATGCAACATGTTACGACTCCTTTGAAGGTGACTTTGAATCTAGTTGATTTTCATAAGCATTTATTTTTAACAACTCCTCAGTCCTACTTCTAGCAATCTATGTCAAAGATACAGTGGCAACAATACAAAAAGCCCAATCCATAGCACTACTTATCACAGCATTACTTTTTTTGGGGGGTGGGTAGGGAGGGCAGGGGCAAAGGGACAGGGGAAGAAGGAGAATCTGAAGCAGGCTCCATGGACAGCATGCAGGAGACAAAAGCTTAAGCGACTGAGCTGCTAGTATTACTTTTAATAGCAAAAGACTGGAAATAATGCTATGCCCATCAGGAGGGAGCTAGTTGAAGAAAGGGTGGCACATTCAGAATGCAGGAATATGCAGCACGGAAGAGAAGTGTCCTTTTCACTGTCTGGTGTATGGGCTGGAATGACTTGAAGACTAATCGCCTACAAGGAATCTCCACGTGACCCTGTTTCCTCACAGCCTGGCAGCCTCAGGGCTCCAAGCAGGTGTCCTAGGGAATTGTGCAGAAGCTTCATTGCCTTCTAATCTCCAAGGGGACACAGCATCACCTCCCTGCATGGGGTTGGTTACAAGCTAGTCACAAGCTTGTCTACGTTCATAGAGTGGGACTGTGCCTCCTCCACAGCCCCCCATGTCTCCCACTTCTCACTGGGTAAATGTTAAATATTTCTTTTTTAACTTTTTTTTTTTTTTTTTTTTTTTTTTTAAAGAAAGAGAGACAGAGACAGAGCATGAGCATGGGAGGGGCAGAGAGAGAGGGAGGCACAAGATATGAAGCAGGCTCCAGGCTCTGAGCTGTCAGCACAGAGCCCGACGCGGGGCTCAAACCCACAAACAGTGAGATCATGACCTGATCCGATGTCAGACGCCCAACCGACTGAGCCACCCAGGTGCCCCAAACCAAAGGGAAGTGTTAAATATTTTGAGATGTTTCCAGAACCACATGCTGTTGACTCTTTATGAAATAATCTTGCCCCTTTCTCTCACACATGTATACACAGAACCCAATCTGATCAAGGCTGTAGATCTAATTACTGACTTATAGTAAATGCAGAGGAATAATTTCAATCAGCAGAATTCAGACAGTGGGAACTTTACAGGACAAAAGATCTGCTTTCTTCAACAACAACAAAAAGTATATGGAGAGTAAACTAGCTGGAGGGAGAAACTATAGATTAAAAGGCACTGAAGGGGCCCATCTGTCAGTGTAATGAGTGAAATTGCATTGCACGACCCTGATTCAAATGAACAAACATGGAAAAAAAAAAAAGGGAAATGTGAACACTGACTGCCTGATAGTATTTGAATATGCTATTAAAATTATTAATTTTTTAGATATGATAAGGGTTATAACAGTTATCTTTAAAAGACAAAGATAGTTTTATTTTCAAATAACTAAATCCTAAATTTCATTTAACATATGTTACCTCTTTTTTTCCTCTTAGAAAATTTAGTTTGAATATTCTTTTGGCTAAAATGTTAACTTTTTGGCTGAAATGTTTGCCCTATGGCTTTCTTCATTCTTCAAATGAATACTGGTTGCTTAAATCCCAGTGTAATCTTTGTAAAAATCTTCTAATGATATAGGGCTACATATTTAAATTAATTCCCAGAGATACTGTCATTCTAAATTTAATTGTGCGGTAAGAAATAAAGGTGTTATTTTTAGTGTGTTTTTCCCATTGCATAAGCATCTGTCTTGGTAATCTAAATAGTTTCTTAATTCTGTAGTTTAAGGTTTTATCAATAATCCTTTTGTGGGTTGAATCTAAATTAAGATGCTATTGCCCAAACAATTTTCTTTGGTTTTCTCTTATTTTAAAAGAAAACAGAGGGACGCCTGGGTGGCTCAGTTGGGTAAGCATCTGACTTTTGATTTTGGCTCAGGTCATGATCCCATGGTTCGTGAGATGGAGTCCTGTGTGGGGCTCTGCTGGGCATGGAGCCTGCTTGGGATTTTCTCTCTCTCTCTCTCTCTCTTTTCACCCTCCTTCCTCCCCAACACCTCCCCTGTTCATGCTCTCTAGTGTGCTCTCTCTCAAAAAAAAAGAAAGAAAAAGGAAAAAATAAGAAAATAGGGTGTAGCTGTGACTATAAAAGGGTAGGATGAGGGATCTTTATGCAGGACCTGTCCTGTGTGTTGACTATGTTGGTGTTGATGTTTACACAGATCTGCACATATGCTAAAATGATAAAATTGCATGGAATTAAATATACCACATACTCACCCATAACGCATGCACACACACAGACGAGTATAGGTAAAAACTGGTGAAATCTGGATAAAGTCCGTGGGCTTTATCCCAAGGTCAGCTTCCTGGTAGCGATAGTGAATGTTCGTTTTGCCAAATGGTACTGTTGGAGGAAACTGGGCAAAGAGTATAAGACATCACTCTCTATAATTTCTTACAGCTGCATGTGAGCCTATAATTATCTCACAATAAAAAGCTGAAAAGTAGATTACATTGACTTTACTATTTTTGAATGGGAAATTACTGTTATAAGAAAATCAGACATCAAATCTAGTTAGAATAGTAAACACAGTTTTTTTCTGATTTCCTAGTTTATAGCTTTTGATTTTTTTTTAGCTTTTGATTTTTAAAATTTTAATTAGAATAGGACCTGAATAAAGTCTTAAAAACTGATATTGCTCAGCAAAAACATTTTTAAATATGCCATGACAAACACAGAGTCCTCTGGAAATCTTCAGTAACTGAAGGCATGCTAATGGTTGGGATGCTACAGAGAATGCGGTCTCTTGGTAGATGCTGGGGAACTTGCGCACACAACTTAATTTAGACTTAGAGACAGCCACAGTTTTGAGAACCAGGAGGGTCCCTTTATACCTTCTTGTTTATAACTATCTTTATTACAAATGAAAGACTGAACCCAGAAAGGTTAAGAGACTTTTCCAAGGTTCTACACTAGAATGTGTTTTAACACATTAAATGTGTTTAAACACACTAAAATGTGTTTTAACACATTAGTGATTGATTTTGCTTACCTTTTTATCTCTGGCCATCTTTTTCTTGCTTCATGTGTCAATCCATACATTTTTACTCTCTAATAACTTTTCCTTTAGTTCTGTTCATCTAAGTTACCATAAGCATAGTAGAGACAAATGAACAAACAAATGATCATTTGAGTGTACATTTTTTGAGTGTACATTTTTAAGTGGTGACATTTATGTGATTAAAAACCCCTGTTGTGTGTAGATATTTTGTTAGTGGTTTGCCTTATGTATTTGTATTCCTATACCTCTCTGAGACTTTTTTTTTGCTTGATTTAAAAGAAATACCTCTTAATATGGTGTGGAAAATAAGGGGCAGTGGGGTTGCTGCAGGGTATCCAGGCAACCTATGCAAATGCATGAGCCCTATGCAAATGTGTGAGCCCTATGGAAATACATGAGCTCTATGCAAATGAATGACTATAGGATGCAGTTAAGAACATGGGCCCTGAAGTCTCACTGCCTAGGTTCTACCACACTGTGACTTTGGGAAACTTTCCCAACCTCTCTGTTCCTTAGTTGCCTCATTTGTTAAGTTGCATTGATAATACTGTCCAGCTGGTAGGATTGTTGTATCAAATGTGCTGATACATGAAAAATTGATTCAAACAGCAGCTAGGAAGTATTGAGTAAATGTTAGCTGCTATATTTAAATGCCGCTCATAGTTTTGATTTTACTCTTATTAGACATCAGTCCTGGAGCTGTACTGGGGAATGTGGGAAAGGCGACAATAAGAATATGGTCAGGAGTATGTATATGATGAAGAATCAATAAATCACCTTTGAGCACCTGTAATGTCAAGGGCAAATGGATGTATGAGAAAAAAGGTGGGTTCTTTAATTTGGTCCATAATCTGGTTTTCCTCTTGAATCTTATACCTTTGGTTAATCAACCATTTACCAAGTATTTGTTGAGTGCCTCCTTGTAATGCTGGTTGTTGTTGGCTTGGAACTAGAGATACGGCAGTGAATAAAATACACAGAAATCCCCACAGCTGTATTGGTTACATTTTACTGGCAGGAGACAGGCAATAGACAAAAACAAATTAAGTAAATTATGGAGTACGTTAGATGGTAATAATTGCCATGGGAAAAGGCATACAAAAGAGGCTTAGAGGGCTAACGGATGCTAGTAAAGGAAAAGTGTAATTTTAAGTAAGATCATCAGGGTAGACTTCATTGAGAAAGTGCTGTTGGAACAAACAATGAAAGAAAATGTACGTGCATATGGGAGAAGAGCATCCAGGCAGAGGGAGGCATTAGTGCAAAGGCCCTGAGGCAGCAGTATGTTCAGCTTATTTGAGGAGCTGCAAAGAAGCCAGTGTGATAAGAGTAGAGTGGGCAAAGGGGAGTGTGAGTGTAGTTGGGAAATTTGAGAAAAAGAGGGGAGTCAAAGATGATATTGAAGATTTTAGCCTGAACAGCTGAAACATCGGACTCTCCAAGTCTGAGGTGGGAAGGCCCATGGTGGAGCAGGAAGAAAATTAGTGGGAAAGAGTGAACTAAATGGCAGATAGGGTTTAAAATTTAAAATAGTCCTTTTCAGTCTGTCTTAGGCCAGGAAAGCTAAGTCTCTCAGATCACCTCTTCAGCATCAGGGAGAGGTCAACTTACGTATCTTTGAGGCAGAAGAGAAGCCTGCCTCCCCTGGCTCCTCTGTCCCTGAGTGAAGTTCTTCATCCATTTGGTTGGTGCTTCCCTGCTGGCGTTTATTTGATGGCTGGAGTCTGTAGCTGGTGTAACTTGTCATCTGCTGCATTTCATCTCGGGCAGCGTTTCCTGTAGCACTGGCCAACCTGACCTCCCGTCCCCTCCTGCTGCTGCCCTCAGTTCCTCTGAGACCTGGATATGTGTCCACTTTGATTCCACGGAACCATCTGCTTTGTAGCCTGCCTTCATTATGGCAGCCTCTCAGAGGTAGGTGCCCCCACCAGACTGTCAGAGGCTTCTGCTTTCTTCTCGACAATGCAAGAGCCAAAGGCTAATCGGCAGATTAAACCTTGGGTCCCCCTGCTACCTGACAGTGCTCTCCTGCCAAGGCGCTGTGTCTTTGCTGTCTAGGGCAGCCTGAGAGGCAGTCACTTTTCAGAGTCTTGAACAGGAACCAAGAATCGAGAGCCCTGTGCTCCCCTCAGTTTTACCCTTGCTAATCTAATGAGCTGCTGCTTCTCTAGACAGAGAACCGAGAAGGGAAAATCAGTTCATATGTGGGACAGTCTTGTTTGTTTTCCTCTCTCTTCCCTGCCCTCTTTTAAGCCATAAAAGGAACCGACTCTCCAGTTTATCATGTCCTGTTACTTTTGGATCTCCGTTATTTTAAAGCTATATGGTCAGCTCAATGAGCTTGTCCCTTGGTTTGCTAAAATGGGAGACAGTATTTTCTTTCAAATTGATATCTAGCTCCAGAAATCCTATTTTGCATGAAAGAAGATGAACATTACATTGTTCTTTCTCCTTGTATTTTTTGTTTTATTTTGAGAGAGAGAGAGAGAATGAACATGCCAGGGAGGGGCAGAGAGAGAGGGAGAGAGAGAGAATCCCATGCAGGCTCCCCACCATCAGCACAGAGGCCGATGTGGGGCTCAAACCCATGAACTAGGAGATCATGACCTGACACCAAGAATCGGAAGCTTAACTGACCCAGTTACCCAGGTGCCCTGTTCTTTCTCTTTGAATCCCTGAAGTCCCTAAGTCCTAAATTACTAAGTCAAAGCAAAACCCTTAGTTACTAATTGTAACCTCCACTCAGATAGATGCTTTGGACTGACCAGGACAAAGCCCATATTCCTCAGAAAGACAAGTTAAAAACTAATAATTTTAAACATCTATAGCTAGAATACCTATGGTCTCTAATATATATACATTTTTCCTTTTTGTAAACGCAAGTACACAAGTCCTATGAAATAGCTTTGCTTATTTTAGATGACATAATAATGATATTTCCCAAAATGTTGAAGTGTGTCTGATTTTCATCTTTTGCCATACTCACTCTTTGTTCAATGAATCTTCTTATGATCTTCCCTGAACTCTTGTTTAATAAAATAAAACAAAGCACATTCGAAATCTGATTTAGCATATCTTCACATTTTGAGGTAAGCAGATAGAACAGATGTTAGAGCATAACTTCCTCTGTATTTCTATTTAAAAATGTTAGCCTGTTTTCTATTCAGCATTTTCCAAGTTAGCATGAGTTATTAAAAACAAAATGCAAGCACAGACAAAAAAGAAAATGGCTGTGCCTTCTTATTTTAAGAATAAAATCAATTAAATAAGGTTTTTCAAATGTGATCTTAATAGTAATAAGTTTAGAGAGGGAAAAATAGATAATTTAGATAGTATTTCATTAAAAATTCCTAATCTCAGATGTTTCAAAAGATGTGTTTGAAGACATTCAGTTGAATGACGGTTAGATACATTTTGGAAGATACAATTATGGCATGAAAATAGAAAATCTATTACCTACTCTTTAGTACCTCTAAATTATTTTTATTGTATAAGGAGGCCTACCATTATACTTCTAGTTCATCAGTAAGATCTTTTATAGTAAAGCTAAAATAAGGGAAGGAAGTCTTGTATCCCTGAAAAGTCAAATTGATGTATAGAGTTCCTTACTTTTGATGTTTGGAAAACTTTATTTCTTAAATTTCAGATATTGGCATTTGGTAATTTGATACGACCTAAATATACATAAGCAGCTAGTATCAAGAAGTTATGTCTTAGGTTTAGCCCAGATAATATGCACAGTCTTCTGACAGGATTCCGCTTGAAAAGCAGCCTTCTTTCTCTGCCCCGAATCAATATCTCCCACCTCAGTTATTTTCTCTCTTTTCTGTGTTTTGCACCCATCTTCTGTAATGTTTGCTTTCCTTCAGTATATTAATGTGTTTAAGTCTGCTCTGTCAAAAAAAAACAACCCTCTCTGAATTTTATGCCTCATCTAGGTACAACTTAATTTTATTCTCATTCGAAGGCCTGTGAGGAACCATCTCGCTCATTACGTTTTGCAGCTCCTCCATTCTTTCATCGAACTACTGAAATCTGATTTCTCATCTTACTTCACTGAGGTCAGGGCTGATATCCTAATGGTGAAATCCAAAGGCCCCTTTTCAGGGGACTTGTCATTTCATCTCTGTGTAGCACTTGACATTGATGGCCACTCCCTTCTCAGTGAACGCTTGCCACCACTCTTCTCTGCTTGCTGAGTGCATTTCTGAGCATGTTCCAAGCTCCTCTAGCAGCTCCTTTTACTCTATTCATTCCTTAAATTTTGGTGTTTCCTAAATATGGATTCTAGACCCTCTTATCTTTTCATACCTCATGTGCTCTTGGGAAGATGTAGTCTCCTGTCATGATTTAAACATCCAAATGCTCATGACTTCTAGCCAGCCTCTTCCTCAGTTTTCCAACTTGGGTATCTTACAGCCTTTCAAATACATATTTGCTTGGATCTCCTACAAGTAGCTCACATGCATTATATCTGAATATTCACCAACCATGTTCTTTCATGTACAACTTGTCTTCCTTTATTCCCTGTCTACCCACTCAAGTAATGTAGAACCCTCCAGGTCTTTTCAATATCCTGCAACACCCCTCATATCCCAATAACCAAGCTGTCACTAAGTGGTCCTCATTTACCTTTCTCATAGTTTGAAAATCAATACACCACACCCCCCTCCACCACCACTTTCTGTTGTTGTTTTTTCCCAGTGACTATTGTACTGTGGTTCAGACTTTCCACATTCTGTTCATGGAACATCCCCTATCTCCTAAGTCTTTCCACCATCCAGTCTATTCTCTGTAATACCAGAGTGTTTCATCCACAAAGAAATCTGGAGATGTTTACCTTTGTTTAATCCTTTCCACAGTATTTTGTTATATAAGGGATACACTATATGAACCTTAAAGTTTTTCATGGACCCTTTAAATCTATTAATACTCTTACTCTCCCAGGCACTTTGCCCTCCAGCAACACCATTTGACATTATTTGAGCACATTCCACCATTTCATATCTTGGCCCTTCGGATATGCTTTTTTTTTTTTTTTTTTTTCTGTTTCAAATTCCATCTTCAACTGCTGGTGAACTAATTCTTTCTCAAAGCTCAACGCATGTGTCACCTGCTCTCTGCAACATCGTCTGCCCTTTTTCCAACTTCTGTCAAGACCAGTGAAGACAATTCTGACCAATGATTCCCAAACCCTATTTTCTCCCGCATGAGGTCATGTATTTGTGTGCTTTCCACTTTGTCTGTCTTGCACCTTACATTTCCCACGATAGGCAGTCTCTTTCTCGGAGGCACAGAGGTAACCCCTGCAACAAATTTTCTTCTCCTCTTTCTTTTCCAAGGTTTGCCTCCAGAAGCATATCTACTCCCTTTCCTTTTTATTGCCCCATTCGTAAACTGCAAATAATATGATTAGCTTAATAGTTTAAAAAACAAAATATCCTTAGTTGTGATTAATGTATAGAAACCATGCAAATGAAGAGTTCTGTCTTCCAAGAAAAAAATAAAGTCTTGAATTGAAGTCATGTATCAGAGTCTAAAGCATTTGTGGGAGGAAACAGAAATCTCTGCTACTTCCCTCCTCATCCTCAAACATCCTTTGTGAAACACTAACATCTAAGGTAAATTGAAAATGATTTCTTATTCAATTGCAGTATTTTCCTTTTCTTATTTTTTCAAATGCATATTTTGGCAATGCGAACCCAATATTTTAAACAAATTCCTACTTTATGCATTGTGATCTGTCCTAGGGACAACACCATTTTTAAATGGGAAATTATGGTCTAAATTTCAAACAACTGACTTATTGATATAGTTAAACATATTCATAAGTATGGAGCTGCCTTTTTGTAATATTTTTGATTTTTAGATATCATAACTTAGCAATGGGCTCTTTCTCTCTCTCTCTCTTTCTCTCTCTCTCTCTCTTTTTAAATCAACAAGTATGGCCTCTAATTCTTGTCTTGTAGAGCACCTTTAAAACACTTGATGATTTTTTTCCCCCAAACAAAAATAATGATACCAGCTGATTCTTAATGATCAAAAATAAACTCCCTGAAGAAAAAATTGGATTTCAATTAAGTTTTGAAAGAGTACTTTATGTCTTGTTAAGGGCTAAAGTGAATTGTGAATAAACCCTAAGATCAACACTAGTGCTTCTGACCTAGAACATAACTGTTTATAACTTGTATTTTCTGAGAACTGCATAAATGACATGTAGATGTAGGTTCCTTTCTATTATGGACCTAAAATGAAATATTAGCATTGAATGGAAATTCTGTCTTTACTACAGGGGACTTGATAGTAAGTTGAACTGCTAAATAGGCTTTAGATTTGATCTAGAATATAAATATCTTGAGCTGTTGCTGTGCAGACTTGAAGCAATCTGGGGTAGGCTGCTGCTGCTGCCTAAACCATTGATACCTCCAGAGTTAGCACAGACCTTTTTGCTGCTCCTGGTATGGTCCATGGACCAGCATCATTTACATTACCTGAGATTTTGTTAGCAATGTAGGATCTCATTCCCCATCCTAGATCTTCTAAATTCAAATCTGCATTTTAAGATATCCACGTTATTAAAATACACATTAAGCTAAGGGAAGCACTGCCTTAGACTGGTGGAATATTATGTTCCCTCACTGGAGAAAGATGGAAAGCCTTCTTATGCAAAGAGACCAGACTTCTGTCTCTACTCTTTAGCTCACTCCACCACCTCTCACAGGTCCTGTATTGCTCCTTTGCATTTCATAACAGGCTTATGCCTCCTCCTTGCTGGATTCTACACCTTGACCTTTGCTGATAACTAGTTAAGAGTTTTTCCATTTCAGTGAACTGTCAAACCCCCAAGTCCAGTTTTTACCTTTCCAAAAATCCCTCAATGTGGGTGATCAGTTAGAAGAATTCATCTTTTGGGGATCCCTTTGCACCCACTCTATGCCCCAGAGTCGATGGTACTTATTGTGTGTTTCACGTTTTAATTACCTTTAATCTTGTCAAGATTTCTGTATATTTTTTGATTGCTCTCCTTGATTCGGTACAGTTACAAAACCTTATTAAATATTTCTGGGGGTGCCTGGGTGACTCGGTCAGTTGAGTGTCCCATTCTCGATTTTGGCTGAGGTCATGATCTCACAGTTTGTGAGGGATTCTTTCCCCCTCTCTCTCTGCCCCTCCCCAGCTCGTGCACACGTGCTCTTTCTCAAAATAAATAAACATTTAAAAAAATATTACTGAATGTGGAATATTTTAAAATCATACTATCTTGGCAATAAATGTAAGGTATTAAGTTTTTCATTTACTTATAATTATCATGTCCTGATTTTTAATGTTCTTGGAACTTAGTTTGAGCTGTGGTCACCTACAAAACTGCAGTTTCATTTCAGTGCTAGAGGTACGCAGTTAGTCCTTTATTGGTGAAGATTTAGTGAACAGCTTATCTTTTTTTCTTTTTTTGGGGGGGGGTGGGATAATATTTTTTAAGTTGGAATTGTATAAATCTAAAAAGGTCTGGATTGTTTGTGAGAGAATTAAACAGTTTGCTCTCCTCTGTTCCTGCCAGGCAGTCAGCCCCAGTCATCTGTTCAGTTGCGGAGGCCTGTGGATAAGCTGAGGGTGTTCTGGGTCCTTTTGTCACTTTGGACATGGTTATTCCTCCCCTGAGAATCTGACCCCAGAGAAGATTGTGGTTAAATGGCGATTTGGGATTGCCTATGACATTGTCTTCTTTCCCGGCACCTGCATGACTGCTGTTATTTATTACTAACCGGAAAGCATTGACACCACTGCTTAAAATCATTTGCCTTTGTCAGCTTGTAGTAAGTTTTGAAGTAAATTTTGCCCATTTAAAGAAGAAAAAAAAATTCTTAAGGTATTGGGGAAGGCCAGGAGTTTAAGATGAGTTTGTATCTATATTTGTTGCTCTGTGGATTTTACTACAAAATTACTGTGTTAATGGTTTCAAAATGAGATGATAATACATGTACTTATAGGTCACAATACATGTTCTAGTTGAACATACAAAAGTTGTGGCATTATTTATTACTTTACTGTTAGAGTAGATTTGTGTTGTAATGGAGAAATAGGAAAACCATTACAAGACTGTCATTTTTTCACATTAAGAATACCATAATGTGAAATAATATATTGCACATCTATTAAAAATGTCTGTTTTAAAATTCTGTGGCAAATATTTAAACTAAATATGTATTCCTAACATTAGCTATTTATTTTTAATGAATAAAAAAATGCAAGAAAAAAATGTCTGACCCACTAAATCATCATATTTCACATCTTTCATTTAATAACAATGCAGTATTTCAGGATACTATATATGAAATTATTTTGAGTTTCTTTTTCTTTTTTGGGGGGGGAGAGAGAGAGAGAGAGGCGCCACAAGTGGGGGAAGGGCAGAGAGGGTGAGAGAGAGACAGACTCTGAAGCAGGCTCCATTCTCTGAGCTGTCAGCACAGAGCCCAACATGGGTCTCAAACCCACGAACTCTGAGATCATGGCCTGAGCCGAAGTAGGACACTTAACCAACGAGCCACTCAGGTACCCCTGTTTTGAGTTTCAAAGTAGATCATGGTAAAGAGACCTCAGGATAGTAAAGGGTTGCAGGAAAGTCACAAATGGGTAGTTATTTAGTAAGGTATTAAGTATGATATTGATAGTTAGGTTTTGGAATTGCACCGTGTTGAAATTGCACACACGTAAAAAGGCATATGTATTTTTCTGATACCCAGGTTTATGTCATGATTTAGAGCTTTTTTTGTTACACTTACTTTTAAATATCTTAGACAAAGTGTGTTTGCAATGATTTTTATCTATACCTGGGCCAACTAGTCTGAGAAATTTAATTTCCTGAAGATTGAAGCTACTTAGCATCCAGCTCTCTTCCTGAGTAACTTAAGTGAAAATGTATGTCTGCCAGACTGTGCTTTCTATCAATCATAAATATAAAACACTATAAAACAGTGAACCTAATTTGCTGATGCAATAGCAAGTGGAGCGGGTTAGAACAGAATGGATGGTTGATATTTTCAAGATCACTCTGTCTTGTATTCAGTAACATAGTCTGGTTTTGTTACTTCGGTATGTTTGTTCCTCTTGTCCTTTTCCTCATGTTACTATATGATTTTTTAAAAAGGGATATAGTTTAGGCAGTTACCAAAATCAAACTATAATCATTCGACTCTATGATTATATAAATTTTAATTTGTGAATACATCAGAACGCTTTCACTTTAAAATATTTTAAGATATTATCCATATTAGAAAAGAACTTCCTTGGCCTGTAATATAAGAAGTCTGTTATGTTATATATAAAGTTTATATAAGTATATGTGTATATGTACATAAATGCACACACAACCCCCCCATAGTGCCCTAATATTGTTTAAGCTTCTCAAAACTAAAAGTCTTTAATGTATGTATTCTAAGAATCTAACATATATTCAGCATGTTTTTGAGCAATTGAGTTATTAAGTAAGTTAGTAGTCTCCATGTCCAGCATGGGACTCAAACTCAGGACCCTGAGTTCAAGAGTAACATGCTCTACCTCCTGAGCCAGCCAGGCGCCCCAAGCAATTGTGTTATTTAAATATAGTTGCATCTTCTATGTAGATGATTGGAACTTGGGGATAATGCTTAAATATGTAGCAGTTCGGGTAACCTAGAAATCTCGCCACTGTTCTTGCCGTCTTTAATTCCAGCTCTGTCCTCTCCTATTTAACATCACTATAAATTCACCTGCTCATTTGCTTTCAGTGATGCCTCCAAATTGTACCTTAATGTAGTTTGGCCTCCTCCTACTTAGACTGTGAACAGGTTGAGGGTAAGAAGCATTTCTTACCCATCATTGTATCTCTGGTGCTTGGCGTATTGTGAGGTTTCATAGCAATTTCTTGATGAATGTTTTGGAATAATTATGTATGCTGAGAAAATTTCTGCTTTATGATTCTTTTCTCTTTAACTCTTGGTCTTTTTTGTTGCATCCATCTAATGTCTGCACTCAAAAGGGTTTGATATAATTCAACCTTGATGGTGAGGAAACATACAGATTTAATTATAATAAGATAACATGTTTTAGAGTTTTAATAAATTTACTAAAGCTATCTGATTCAGTTACTCCGAAGCTTTATAAAGCAAAGTCTCCTCTCATGTATGTATTTATTTATTTATTTTACAGAAATAGAGACAGAATGGTCATTTTGTTATTTCTAAACTACCTTTGGGAAATATTTCCAATATTTTAATATTTCCAATATTTCTATTTCCTCTCATCAACTAATAAGAATGGAGGACTCCCATGAGCCTCCTATGCGATGCCTTAATCTGATCTAACAATTGGGGGAAAAAAACAGGAAACAAACATGAAAATTTGTTTAGTGCAAAAACATTAGTTATCTATGTGTAAGAACTTTTGCAAAGAGCTTCTTGCTAAAGCTGATGCCATTTATTCAGAGTGATGAATGTTGATTTCATTTATTTTTATTACATGGATATAGTATAGCCTAGTGAATAATTGAATTTATGCATTCTTTATTATTGTTGGCAAGGCTGTTTTTACAGTCAAGACAAAGTAGCTGACAATTAAGGTCATATGGATTCTGGACCAAATGAAACCAGAGAGCATAAGGATTGGAAGAAATTAAGACCTCGTAAAGGAGTTACTGATCATCTAGAAACATTTTTGTTGTTGTTTTAAGTTAAATTAATATAATATTTAACACTTATTCTAACCAGCATAGAGTTTAGGGAAGCATGTATTTTGGTAGAGGGTAAAATATTTAATGATGTTAAATTGAAATAGTGGCTCTTTTTATAAAAGAGCTGGTTAGAGGACTAGACATAGGTAATCAGATGGAGACTTAGTCTATAAAAAGTCAAGCCAGAATAAGATAAAGCAATGATCAGAAAGAGGAAGAGGAGGTAAATAAATGCTTGAAGACTTTACTTGGAGGAATAAAAAATAGTTCTTGTTAATTCCTGGTCTATATATTTTATCTGTCTCAGGGAAAAAAGTCTATTACATACTTATGTTTTTAAAGAATAGGGCACATCATCAGGTGATAGTTAGCATCCAGGGGTCAGATGTTCATTTTCAAGCATGAGTAGAATCTCATTTCTGGGGAGAGTTTACTTGTACCTTTTCAGCTCCAAACTGGTTAACCTCATACATATTTAGAGTTTGATTTTTTTCTTCCTTTTTTTCTTTAAGGAATGGAGTTAGAACATTTTACAGTAAGCAATGTAAAAGTGTTTTTGATATTTTTGATAGATAATATTTTATGTGAAAGTAGCATTTGTGTTTATTTTCTTTCACAGCAGGATTACAGATTATCCCCAGTGACTGTATCTAAGAAAAAAGTGATGGAAAGTCTGGGTCTACTATATACATGCTGTTCCATTTCATTTTAATTGAATTGGGGCTCTTAGATCACCTGCGGGAATGTGTGCTTAACTGATGGGCAGTTCTTCATGTCTTCAACTGCTGTGTAATTTTCCCTTGAGCATATATATCTCTTAAACATTAACGGTCCATGTTGAAAATAGAGGGTGGATAGCAATTGACAAACAGCTCTTTCTTAAGCCAAGAAAATCTGAAAAATATAGATTAGCGTATGCTAGCTTTCTATATTAAGGACTCTAGTATGTAATCCTAAAACATATGAAAGATGTCTCTTACGTTTTTGAGCATCCCAACATTTTTCGCGCTATAAAGTTCCTAAATTATTTCTTGTTTTAATCCAATATAAAACCCCAATTCCAATGAAGGTTTTGTGGTTTTTGTGTATTGTAAGGTACATAGATATCATTTTATTTTAAGATTGTAGTTTTAAGTGATTTTTCTATCCAATGTGGGGCTCGAACTTACAATCCTGAGATCAAGAGTCACATGCTCTGCTGACTGAGCCAGTCATGTGCCCCTAGATATTTATATTCTAATATCTTTACCTTTAATTTTTTAATTGAGCTCAACACAGTTGGGCAAGTTATGCTTTTCATTATCTTTAGCTTGTTACTTGAGGAAGAATACTCTCTTTTAAATATGCAAAGGATGCTAGTTTTTGTATAGGTAAAATAGCTTCCTTAAATTGTTTTTTTTTCTTGATCTAAATAACATTAATTTCTTTTACTCTTCATTGCATATTTTTGGTTAAAGTTGCCTTGTCTATAGATAAGGAATAGGTAGGTTATCAATAGAGAAGAAGCAGACAGATACACAAACATTCAAACATTCACACATTCCAAAATTTGAAGAAATGTTGAAGTAAACTATAGGTAATTTATTGACAGGACAACTTACCATATAATATCTGTATTTTAAATGCATACATTTTGATATTAAATTCAGGAAATGAGTATAAGAAAAGAGTAATGTAGTCCTTTCACTCATTTCATTTAAACGCAAATGTCTGGGGGGGGGGGTGGTTGCACCTGGGGGGCTCAGTCAGTTAAGCTGCTGACTTGGGCTTGGGTCATGATCTCATGGTTCCTGAGTTTGAGCCCTGTGTCAGGCTCTGTGCTGACAGCTCAAAGCCTGGAGCCTGCTTCAGATTCTGTGTCTCCCTCTCTCTCCACCCCTCCTCTGCTTGTGTTCTCTCTCTCTCTCTCTCTCTCTCTCTCTCTGTCAAAAATAAACATTAAAAAAATTAAACACAAATATCTAATATTATTTAAAAAAAGGAAATATATAATGGTCAAGTTGGCTTTGTCCCAGAACTGGAATAGTTTAATATTAGAAAATATCTAACTATTATTTGCCAAATTAAATGATCAGATGGAAAAAACACATTATCAATAATGTGTTGATAGTTGCAGAAAAAAATGTATTTGGTTAATTTCTGCACAAATACATATTGCAAAAAATTGTTAGCAAATTAAGGGTACATTTATTTATTTTTACTTTTTTATTTTAGAGAGCAAGAGAGCATAGGCAGGGGTGAGGGGCAGAGAGGGGAGAAACAGAAAGGAGAGAGAGACACACAGAGAAGAGAGAGAGAGAGAATATCAAGCAGTCTCCACACTCAGCACAGAGCCCAATGTGGGACTTGATCCCACGACCCTGGAATCATGACCAGAGCCAAAATCAAGAGTCGGATGCTTAATTAATGAGCCACCCAAGTACCCCAGCAAATTAGGGCATTTTAAAATTTGAAATAAAATATCTACAGAAAAGTCTTTTAAAAACATCATCTTAGGGGCACCTGGGTCATGATTTTACAGTTCATGAGTTGGAACCCCAAATTACCTCCTGGTGTCAGTGTAGAGGAGCCTGCTTGGGATTCTCTCTCCCTCTCTCTCTGCCCCTCCTGTGAGTACTCTCTCTTGCTCTCTAAAAATAATCCTAAAAAAATAAATATGAAAAAAATCATTTTAAATAGGAAGATACTATTAAGATACTATTAAGAAAATAGGTATAAGAAATTATGCTCATTTTTACCAATTTCATTCAATTTTATACTAGTATGAGCTGCTAGTTTTGTCAGTGCAATAAAAGAAGAAAAATAAATTTATGGTAAAAGGATGGGAAAGGATAAAACAAAACTGCCATGATTTATAGATAAATGTGATTATTAAGAGAAAAATAATCTACAAATTATTAGAAATTATACAAGAAGTTAAGCATCTGGATATAAAATTCAATATGTAAAATCAATTCTTATTTATTAACGATGACCAAGTAGGAAATATAGTTTTTAAGATTCTATTCACAAAAGTAATACAATTATAATATACTTTGGAATATATCTATTAAGAGATGTATAAAGTGTACACATACACATTGTAAAACTTTACTGAACTCTTTTAATAATAGATAAATGATAAACTATCTCGTATTTATGAAAAGGAAAACTTTTATATCAAAAGATGTTTAGTTTTTTCCAAATTAACCTAGAGATTCACTAATATTCTAATTCTCATTTAATTATATTCTGATTTCATATATGGAGTATATATAAAAACTTTACAACATAACTTTACATGAAATTTTAGGGGAAAATGGAGGACTATTCAAGAAGTAGGAGAAAATGTTTAATCCATATGAAAAAAATTAGAATCCTCTTATTCACTGATAGCTTTGACTACCTTAAAATTAAGTACTTCTCATCAAAAGATACTTAAAAAATAAACTACGGATTAAGACATAGTTGTTGTAAAATTAAACCTGCCTAGGATTAAGATTAAGGATAAATGAGGGTCACCTGGGTGGCTTAGTCAATTGTACATCCAAATCTTGATTTTGGCTCGGGTCATGATCTTGGGGTCATGAGATTGAGCCCTTTGTTGGGCTCTGCACTGAGCGTGGAGCCTACTTAAAATTCTCTCCCTCTCCCTCTCCCTCTCCCTCTCCCTCTCCCTCTCCCTCTCCCTCTCCCTCTCCCTCCTCCTCCCCCTCCCCCACTCCCTCCCTCTCTTTCCCTCTCCCCCCGACTCCTCCCCTGCCCCTGTCCTCCACTCACACATGCTGCCTCTCTGTTAGAAGAAAAGAAAAAAAAAAGAATAAATGAACTCCTAGAAATCAATAAGAAAAGGCAACAACTTAATCAAAAATGGGCAAAAGAAATGAACAAATATTTAATAGAAGAAAGTCATGTAGGTCCAGTTACCATGAAGAAATGAGATAATAGCAGGTTGCTAGTTCAATAAAATCCCACTTTCATTTAGCATAAATTTAAATCTAGTAACTTTAAGTGTTAGAAGGGATATGGATCACCAGCGTCTTATGAATTGTTTGGTGTAGTATAAACTGGTATAACTTCTCTTGAAAAAAAATGTATTCTAGAATTTAGCACTCACAAATTGTATGTTTCAATAATATTACTCATGAGAGTTTACCCAAGAGAACTTCTTGCCTATGTCTAACAGGTAGTATGTTCAAGAATATTCATAGAGATTGGAAGAATAAATATTGTTAAAATGTCAATACTACCCAAAGCAATCTACACATTCAATGCAATCCCAATCAAAATTGCACCAGCATTCTTCTTGAAGCTAGAACAAGCAATCCTAAAATTTGTATGGAACCACAAAAGACCAAATAGCCAAAGTAATACTGAAGAAGAAGACCAAAGTGGGAGGCATCATACAATCCCAGACTCTAGCCTCTACTACAAAGCTGTAATCATCAAGACAGCATGGTATTGGCACAAAAACAGACACATAGACCAATGGAATAGAATAGAGAACCCAGCATTGGACCCACAAAAGCATGGCCAACTAATCTTTGACAAAGCAGGAAAGAATATCCAATGGAAAAAAGACAGTCTCTTTAACAACTGGTGCTGGGAGAACTGGGCAGCAACATACAGAAAAATGATACTAGACCACTTTCTTACACCATTGACAACAATAAACTCAAAATGGGTAAAGGACCTGAATGTGAGACAGGAAACCATCAAAACCCTAGAGGAGAAAGCAGGAAAAAACCTCTCTGACCTCAGCCACAGCAATTTCTTACTTGACACATCTCCAAAGGCAAGGGAATTAAAAGCAAAAGTGAACTATTGGGACCTCATGAAGATACAAACCTTCTGCACTGCAAAGGAAACAATCAACAAAACTAAAAGGCATCCGATGGAATGGGAAAAGATATTTGCAAATGACATATCGGACAAAGGGCTAGTATCCAAAATCTATAAAGAACTCACCAAACTCCACACCCGAAAAACAAATAATCCAATGAAGAAATGGGCAGAAACATGAATAGACACTTCTCTAAAGAAGACATCCGGATGGCCAACAGGCACATGGAAAGATGCTCAACGTTGCTTGTAATTAATGGTTTCATGAAAGTCAATGGGTGTTCCATTTGAGCTTTGCAACAGTTCTGTATCTTAAACAAGAAGTAATGTGCTCCATGAACCCCAATGTGTATAGCAGCACTATCAACAATACCCAAAGTATGGAAAGAGCCCAAATGTCCATCGATGAATGAATGGATAAAGATGATGTTGTGTATATATACAATGGAGTATTACTCAGCAATCAAAAAGAATGAAATCTTGCCATTTGCAACTACGTGGATGGAACTAGAGGGTATTAATGCTAAGCAAAATTAGTCAGAGAAAGACAAATATCATATGACTTCACTCATATGAGGACTTTAAGATACAAAACAGATGAACATAAGGGAAGGGAAACAACAATAATATAAAAACAGGGAGGGGGACATAACATAAGAGGCTCTTAAATATAGAGAACAAAGAGGGTTATTGGAGGGGTTGTGGGAGGGAGTCGGCTAAATGGGTAAGGGGCATTAAGGAATTTACTTCTGAAATCTTTGTTGCACTATATGGTAACTAACTTGGATGTAAATTTAAAAAATAAAAAAAAAAAGTAATATGCTCCATGAGTAGTGTCCTTATGGGTTAATAGGGAATTGTATCTGTATATCACTTTTATGTAATGTGACAAGGTATTTGGGTCACTTAACAGGGGAAAATATGAAATTAAGCTTTCTGGTGGTTAAGCCAGTTGTGACTATTGTACCTTAATATCTTCTTTTCTCTATAATAGAGCTATGTGGGAGGCAGTATATATGGTGTAAATAAAGCAAGTTAGTATTAAATATAGCTCTATTTCCTATCTCATTCACACATAATACTGGTATATATGCGTATACGTACATATATATATATGTAATATATGTACACACATTTTGAGTCATACTTTTTCTTCGTTTGAAACGATAGAGCTTTCTAAAAGTCAATAATGAAATTTTCTTATAAGCAGAAAATTGAGCCCTTAAACATTTTTTTACCTGTTTTAAAATATGTTTTGCATTTAACTTTGAGTATTTTCAGAACATGACATTTTATGGAAATCATGGGATGTGTCACAGACTGAGTATTTTGAGATCATTTGTCAGCAGAAGTGGAAAATTTATTTGTATTTTATTTTTTGGGGGGGGAGTGGAAAATTTTTATAGTGATGTGATCTCCAAAATATCTGCAAGGATGGTGATGATAGTAATTACAGGAACAATTATTATAAAACACCATTCACAGACTGCTTATTGAACACTAAGCATAGTGTTAATTGTTTTTAATCATCATGTCAATTGTTCTTTGATTTAGATATTGTTATCCTCTCAGGTTCAGAGATCACACAATTGAAGTGTCAAAGCTAGGCTTGGAACCCATGTATTTGGATTAAAATCTGTTAGCTCTTTACTAGTTCTCTAATACCAAAAATGTGTACATTTTTCAAAGTGGAAAAAAATAGTATTTAATAAGCTTTTTAAAAGATTCTTTTGTGTAGGGAAAGAAAATGGACCCCTTTTTCATAATCCTATTTATGCGATTATTTATTTTATGTTTTCTGCTGAATTATTTCGAAATTTGCCAATCAGAAGCACTGTCAATTTCCTATAAAGGACCAGTGGTTCAAAATCCTTTATTTATAGTTTTTGCTGTGAAGATAGCACATCCTTGGATTTATTAATTAATATCCAGGAGTTTATGGAAGCTTATCTTTTCTAGAGTTCTGATGCTTAAAAGGAAAGTAAAGAAAGGCATACATATCTCCTTCCGGAAAACCAAAAGTAGGCCAGGATTATAGGTTGTAAGCAGTTTTTCATTTCTGAATGTGATATTCCTTTCGTTTAATGCATTTTAAAAAATGCTTATCAGCTCATTAATGAAACAATGGTTTTAGTGAAGCAAGAAATGATAATATATTTCTTTCAATGGATATTCTGGCTTCCTTTAATTGTGCAAACAAATACCACAAAGAGTTTCTTTATAATTTCAGGATGGAGTTGTTTTAAAATGGTTTATAATTATGTAAATCTTCTAGTAGAATGGTAATTTTAAATTTTTGCTCAGACTGTAAATTTCCCTGTTATTATTAATCCTGGTCCTGAAATAGATTTCAGGGGGCAAAAAAACATCCAAAATATGGGAAGTGCTATTATATAGGTCATATTATACATGGATGCTTATCTCTCTTTTCTAAAAAGATTTCTAGCCATTACACCTTTTTTTTTTCTTTTAACCTCAAATATTTTAGAGACAAAGTTTGGAACTTTGAACTTCAAAACAGATTATTTGGAGGGGATAAAGACAGATAAGAATTAAATTGCAACTGATAAGTTTTCACTTAATTTACTAATTTCACAAGCTTCAATGGAATTATTATGCAGAATAGTATTATCTTTTGATTTTGCTTAATTTTCATGTGATATATGATATTTTCCCCGGATGCTATAGTACTTTCCAATTAGAAAATATATTTCTGAAATAGAAAGCATAGGCTGTTCTTCTGAAATGAAATTAATCAATTGATTTAGGGATCCAGTGGAATTTTAGAAGAAATGGAAACATAAACTGTACTACAGATGTGCCTTTAATGGGCACAAATGTCTATAATTGACAGTGAAAAATAAGAGGCCAAGTAAAGTGTTAAAAACATTGGAACTTGGTTCAGAATTGTTATGGTTCCCTCCCCATTCCTTACTCCCTGTGTTTTGTAGGTGAATATTTTTCATTTTACCTAAAAATCTTAGCTATGTTGGATTTGTTAATTTGAATGTTGGTTATCTCTGTAGTTCCTTTTCATAGAACCTAAATTCAACAAGTATTTTAATATACTGACTGTAGTGTCATCAATTCTGTGATAGTGTATGTTTTAAAAACATTTTTTGTGTTTATTTTCATTGCACTTTCTTTTGTTGCTTAATATGTATTTCAAAATTTGTTTGATGATAATGTCAGGTTAATTTCACAGGTGAACAGAAGACTTCTGTGCTTTTTGTGAGGATTATTTTAAACAGTATTTCTTTCCAGTTTGAATTTTTTAATTCCTAATAAATGGTATAGACTTGTTTATTTTATAGTCAGTAACTAGCTCATATGTTGTATTTGGATTGCCAGAAAAATATGCTTAGAAATATAAGAAACTTATAATTGGCAGGCCGCTGGGATTCAAGGTTAGTTTATACGTGTCGTCTGTTTGGTGTAAATCTCTTGTTTTTGTTTTTACTAAATTGGAATTGTGAAAGGTGCTTTTAAACTTCAAGGGCCTGTCAGTTTTGATATGTGAGGATAATTTTGAAGATGTAAAATTCTCCCCAACCTGTCCCCTCTGTTTTTTCCAAAAAGCAAGAAGGAGAGAACAGATTACTGTATATAGACAATACAATAAGGAGATCAGTGATTTGTGAACAGTAAACCATAAAGCAACATCCCCTATAATCAATCAGTCCTTCTCCATGGCTCATTAAAATAAAGCATCCAATTTGCTCAGCTTGCAAAAAGAGTGGTGAATTTCAGTTCGTACTATTCACATACCCAAACTTTTTTCGGTCAGTTATCAGTCAATCACCTGCTTATAATTCTGTTCATAGTTCTGTAGTTTGTCTTTGGCACAGAAAGGAGGTTTTTAACCTTCTAATTATAAGATACAGAAAAGATCTATGGGTCCTGTTTTCATTGTAGACACAGTGATTGTGTTGTGTTCTGGTTTGACATGACACAAGGTTTGAGAATGGCTAAATTGATCTTAGATTTAGTTTTGATACTCTTCCCCAGAAATCTGCCTTGCGATATTTTTGTTATTGATGAGCCATATGTTAGTAATGGAGAAGTCTGTCAAAGAACTTGGCATTTGTTAAAGATTATTTGATACCATCGGTACCTTGCCTACAGTCCAAGGCCATTTAACTTACAGAGCTGTGGTTTCTAGTTCTTACTGCTTATTTTTAATTCAAGAAGACAATCAGCTTTTATTCTTTTCAGTATCAGCTTACTGAAGCTGATAGACAGCTTCAGTATCAGCTTACTGTCTTTTATAAATCTATTTGCTTTAATACCCCTAATGGAAGTATTTAGCCTTGTAACTTTTCAGTGTGTTATATTTGAGAACTTGCTGTCTGATAAAATGCTGGAAGCTGTTGTCTATGACAAACTCCTATACTCTTTCTGGGTCTGTGTTTCATGTGATTACCTACAACATTCTAAAGAGCTACCTTATGCATCTAGTTATTCCTCTGATGACCTGTTGATTTAAGTAAGGATTCTCTGATTTAGTAGAAGTTAAAGGTAAGATAGTAAAAAAAAAAAAAAAAAAAAAAAAAGCAAATAAATGTGATAATTCTCTTATGGCTCAAGATAGCTGTCGGTGAGTCAAATGTATATTTAAAAAGTCAAGTATAGAATCTTTCTCACTGATAAAAGTCTTTTTCTTTTTTTTTAAATTTTTTTTTTCAACGTTTTTTTATTTATTTTTGGGACAGAGAGAGACAGAGCATGAACGGGGGAGGGGCAGAGAGAGAGGGAGACACAGAATCGGAAACAGGCTCCAGGCTC
Source organism: Panthera uncia (assembly GCF_023721935.1). Taxonomy (NCBI): domain Eukaryota; kingdom Metazoa; phylum Chordata; class Mammalia; order Carnivora; family Felidae; genus Panthera; species Panthera uncia. Next base: position 21,502,615 of record NW_026057582.1, read on the forward strand.
CGACCCATCAGCCCAGAGCCTGACGCGGGGCTCGAACTCGCGGAACGCGAGATCGTGACCTGGCTGAAGTCGGACGCTTAACCAACTGCGCCACCCAGGCGCCCCTAAAAGTCTTTTTCAATAATAATCTTAAGGTTATATTATTTTTAAAAAATGGTGATAGGTCTTTATAAAAATGAACTGAAAATTGGAGGTGAGTGTATGTATAAGTGGCTGATGAATGAAGAGTGATGGCTTAGGTTTTAGAAATATTGATCTGTTATAGTACTAGTGAATATCTGGGATTTTGGTTTCATCTCACATTTGTAGGTTAGACACACTGAAAGATTTAGTCCTGTGCGCTTTTATTAACTTCATAGTGAAATTAGATAATCATGTGCTATAACCATGTTCTTCCAAATTTTCTGTGTCTGTTTTAAAGTATTTTTTATTGGGGTGCCTGGGTGGCTCAATTGGTTAAGGATCTGACATCAGTTCAGGTCATGATCTCACAGTTCATGAGTTTGAGCCCCGTGTCGGGCTCTGTGCTAATGGCTGAGAGCCTGGGGCCTGATTCGCATTCTGTGTCTCCTCCTCTGTCTGCCCTTTACCTGCTCATTCTCTGTGTCTCTCTCTCAAAAAATGAATAAACATTAAGAAAGTTATAAAAAAGAACTTTTTATTGATAAAAATCTGAGTACCAGGCAACGGTCAAAGCAGGGAAAACCTGGGCAAAAGGGAGACCAATGTTAAGTTCTATTTAAGAGCAGTACCAAGATGATATCTTTTTTCCTCAAAAAACTAAGCTTCCAACAAAACAATACAGTAACACCATGGTAGCACAGAATAGAAGCATACAGTTTCCAGTTTTGCTGGAGTGAGTGACACTTTTTATAAATGTAATAGCATTGATCACATTAATTAGATATACATTTGTTTACAGTTGTTTCCAAAATCTTTTCTTTTAAAATTTTCCTGAGTCCCTCAGACTTGTAACAAACATCTAGACAATGCGTGTTCATTTTCTCTTAAACTCCTCATTGCCATTTTGAAGATAGGTTATTATTTTTTTTCCTTTTAATTATTTGCAACCTGGAGTTCTTACAAATAATAATGATTTGTTGTGATAATTTGTTTTCATTATATTGAAGATACAGTAAGAAGCTGAATTATTTTTTTCTGGATTTGGATGTTTTTAGGTTGGAGCTAGTAAAGCTTTAATACTTAGATTTGTATTATTATAAAATAGGAACAAATCAATAATTAAGTTGAATTCAGTTCATCGTCTCAGTATTCCCAAAATAAATCTTCAAAAAGCACCAGTTTTTAAATTATCAATAGGTTTTCCCGCCAAAGATGGTGGTCAAGCCAGGGTTGCAATTCTTTAGAGATGGAGAGGTTTGAAATAATAATTTATATACACTTCTGTATTTTCTTCATCTGTAAAGAATACCTGAGCCTCTGAGAAAATTTTTCTAGTACTATAAATTTTTCAAATTAAAATTGCAGTAAGTTAAATGTTTTTTTCAAAACATTAAAAAAAAAAAAAAGGTGTACCCAAATAAAATGACTGAATGTATTAGGATTTGTGAGGATTGTGAAGTAACAGAAAATGTAAGGCACACTTACGTTTAATGAGGGGACTTCCTTAACCTGTGTATATTAGTTTTCTTGGGCTGCCGTGACAAAGTACCACAGATTAGGTGGTTTAAACAACAGAAATTTATTTGATCACAATTCTGGAGGCTAGAAGTCTAACATTAACCTGTAAACAGGGTTGGTTAGATTCTATCTCCTTGGCTTGTAGAGGCCACCAGTCATGTTGGATTAGGGTCCACCCTAGTAACCTCATTTTACCTTAATTACTTTTTTACGGGACCTGTCTCCAAGTGCAGTTATATTCTTAAGTACTGGGTGTTAGGACTTCATCATATGAATTTTGAGGGAACACAGTTTAGCCCATAATAGAAGGTATGGTACTTGCATGAATATTGGGTCTTCTATCTTTTTTTTTATTTTTTTTTTTTTAATTTTTTTTTTTCAACGTTTTTTATTTATTTTTGGGACAGAGAGAGACAGAGCATGAACGGGGGAGGGGCAGAGAGAGAGGGAGACACGGAATCGGAAACAGGCTCCAGGCTCCGAGCCATCAGCCCAGAGCCCGACGCGGGGCTCGAACTCACGGACCGCGAGATGGTGACCTGGCTGAAGTCGGACGCTTAACCGACTGCGCCACCCAGGCGCCCCGGGTCTTCTATCTTTGATGCTATTCAATTCGTCCTCTATATGTTTTCTTTAACTAGATTTAGCACATATTTTTCCATTTTGTTGCCCTTCAGAAAAATAAAACAGCTTTGGGTTTTACTTATTTACTATTATTTTTAAAGAAGTCAGTTGATTCCTCTCTAACCTATTTACTACTCTTTCCCAATTCCATTATTTTTTCTGAAAAGAGAGAAACCTAGAAGGAACCACTATTTTGATTTGGTGTTTATTGTTACTAAACATGTTAGGTACTTTTATTACCAAATATTATTTATCAACAAAATATATATACTATTTGTTGTAGGTTTTTAAGCTTTATGCAGATGACTTTTTTCCATATAATAATTTTGTTTTTAATTTTTACTCTTTTGACCATATAGTGCTGTTTCATTTCATTCATTTTAACTACAGCTGTACTATAATTCATTTTTCCCATTTTTGTGAACATTTAGGTTGCTTCCACTTTCTTTTAAAGCAGTTTCTGTACTGAGCATCCTTGCATAGATCTCCTTGTACGTATGTGAGATACCTTCTTCAAGGTTGATACCTAGGAGTGGGGTTCTTGCATCATAGCCAAGCTGTAGGCACAACCCATCTTATTATCAAATTGCAGTCCAAGTGGCTCTTTGATATATATTTCCATCATTCTTTTGATTTGTATTTTTATATAATACTGGCATTTGGAGACTTTTTACTTTCAGGAAATCAGATGGCTGGGTAATGGTATCTGATTACTGTTTTACTTGTATTTTAATGGTTACCAGTGAAACAACATTTTCATGTGTATTTTCATGTGTCCATTTTTCTTTCTTTTGCCCATTTTTAAAAATTATATCTTTTGTGTTTATTTAACATACTATTTAACATACTATTTAACATACTGTTTAATTTGGTTATGGCTTTATTGACCAAAAGTGTGTGTGTGGTGTGTGTGTGTGTGTGTGTGTGTGTGTGTGTGTGTGTGTGTGTGTATTTACATTTATTTTATTCTAAGGGGTACCTGGGTGGCTCAGGGTCATGATCTCACGGTTGGTGAGTTCAAGCCCCATGTCGGGCTCTGTGCTGGCAGCTCAGAGCCTGGAGCCTGCTTCCAATTCTGTGTCTCCCTCTCTCTCTGCCCCTCTCCTGCTTGTTCTGTGTTTCTCCCTCTGTCTCAAAGATAAACATTTTTAAAAAGGGGGGTCTAGGGGCACCTGGGTGGCTCAGTCGGTTAAGCAGCCGACTTCGGCTCAGGTCATGATTTCACGGTCTGTGAGTTCGAGCCCCGCGTCGGGCTCTGTGCTAACAGCTTGGAGCCTGGAGCCTCTTTCAGATTCTGTGTCTCCCTCTCTCTCTGACCCTTCCCCGTTCATGCTCTGTCTCTCTCTGTCTCAAAAATAAATAAACGTTTAAAAAAATAAATAAAAATAAAAAAGGGGGGTCTATGTTAAATTCATTTTACTCTAAGGTCATGATGATCGTCTTCTATATTTTCTAATGAAATTAAAATTTTTTGCTTCTCACATTATGAGGTTTATTTCTTCAGGATTACATATTTATATGTTGTGAAGTAAACATCTGCCAAATAATTTTCCATTTTGATGATCTTTAAAAGTTACTTTTGGAAACATGTCATGTATATTTAAAATATATACATGCGCATTATTATTTCTGCCTGTAGAATTAAGGAGTTTGTATATCTACTAGATTTCTCTTATTAGTTTTAGTGTTAGAATCCTTTCTATTTTTTTTATTTGCTCAATCTATCAGCTTAGAATAGAGGTATGATGAAACATCGAGTAGCAGTATAGATGGCTGTGTTTCTCACTGCAGTTCTGACAGTTTTGCTTTTAATATTTTCACTTGTTGTTGCAAGGAGCATAGAAAGTCAAATGCTATATCTTCTTGGTGACTGGTATTCTACTTAAAAAAAAATGTTATCTCTTTATCCATGCCAAAGTTCAGTACAAATTTGTTTGATATAAAAATGCCACAATGGCTTTTTTGTGGTTTGTTATTATCTGAGGTATTTTTTTCTTACCAGTTGAATTTCACTCTTCTGTGTTGCCTTAGGTGAGATTTTTGAGAAGGAGCAGTTTTTTGTTTGTTTTTGAAAATTTAAGTTTGTATATTCACTTGGAGAGAGAGCTCAAGCAAGATGTGAACAAGGGAGAGGCAGAGAGAGAGAGGGAGAGTGAGAATCCCAAGCAGGCTCTGCACTGTCAGCACAAGGCTCGAACTCACCAACTGTGACATCATGACCTAAGCTGGAATCAAGGGTCAGATACTTAACCGACAGCCATTCAGGTGCCCCTTTGTGTTTGTTTTTAAGTAGTATGTCTTTAATAGGTGAGTTGATTCCATCTGAATGTATTGTGTATAATAATATATTTGGACTTCTGCCATTTTTTTTGGTGTGATGTTTGTTTATTCTTCACTTTTTCTAACTTTTGTTTTTGACCTGAGTTATACTGGTAACATTTTCTGTATTTACTCTTTCCCCTCATTGATGCTTTTGAAGGTACAGATTTTATTCTAGTTTTATCTTTGAAGAAGAATCACACGAAAAGCGTTTTTGTGGGGTGTTTTTTAGGACTCAGTAGTTAATTCCAGTTTCTTTTTCAATTTTAAGCTATATCTCTTTCTATATCACTTTTCCCTTGTTTTCTTTTTCTATGTGCTGAAATAGATACTTTATCTTAGTCTGTGTATGTCAAGAGATATCTTTATTTTGCCTTTTTGTTGGACCTTGTAAAGCAAAAGCTTATTTTCTTATTTAATATGTTCATTATAGGTCAGCTGCTGGTGTCTGCTCATTTTGGGAATCTGACTAGAGTAGCCCTAGTTTGCAATATGTCATTTTTGTACCATGGATGAAAGACCAAGACAACTCCAAACTATGTTTCTTAAAGCTTTTGCACAGAGGGGGCACATATCAGTTCCCCTCCCATTGCATTGGCCAAGGTAAATCTTATGGCCTTTTGTCACGGGGATGAGGGCGTATAATTCTTTTATGAGAAAGGATAGTATATAATATGAGTCAATGATAAAAACTCGGTTGAATACTAAATTCTAGTTTATTTTTTCTCTTAGTTCTTTAAAATATTACCCCATCTTCTCTTGGGGTTATTGTTGCCAAAGAGAAACCTCCTATCCGTCTAGTCTTTTTTTTTTTTTTTCCTTCACATTATCTTTCTCTTCTTTGTAGCTTTTCAGATTGTCACTTTTTTGTTAACGTTCATGATTTCACTCTGATGACCCCACCTTGTATTTCTGAGAATTCACATCTTTCTTCAGTTCTTAAGATTGTCAGCCATTATTTTTTTCCACATTATATCTAACATCCCTTTTATCTCCCTCAGGAACGCCTAATAACCAATTATTGGAACCTCTCAATCTATCCTTCATGAGACATAATTGCTCTTTCATATTATTTTTAACGATCTCTTGTCTGCATTCTTATCTCTGTGCTGTGCTTTGAATGAATTCCCTGGAAGTTTTCATTTCTAATTCTCTACTTTGTCCAGTCCAGAATTTATCACATATATTTAATTTTTATTTGCACGACTGTGTGTTCATTTCTTAATATTTCACTTTGGTAATTCTTTATATCCCAAAATCCTTGTTTCATTTCTGCTTCATTGTGTTTCATAATCTCTTGTTCTTTTAAAGGGATTTTCAATACTTTTTACTCCTTCAGAAAAACTGGTGTAGTTAAATTCATAGGTTCTGGAGGCAGTCTGCTTGGGTTTGAATTCCAGCTTTTCATATAACAGCTGTGTTTCTTTAGGCAAGTTAGGTACTTAACTAGACCATGCCTCAGTTTCCTCATCAATGGAATCAGGGTAATGCAAATATATATTTTAAGTTATTTTGAGGATGCATGGAGTTGCCTTATGTAAGGGCTCCTGGGTGGCTCAGCCGGTTGGGCATTCGACTGGCTCAGGTCATGATCTCACAGTTTGTGGGTTCGAGCTGTGCTGTGCTGACAGCTCACAGCTCAAGCCTGAAGCCTGCTTCGGATTTTGTGTCTCCCCGCCGGCCCCTCGCCCACTCTCACTCTGTCTCTCTCTCTCTCTCTCAAAAATAAATAAACATAAAAAAAAAAAGTTACTTTAAGATGTTTAGAGCAATGCCTAGCACATAGTACATTTTCAATTGCTGTTAGCTCTCATTATCGGTACTGATTTGTCATTGGCACCAGCACCATCATAATAACCTTTATCACTAATATTATTATCTTGATTTTATTATCAATATTAATATCACTAATATTATTATCATGATAATATTGTCACTGATATTATTATCATGAGCACGATAAATGTTGTTACTTTAAAGTCTTTGTCGGGGCGCCTGGGTGGCTCAGTCGGTTAAGCGGCTGACTTCGGCTCAGGTCATGATCTCGCGGTCTGTGAGTTCAAGCCCCGCATCGGGCTCTGTGCTGACAGCTCAGAGCCTGGAGCCTGTTTTGGATTCTGTGTCTCCCCCTCTCTCTGACCCTCCCCCATTCATGCTCTGTCTCTCTCTGTCTCCAAAATAAATAAACGTTAAAAAAAAAAAATTAAAAAAAAAAATAAAGTCTTTGTCAAAACACACTATAAAATTCATTTAATCTGAAAGAAATTCATATTCTGTGTGTTGATTTTGTTGGTCAGCTTTATCCCTATAGACTTTCTTCAAGAGTTTTAAATTTGGGCTTGAAAACTCATGTTGATTGGTTGATTATTGCTACTGTTGTCTCACTCTCCGCCTCTGGATTCCCATTCCCTAACAGTTTTTTAGTTTTCTCTATCCAACATTCTGAAATCATGTCTGATAATTGAGTCTCAGTTCCTGCCCTGGGAACATATGGGCTGAATCTACATCCGGTTATTGAGCCCCTCAGCCTCTCCTTTGTCTCCACTTGCAGTGTGTGTCAGTGTCCTTGCTTCAGGAGCCATAATAGCATCAGGCAGCATTTTTCATTAGCTTCCTTTCTAATGTCTGTAGCCCCACCCCAAGTTTTGGCTTCAAACAGAGATCCTGGGCCCGTTTCTTGAATGAGCACGCTGGGTCTCCCTTATCCTGACCTCCCCATCCACAACCTGCTTTCATGATCTGGAACCAAGCAGGCCTCATTGATCTGTAAGGCCTTGTCTTCATGGAGATAGTTGCTTTGTTTGGGGTCCTGGAAATAGCTGATTGCTTGTTTTTATATATTACTCATCACTGGTGTATGTGTGGAACAAAGGGGAGCAGAACTTCATGTGCTATCCTGACTGGAAGCTTTTTAGTGCCTACTTTTATCTATATTATTTCTTCTCTTTTATCTTTTGTGAGGTTAACTTTGTTATTAGTCACTTGCTACTTCCTGTTTCTCTACCCTACTTTAATTCTCCTGGGACTCATACTATATTGTATTGATATGTTTTGGGGTTTTTTTTTTTGGATATTTTTACACCCCCCCCCCCCAGAATGTATGTTCCATGAGGACAGTATTTTGTTTTGTTCCCTGCTATATTCTTAAGATCTTAAGATCTTAAGAAGTTCCTGTTACTTATGCAGTAGGTACTTAAACATTTGTAGAATCGGTGAGTAAAAGTTGGTGTTTTTTCCTGAAATGTTACATCAACTCTAATGGATTTCTGTTTAATGTGTATTGTAAATCTGTTGACTTTTCAGAGAATAGTGGTTCTGATTGGAGGAGAGAGACAGGCCATATGACCAGAGGACTGTTAGTGTTGCTGATTTCCTGAGAATTAAGTCTTTCCGGCTTCCTGGGAGACATAAATTACCAAGATCTGTCTTATTTCTCCTGCCCCACAATCAAATCTGTGAGACTGTGGTGTCTGAACTCCATTTCTGAGAAGGCAACCCAATGCTTTGTCCTTGGCCCATTAACTGGAGTCAGGTATTTCCTTCCTTTATTTCTTCTTCCAGTGTCAGCAGAACTTGGAAATTTAATCTGCGCTTGTCCTTTTTCTTCCTTGTCATGCTATTGTTTTATTTATTCTAATTTTATTTTCAAAATTAAGATTGAATTTATTTAACTAAAAAAAAAAAACAGAGTGCACCCATTTTTCCCACACACCACCACACCCCACCCCAGGTAACCATCAATCTGTTCTACCTATGAGCTTGTTTTTTATTTGTTTTTGGATTCCACATTTAAGAGAAATCATAAGGTATTTGTCCTTTGTCTGACTTATTTCACTTAGCATAATGCCCTGTAGGTCCATCTATATGCTGTAGCAAATGACATGATTTCATTCTTTTCTATGGCTGAATAATATTCTATTTTACATATACAAAGAAATTTATATTATATATATATATATATATATATATATATATATATACACACACACACACTATATCTCCATTGATGGACACTTAGGTTGTTTCCATATCTTGGCCATTGTAAATAATGATGCAGTGAACATCGGGATGCAGATATGTTTTTGATTTAGTGTTTTTATTAACTTTGGATAAATATCCACAAGTGGATTTATTGGACCATATGGTAGTTCTGTTTCTAATTTTTTGAGGAGACCACATCATGTTTTCCATAGTGACTGCACCAATTTACATTCCCACCAATAGTGCACAAATGTTCCCTTTTCTCCACATCCTGGCCAGTGCTTGTTATTTCTTACCTTTTTGATGATAGCCAATCTAACAGGTGTGAAGTGAGATCTCATTGTGGTTTTAATTTGCACTTCCCTAATGGTTAATGATGTTGAACATCTTTTCACATACCTGTTGATCATCTGTATGTCTTCTTTGGAAAAATGTTCAGATTGTCTGCCCATTTTTTAATTGGGTTGTTGGTTTGGTTGTTTTTTGTTGTTGTTTTTGTGTTTGCTATTGAGTTATAGGAGTTCATTATGTATTTCGAATAGTAGCTCCTTATCAGATATGTAATTTGCAGATATTTTCTCCCATTCTGTAGGTTGCCTTTGCATTTTATTATGCAAAGCTTTTTGGTTTAATGTAATCTCCCTTGTTCATTTTTTATTTTGTCGCTTTTACTTTTGGTGTTGGTTTCAAAAAACATTATTGCCAAGATTTATGTCAAAGAACTTACCCTCTGTGTTTTCTTGTAGGAGTTTTGTAGTTTGAGGTCTTACATTACGTTCACGTTTTTAATCCATTTTGAATTAACTTTTGTGTACACTATTAAGATAGTGTTTGAGTTTCATTCTTTTGCATGTAGTTGTCTTGTTTTCTAAGCACCATTTATTGACAAAATTGTCCTTTCTCTGCTGTATATTCTTGGCCCCTTTGTCATAAATAAATTGACCATATATATGTGGGGTTATATCTGGGCTTTCTATTCTGTTCTATTGATCTATGTGTCTATTTTATGCTGCTATCATATAGTTTTAATTACTATAGCTTTGTAATAGAGTTTAAAAGCAGGGAGCGTGATGCCTCCAGCTTTCTTTTTCTTTCTGAGGATTGCTATTGATTCATTTAAAAGGATTACTTAGGGTTTTATCCTTGGGGCACATATCACTCCCTCTGCTGTTCATTATAAGCAAACTTGATGGAATCAGTTCAGTGGAGTTGTAACATTAACTAAGCTGGTGGTCCTCTCTTGATTCTTTAATAAGTTTTACTCTGATTGGAAAAGCCCTGGAATTGCTAATACCCAGAAAGTGATTTTCTCCTGTCCTTTGGATGATATTTCCTTCTTTCTTCTTTCTCTGGTATTCCAATTCCTTCCACTTTAAAATGTTGCAGTAATTGCTCATGTTCCGGTCAGCCTGTGGTATACTCTCTGCTTTCTAGTGCTGGTACACTGGTATACCTTTATCTTTCTTTTTTATTTATTTCATTTCACAGCTGTCATTTTATGATGTGGGGCCTGGGGTGGAGACATGTGCACTTTCCTCAGCTATTGATTCAATTTTCCTAACTTTTTTTTCATTTGTTTAAGGAAAGGATCTTTCTATATTTAATATAAGCCACCTGCATTTGTTAACTTTTTCTGAGGTGAGATTAGGGAATAAAGAGCTATTATTTAGACAGTGACTCTGGTTATTTGGAAGATGGGAATTGCTTATACTCTGTCATGTTTTCTTCATGCTTAACCTGTAGATTATCTCCTTTTAATGGAGTTTGAAACTTTTGCTTTTCTACTTGCTGCATAGAGTTTAAAATGATAGCATGAGTTTGATTTTTCCCTTATCACAAGCCATAGTACCTTACAATAAGGGGGTGAGAGCACAAACTAAGAGAGTCCATTGAATCTGGAGTCTCCTCTTTTCCCCTTTCAGGCTCTGCCTTTTGCCTTTTCTCCCAAGTTAATTAACTTCTGTGTCTCCTGGCCATCACCAATTAATTAGATGCCTTTCCAAATTTTAGTCTCCTCATGTTAGTTTTAACTTGGTGCTACTAGGAGATGCTCATTTATTTGTTTTAAAATATGGAAACGTTTCCGTGCTGTACCAAATACTCAGCTGACATCCAACTAATGAAAGCAGACCTGCCCCTGACCTACCTGCACAAAGTAGGTATATTTCATTGACATTTGGAGTTGATTTTTGTGTGCTATTTAATAGAGCAAATCCATTCTGAGATTGTAGGTTCTTACCTACACTGTTTCTCTGGTTTTAAGCCTTTATTACTGGCAGAGATGTTAGCTCATTTGTTTCTACTTGTTAGAATAAACATACTTTAAGGTTTGGCTAAGTCACTGATTACATTAATGAAATATACTGCAATCACAATGCAGTCAGATCTCCATCACCCACACTCATGAAGGGAAAGTTGAAAATGGAGAATGATGTATTTGTCTTTTCAGTCAGTTTTGACATCTGAGAAAGGAAATTTGCCATAGGAAACAGTTTCTTAACATCAAATCAGCTGATAAGCTCTGGTACTCATTTTAGGCATGCCTAAACTGGCAGTCATGTACTTTTACTTTCTAAAAATTATACTGATGTTGGCAGTTAAGAACCTCTCCTCAAAATCAGATAGACCTAGGTTTGAAATGAATCACTTATACTTTGTGGCTGGGGCAGTGAATGTATCCTCTCATTGCCTTGGTTTCCTCTTGTGTAGAATGAAGATAAATAATGCGTGCATCCAAGAGCTGTCGTAAGCAGTTGTTCGGCGCACGTCTAATGGGATTAATAATTAATGTAGTGTATTTTCTTTGCCTCATTTCCTTATTCTGCTTTGTATTTTTAAAAGGTTTATGTATTTATTTTTGAGAGAGAGAAAGAGATGGGGTGAAGAGAGAGAATCCCAAGCAGGCCCCACACTGTCAGCTCAGAGCTCGACTCCAGGCTCAAACTCACAAACCGTGAGATCATGACCTGACCCAAAACCAGGAGTCAGACGCTTAACTGACTGAGCCACCCAGGTACCCCTCCTTATTCTGCTTGCTAACTCATCATGTAGCCAGAGCATCAGCTGACTGCCTATATCCCTCTGATGATGGCTCCTTCTCAGCTTGCTTGTTGTTTAATTGCCTACGTTGGTGAATTTTCTGATACTATTATTTCCTTAGACTCTTAACTCAGTTATTTTCAAGCCCTCTGAAGGATGATTTTGACCTGAACTCTTATCTATCCCTTCTGACACCTGCTGTTATTAGGCCTTGGGGCCATCCTCTCACCATTTTTCTAGAACATCTAGACTGGAGGACACCTCCAATTTCCAAGTGTTAGGTACTATATAGGTGGCTGTTTGTATGTGAAGTCAGCCCATATTCTAGGTTGAATAGCTAATCAAAGGTGTTAATTAAATAGACCCAAGAAGTGCACATTTTCCAGGAAAGTTGATGGGAGGATAGTATCTTCTTGTCATGGACTGGTATAGGTGATGGTTACATTGGTGGCTGCTTAGAATCTTGGGAAGTGTAAAGAGGTAGGGGATGAAGAGTGCCGGGTAGGAAGTTTCCAGGCAAATTCTGCATTGCAGCTACCTCTAAATATTAACATTACAGTTGGTGAAGATCAACTTTGATACCAGGAATAGGGGTGGGACAAGAATAAGATCAGAAGCCAGTCCTAGCTGAAGCATCTGTGATGTAATTGAGTAATACGGTTTCCTAGATCTCTTACTCTGAGCCTCTGCTTCCTCTCTTGTAAGGGGCTGATGGAAATGATACCAGCGTCCTGGAGCTGGTGAGAGAATACAGTGAAATTGTGTGTGTAAAGCACCTGCAACCAGTATAAACCAGCACAGAGGAGGGCTCATTGCTGGTGTTATTGCTGCTCTTATCTGTGTTGCTGCTGTCTGTATTGTGATTTTTGTTGTTTGTTGTTGTTGTTGTTGTTGTTACTATTGGAAGGTGGCTGGAGAAGAGCTCTTTATAAGATCTAGGGGTATTTTATATCCTGACTGTCCAAAAAACCTATAAACCAGAATGTCTTATAACTTGTATATGTCCACTGACTGAAATAAAACTTTTATTCTTGTGGTAGATTATAATATTTTTGGAGATTTTTGCTACTGCTCCCTGGAGGAGGATTGTATTGCCTGGTCCCATTGACATCAGCTTTGTCATGTGACACTAGGCTCCATCCTATTGAAATCAGGAGAGGCCATTGCTAGTTTGGGCCAATAATGTGGGTGGAAGTGACATGAATTACTTTTAAACAGAAATTTAAAACCCAGATTGCAGTCATCCGTTTCTCTTTTCTTCCCTTTTGTCATGAGTCTTCCCCCTCAGCCTGGGGCATAGTGAAGATGGCATGGAGCATGACAAAAAATAATCCTTAGTCACTTACAGTATTGACTTTTTTGTTTCTGAAAAAAAAAAAAAAACAAACAAACCCTGATAGACTTAATTGTCATATTTTGCATTTCAGACATTTAAGAATGTCATTGTCAACGGTGGTAAAGAGAGGCGTATAGAACTACACTGTCCACTACAGAAGTCACTAGCCACATGAGGCTATGTAAAATTAAAGATAAAATTTTAGTTTCTTAGTTGTACTAGCCACATTTCCAGTGCTCAGGAGCCACATGTGACTAGTGGCTTCTATATTGAACATATCTAGAACATTTCTATCATCACAGAAAGTTCTATCGGACAATAATGGTATAAATATCAGTGTGGTCCCTAAGACCTATCTGAGATTAACACAAAGTGACATAGCTAATGTTTTATTTTTCCTCTCCCGGTATTTTTTTTAAATATATTATCTTGTTACCTTTCATCTCGTTATTATATATGGGAAAGTAATAGGTATGTTATAAGTTACAGAATGTAATTAAAGAGACTACCCTTTTGTTTTTCCATTTTTCTTTTTTTTGCAATGTTGCAAATCTTCCATTTAACTGCATGCTGTCAAATTTAAGTCTGGGTGAATGGCTTTATTTTTTTTTTAATATTTTTATTTAGTTTTGAGACAGAGAGAGAGCATGAGCAGGGGAGGGGCAGAGAGAAAGGGAGACACAGAATCCGAAGCAGGCTTCAGGCTCTGAGCTGTCAGCACAGAGCCCAACATGGGGCTGGAACTCACAGACTGTGAGATCACGACCTGAGCTGAAGTCGGACGCTTAACCAACTGAGCCACCCATGGTGCCCCATGAATGGCTTTATATTGGTGAGTGGACAAGGTAGAATGTTCCTTGATTGTCCATCTGGATTCTTCCAAAGGCTTAAGGTCAAAATGAATAATAATTCAGTATTATATCAGTAGTAGTATATCAGCAGTGTTGTATATTGCTTAGGGATAAATTTAATTTTAGAGCTTGAGATTTAATGTTTGAAAGTATGCTTAATAATTTCTATTTCATAGAGAAATAATCAGAGTCACCATTATGGCACATACGTCAGCCACCGTCCATGGCACAAACTACTGTTTTTTTACGTTTGTTTCTTTTGAGAGAGAGAAAGAGCACAAGCTCACGCACACACACAAACACAAGCAGAGGGGAGGGGCGGAGAGGGAGGGAGGGAGAGAGAGAGAAAGAGAATCCTAAGATGTGGGACTGGATCTGCTGGACCACGAGATCATGACCCAAGCTGAAATCAAGAATCCGATGCTTAATCGACTGAGACACCCAGGTGCCCCCCAAGGCCCAAACTAGACTACCTTCTTAAACATGTTAGGGCCTACAAGTGATACACATACCCATTCTTCATTGATTAGTTGTGAAGTGTTTCAGCAAATGTTGTCCTATGATTTTGGGGTCACTTGAAATAGTGTTTCTGCTGTTTCTCATGCATTCAACTCAGATCAAGTTGCCCTTACCTAAAAATCGTATAGTTCTACGAAAACTGGAAAGAGCATTTGTCTAAGCATCCAGAAAACTTCTGTGTCTGCTGATGGAAGATTTGATAGAAACTGAGTGCTATTGTTTCAGCCCAATGTATTCTGTACAATTAAGCAATTGATGTTCTTTAGTCCATTAAGCAATTTTATCTACCCTTCCCCAAACTACTTTGAATTCATATTTTGTTGGTTATTCTGATCATTTCTTAAATCTCATTAATTAGAGTTGAGAAGCAACATTAGCAAAAAATTTGAACTCTAAAGCTTAAAGCATCTCAGAAAAAAGTACTTAAATTGCTTAATACATATAGTTATTTGAAGTCAAATCACCTAGGAAAAACGTTTGATGAAAAGATAACATTACAATTCACAGTATCTTTTTAAGGAACAGTATTGACCTGCATCTAGGTAAAAAGTGCATCTGAAGTTCTTGCAAACAGTTTAGTCTCTCAATTATATAAATATTCCCCTTGACAACAATTTGCACTACTTTTGTTATGTTTAAGCGGGAGACTTCAGTTTAGCCCCTATCACAAGTGGAAGCATATCTACAGTTAAAGATTCATGACTTAAGATCATTAGGCAGAACAACTTCTTGCTTCTCTGGTTGTCCCAGGACCCCTCATATCTTTGAAGCATATTGATGGTGACTCTAAGATCTTGGAGTGGTCCTAGGAATAACAGGTATTAGCACAACAGGCCAGTAGACTCTTTAAACACTTGGAAATAATGCCATAGCACTGTTAACAATGGGGCAGAAAAGGAGGAAAGACTGATGCTATTGCTAGTGGGGAAGTACTTTTAATTTAATTATACTAGTTTATTATTAATTATTTAATTATACTAGTCCCATTTCTTTTTTTTTCCTAAGTTTATTTTGAGAGAGAGAGAGAGAGAGAGCGCAAGTGGGGGAGAGGCAGAGAAGCTGGGGGAGAGAGAGATCCCAAGCAGGCTCTGCATTACCAGTGCAGAGCCAGACACAGGGCTCCAACCTACAAAACCGCAAGATCATGATCTGAGCCAAAACCAGACGCTTATCCAACTGAGCCACCCACACACCCTGTTACTAGTTCCATTTCTTAATATCATATTTTGATTTCACTGGGTGGCTGAGCCTGTGTTCAGGCAAATGAACCTTCATTCAGCAAATAAGCCTTCATTGAACCTTGCTTGGTGTTAGCACTGCCCTGGATTTTGTGGGATTCCTAGTACACATGTTAAAGTGTCTGTAGAAGGACATGGATAAGTCAGTAAGTAAGAATACAGATTTTCCAAAAAAAAAAAAAAAAAAAAAGGAGATCAATGAAACCAGAAGCTGGTTTTTTGAAAGAATTAACAAAATTGATAAACCACTAGCCAATTTGATTGAGAAGAAAAAGGAAAGGACCCAAATAAGTAAAATCAAGAATGGAAGAGGAGAAATCACAACCAACACAACAGAAATAAAAACAATAATAGGAGAATATTATGAGCAATTATATGCCAACAAAATGGGCAATCTGGAAGAAATGGACAAATTCCTAGAAACATACACTTTACCAAAACTGAAACAGGAAGAAATAGAAAATTGGAACAGACCTATAACCAGTAAGGAAATCGAGTTAGTAATCAAAAATCTGCCAAAAAAACAAGAGTCCAGGGCTAGATGGCTTTCCAGGGGAATTCTACCAAACATTTAAGGAAGAGTTAACACCTATTCTCTTGAAACTGTTCCAAAAAATAGGAATGGAAGGAAAACTTCCAAACTGTTTCTGTGAAGCCAGCATTACCCTGATCCCAAAACCAGACAGAGACCCCACTAAAAAGGAGGACTATAGACCAATTTCCCTGACATGGATGCAAAAATCCTCAACAAGGTACTAGCCAACTGGATCCAACAATACATTAAAAAAATTATTCACCATGACCAATACGTGGGATGCAGGTCTCATTCAATATCTGCAAAACAACAACGTGATTCATCACATCAATAAAAGAAAGGACAAGAACTATATGATCCATCTCAATAGATGCAGAAAAAGCATTTGACAAAATACAGCATCCTTTCTTGATAAAAACCCTCAAGAAAGTAGGGATAGAAGGATCATACCTCAAGAAGATAAAAGCCATATATGAGCAACCCAATGCTAATATCATCCTCAATGGGGAAAAACTGAGAGCTTTCCCCCTAAGGTCAGGAAAAAGACAGGGATGTCCACTCTCACCACTATTATTCAACATAGTATTGGAAGTCTTAGCCTCTGCAATCAGACAACACAAAGAAATAAAAGGCATCCAAATCGGCCAGGAGGAGGTCAATCACTCTTTGCAGATGACATGATACTCTATATGGAAAACCCAAAAGATTCCACCAAAAAACTGCTAGAACTGATTCATGAATTCAGCAAAGTGGCAGGATATAAAATCAATGCATAGTAATTGGTTGCATTCCTATACACCAACAATGAAGCAACAGAAAAACAAATCAAGGAATTGATCCCATTTACAGTTGCACCAAAAACCATAAAATACCTAGGAATAAATCTAACCAAAGAGGTAAAAAATCTATACACTGAAAACTATAGAAAGCTTATAAAGAAATTGAAGAAGGCACAAAGAAATGGAAAAAGATTCCATGCTCCTGGATAGGAAGAACAAATATTGTTAAAATGTCGATACTACCCAAAGCAATCTATATATTCAACACGATCCCTATCAAAGTAACACCAGCATTCTTCACAGAGCCAGAGCAAATAATCCTAGAATTTGTATGGAACCAGAAAAGACCCCGAATAGCCAAAGCAATCTTGAAAAAGAAAACCAAAGCAGGAGGCATCACAATCCCAGACTTCAAGCTATACTACAAAGCTGTCATCATCAAACAGTATGGTACTGGCAGACACTCAGATCAATGGAATAGAATAGAGAACCCAGAAATGGACCCACAAACATATTGGCAACTAATCTTTGACAAAGCAGGAAAGAATATCTAATGGAATCAAGACAGTCTCTTCAGCAAGTGGTGCTGGGAAAACTGGACAGCAACATGCAGAAGAAGGAACCTGGACCACTTTCTTACAACAGACACAAAAATAAACTCAAAGTGGATGAAAGACCTCAATGTAAGACAGGAAGCCATCAAAATCTTCAAGGAGAAAGCAGGCAAAAACCTCTTTGATCTTGGCCGCAGCAACTTCTTACTCAACACGTCTCCGGAGGCAAGGGAAACAAAAGCAAAAATGAACTACTGGGACCTCATGAAATAAAAAGCTTCTGCACAGCAAAGGAAACAATCAGCAAAACTAAAAGGCAACCAACAGAATGGGAGAAGATATTTGCAAATGACATATTAGGTTAGTGTTAGTATCCAAAATCCATAAAGAACTTCTCAAACTCAACACCCAAAAAACAAATAATCCAGTGAAGAAATGGGCAAAATACATGAATAGACACTTCTCCAAAGAAGACATCCAGATGGCCAGCCAACACTTGAAAAAATGCTCAACATCACTCATCATCAGGGAAATACAAATGAAAACCACAATGAGATACCACCTCACACCTGTCAGAATGGCTAAGATTAACAACTCAGGCAACAACAGATGTTGGCGAGGATGCAGAGAAAGAGGATCTCTTTTGCATTGTTGGTGGGAATGCAAGTTGGTGCAGCCACTCTGGAAAACAGTATGGAGGTTCCTCAAAAAACTAAAAGTAGAACTACTCTACAACCCAGCAATTGTACTACTAGGCATTTATCCAAGGGATGCAGGTGTGCTGTTTCAAAGGGATACATGCACCCCAATGTTTACAGCAGTGCTATCAACAATAGCCAAAGTATGGAAAGAGCCCAAATGTCCATCGATGGATGAGTGGATAAAGAAATTGTGGTATATATATACAATGGAGTATTACTTGGCAATCAAAAAGAATGAAATCTTGTCATTTGCAACCACGTGGATGGAGCTGGAGAGTATGAGTCTAAGTGAATTTAGTCAGAGAAAGACAAATATCATATGACTTCACTCATATGAGGACTTTAAAAGACAAAACAGATGAACATAAGGGAAGGGAAACAAAAATAATATAAAAGCAGGGAGGGGGACAAAACAAAAGAGACTCATAAATATGGAGAACAAACTGAGGGTTGCTGGAGGGTTTGTGGGGAGAGGGGATAGGCTAAATGGGTAAGGGGCATTAAGGAATATACTGAAATCATTGCTTCACTATATACTAACTAATTTGGATTTAAATTTAAAAAAATAAAAAACAAAGTTAAATAAAAAAGAATACAGATTTTATTTTTTTTGAAGCAGTGATATAACTCAGCTACTGCTATTGGGCAGAACGTCTTTATAGGTGATAATTTATGTAAATCTTCTCTCTGTGTTTCAGTGTAATATGTATAAAATGTGCCAGGGATACAGAATAGCCAAATGGCTAAAGACACAGGCTCAGCTTTACTACTTTCTGTGTGACATTGGGAACGTTACATAACATTTCTGACCCTCACTTTCTTCTCATGCATAAAAATAATACCAAATAGCTCATAAGATTATTGTGAAGATTAACTATACTAATTAGGATAGTACCTAAAAATACCAAACATTCCATTAATGTTATTAATGGAATTAACTCTAGTCAACATGACAATGATCTGTTAATGCTTTTAAGTTTCCTTTTAGCATGTGTCTGTCTATACCTACATCTGATGCAGGTTCAATTTATGTTAGTGATGGGCTCTTCTAGATTTATCACTGCAATCATAAGATCTGATAGAAGAAGTAATTTTATGTTCTGTGTAATTGGCAAGTGTGTCTAATGTACAAAATGGCACATAACTCACTCAGGTTTAATAGCTATTGTGTGGGCGTCAGTTATTGCATTTGTATCTCAGGAGCTAATTGATATGGTCAATAAGCAAAGAATATTTTAACATATGATAAGATGACATGTTAATTCAGGTAATATGTACAAATTGAAGACTCTTAATTTTAGGAAGACAAAATATCGATGATGTATTTGAAGTGCTATGAGCCCCTTCCTGTTACTTAAACTTCTTCATATCTCAAAGTCAGATCCTGTGCTGTCTTTGAAGATTTAGAGTATGTGGGTAAAGAAGGGAAAGATGGGAAAAGAAACTATGGAGAGATTGAAAATGTTGTAATATTGATAATTCATAGTATCTTTAGTAGGCTTAAAAGACCCACCCATCCATTTATAAGCATTTGCCAAATATGTCAGATCTGCTATCTCTGATAAACACCACCTTTAGCATACACTTTCTGGCTCTAAGAACATTGCAATTAAAGGGGCCTGGGTTCTGGGAAAGTTTAGGGTTGTACTTCAATACAAGGCTAGTCAGAGTCCATCATAATAATTGAGGAATCGTAAGTATTGATTTGTCATGTAATTGCACATCTGACTTGGAAAAATAGGTGTCATTATTTATAATAATTTCACAGGAATTTTTAAAAAGCAAATGTTGCTAATGAAATACATACCTGATTCAGTAGTTTCCAGTTGGTCCTGGCCTGTTGTATTAGTTAAAATATAAATGTTGCCATCATGTTTCAGTAGTAAACCATAATTATTTAAATCAGCAAGTTCATTTTATTATTCTTGGTAATGATTGCAAAATTTTAAACTGGGAGAGCTCTCAACTGAGTGAACGGGGGGAATTGTAGCTATATCACATGCAGGAAAGCCATAAGTGATGGAGGTGCTGCTATGAGTAAGCTACTTGCGTACAAATGCACGTGGATCCTCATTCACTGAACACATATCTGCGTGCCCTTGTTATGTGCCACGGCCTCGGGAAGCTTACCTCCCAGACCCTGAGGCAGGTAATAATAATAAATTGTAATGCATGTTAAGATAAATTATTTTGATGGAGAGAGGGGCATTTTGGAATCTATATATTTCTTGACCCCTTTCTTGCTGTGGGGAAAAATTATTACCAAATCTTGCCACTTTGTCTCCAGAATGTCTTCTTCAAAAAACTTAACCCTGCCCTATTTGTACTTTATGATTTTGTCTTTATTAGCAAAGCTTACTTTCATTGAGAAGGTCTGCCATTTCCTAGAAGGGATCAAAGTTCTTCAGTAACTCTGTCCTTTGAAATCTTTTTAACACTTGTCACAGTACTCTGTCCATTGTCTTTCCAAAAATGTCTTTCTAAAAATGTCTCTCAATTCATTTCCTCAAGTATTCACAGGCCATGTTTACACTTCATGTTCACGTAGGTCAGTTAATATGAAGACAGAAATTTTGCTGTGTAGTCTGGTTGTTTCTGTCCCCTGTCAGCGGTCTCATTACGTAACTCTAAATATTACCTTGGGAGCTGAGTTCTCATAAACATGATAGAAAATCTTCATAGCTAATGTGATTTTGCCCACGGTGTTACCAAATGAAAATAACTCTTGATATAACCAGGTTCTGTCAGTTGCTGTGCCTGTTTTAATTCTTGATAAGCCATACCTGTTCTCACAAGGGTACCACATCTTCTGTATTTGTTACAACCTTTAAAAAAAATTTTTTTTAACGTTTATTTATCTTTGAGACAGAGAGAGACAGAGCATGAACAGGGGAGGGGCAGAGAGAGAGGGAGACACAGAATCTGAAACAGGCTCCAGGCTCTGAGCTGTCAGCACAGAGCCCGACGCGGGGCTCGAACTCACGGACTGGGAGATCATGACCTGAGCCGAAGTCGGACGCCTAACCGACCAAGCCACCCAGGCGCCCCTGTTACAACCTTTTAAAGAGGAATCTGCATCCATCTGTTTTAAGATGTTATAGACAGGGGTGCCTGGATGCCTAGTTGGTTGAGCATCTGACTCTTCATTTTGGCTAAGTTGTGATCTCACAGTCGTGTCATTGAGCCCCACGAGCCATCGGGCTCTGTGCTGACTGTGGAGCCTGCTTAAGATTCTCTTTCTCTCTCCCCACTCTCCCTTGCATATGTACCAGTTTCTCTCTCTCTCTCTCTCTCTCTTAAAAAAAAAAAAAGAAAGGGGCGCCTGGGTGGCGCAGTCGGTTAAGCGTCCGACTTCAGCCAGGTCACGATCTCGCGGTCCGTGAGTTCGAGCCCCGCGTCAGGCTCTGGGCTGATGGCTCGGAGCCTGGAGCCTGTTTCCGATTCTGTGTCTCCCTCTCTCTCTGCCCCTCCCCCGTTCATGCTCTGTCTCTCTCTGTCCCAAAAATAAATAAAAAACGTTGAAAAAAAAATTAAAAAAAAAAAAAAAAGAAAGAAAAAAAAAGATGTTATGGACATTCTACATATACAGAGATGTTTAAAAAATTGAATTACTATTTGCTTTGAGCCTACAGATCTCAACAGTGATTATCCTACTTTTACAGTATTGTTGGAATGCAATAATAGTTAATCTAAAAATAAATAAATAAGGAGGCTGCCTGGGTCCAAGGGACACTGTGAGTATCTTAAAAAGTGGAAGCTGGGGCCTCTTCTGAAAATCGGATCATGTTACTGGGTTCAGAATTGCTTTCATATATTCTTTATTCACTAGGGACTATGGAAGAACAGCTGCCTTTTGAATGTAGCCAAGGGAAATTTGCTGACAAGCATAGATGTGAATAGGGCAATAAAGCTTGCAAAAAAACAACAACAACCAAAGAATGTTGATGCAAAACCTCTAAGAAGACTCAAAACCAATTTCCTCTCTCCATCATTTTGCATATCGCTTTCCATAATTCTTCTATAGTTGCTATGCCCATAAGCATTGTCAGATCAAAAGTGACAAATTACCTTTTTAAAACTTGTACTAGGTGAATTAAAAACCAATTAACTTAAATTTTTTCCATGTTCTTGGAAGGTCTGAATTATCAATCTAAAGTACTTTTCTTTGGTGATAGCTTTTGAAAATTTAAAGTATACATAGTAATAGGAGACAGGGTGTTCAGTGGGAGTTTCAACTTAAACTTTGCTTTGTCAAGAGTCCTTACCTTCAGAAAGGGTTTTTTAGAGGTACTTTTTATTGTCCTGATTAACATCAGTACTTGTCACCCGTTAGTCTTTTTGGTTGCAAAAGAATTCTTGCTCTTGCTCAAAACTGACCCTTGTCTGTCTTACCCAAGATTCAAACTTCTCTTATCCCCTCTCTTCCGTAAGTTTTTTACATGTTTTCCTCTAGTGTTAATGGGATTTACATGTATAAAACACACACAGTAAGTAGAGCTACTTCTTTCTGTCATTTCCCTTGAAGAATCTTAATCTCCACTTAATGGCCACAAATATAAGACCAAAGTAGATTTCTCCCTTTTGAGAAAAATGAGATGCCACCATTAAAAAAAAAAAAAAAAAGTTCAGGGGTGCCTGGGTGGCTCAGTTGGTTAAGTGTCTGACTCAGGCTCGGGTCATGATCTCACGGTCTGTGAGTTTGAGCCCTGTGTCAGTCTCTGTGCTGACAGCTCAGAGCCTGGAGCCTGTTTCAGATTCTGTGTTTTCCTCTCTCTGCCCCTCCCCCACTTGTGTTCTGTTTCTCTCTCTCAAAAAGAAATAAACATGAATTTTTTTTTAAGCAAGTTCAATTTATTCTTAGAAAATGAATGGATTTCCAACTAGTTAAACCTGACTGGGTGTTCTATTTGTCTATCTAGAGGTTCAGTTCTATTTACACCATTTGGGGTTAGGCCAGGACAGCTTGGAACAGGAAAGGTCTGTATGAGTGAACGTAGGTGGACCCAGGACCAGTGAAAAGCAATGGGAACCTGGATATTAGATGATGACCGGAGGAGGGGAATTTAGTAACACACTATAAATATTAATTCTGGTCTCTTTCTTGGTCACCAAAAATTAAATTTAGATATGGTTTTCTTTTGATTTTGTTCTAAGAATGCTTATTCACAAGTTCCCCATTAGATTTAGGTAGAATAGAGCTAAATTTAAGATTCTCCTGAGGCTACTTAGAACTTGTCACATTTAGTTTCTGAATAATTCCATGATTAAGAAAAGCAAGAAAAAGGAATCCCACCTTTTCAGCCCTATTTACTTTACCCAGTGCTCTAATATTCTATCAGATGGCATTTCCTGCTTTCAATAAAGTTGACGAAGTGCAGTCTGCAGCTTCAACTGTAGGAAAAAGAACGTTGAAAGCAGGGGAATGAGTTTCTTTCTATAAACTTGTGTTATTCAAAAAATACTTGAGCATACTTCACATTAGTATCGACCCCCGCCCCCTTACTCATGAAATCTCAGTGGAAAGCTTTATTGTAGAGAATTAACTTTGGACTTTGCCAAAAATGTAAAATTTCTTCTAAGGCTTGTGATAAGCTCCAGTTTTTTTCTAACTCTGAGACCAAAGGCATGATGCTTGGAGTGGAGAAATAGCAGTATGCAACAGAGAAGAAGGATGAATAAAACAAAGTAGATTAGCAAACATTCCTTAAAGTAGCTATTGTGAGTAGCATACTTTCACCTGCAACAAAAGGAAGGCTCAAACCTGGCTTAAATCAAAAAACAAAACAAAAACTTCCATTGGTTTTGGTTCATGTGACCCAAAGGCCTAGCATAGGTCTGTTGTTAGAAATCTGTCTTCAACTGTCTTCCATTGTCTTTTGTGTTTCTTCCAAGTGGTGGCAAAGATAACCACTAGCATTCCCCGTCTTTCTACCAGCCAAATAACCATGATGGTTGGGTACCTCTTTCCTGAAAGTTATAACAAAAGTCCCCTACAGACACCTCCTTAATTCAGCTTCAATTAGCTATCTTCTGGGAACCAATCACTGTGGCCAGAAAGAAGTTGTTCCCTGAATGGCCAGGCCTGGTCATGTGTTTACCCCTGGAGCCCCTTAGGAGGATGCTAGGCAGACAAAGAAGGGGGTGGGAGGGAGAGAATAGGAGAATTACAAAAGATAGATGGGAGTATAGGGAAAGGCGTATGGTGAGTGACTAGGCTAGAGTGGAAACAGTAGCCACATTGTGAACAGTCTTTCATATTAGCTAAGGATTTCACACCTCATTGTAAGAGCTCTAATTGAAGGATGCACAAGAAGTATGACATTACCAGGTATATACTTTAGGAAGATCACTCTGGTGGTTAGAAATAGGACGGATGAATGGATAGAGATAGAGATAGAGATATGGAAGTTATAATATTTTATTCCAAAATATAATCTTGTGTGTCTCCCATCTCTTTACCTGGATTTGGCATTTAAGGTCTAGATATGAGATATGAAATAATAAGAACTTAAACAGGGGTAGAAAAAATGCAAATACATTGATATGAGTAAATGTGAATATATATATTTTAGTGTGGCTCCTCCTGGGAGACTTATTTCAAAATTGACTACCTCTTTTATAAAAATGACATTGAAAAATCAGTGATAATTATTTCTTTTATTTTGTCTGCATCAAAATTGTCATCATCTTTTCATATTCCATGAGAAGAAGGCAATCAAACTATTGATAGAAGTTTTTATTTGAGATATCTGCTTCCTTATAAAATTATCGTTGATATACTCATCAAAATCTGGATAGAGAATATACAACCAAAAATAAATGTTTCATTTTAATTAAATAAATAAGGCTGCCTCTTGCTTACCCTAATTTCCATGCCAACTCTTTTCTCCTTCATCTGAACTCCCACCGCATTTATCTGCTTCTCTTCTGATACCAGTCATGTTCCAATTAAAATTTTATGTGTCAGGTGCTTCTTTCCACAAAGTAGAACTTCCTTGGGGTGACACCTGTTTCTTTCTTATCTCAATAAGGGAAGAAAGTAAATGAGTATCTGTTGAACAAGTGAGCCTCACTGATGACACTTAAAACATTGAATTTGTCTCCATGTGTTCAACTGTAATTTTACAATGACTGTTGCCCATGTGGTCCATAATGACATGAAGGTTCCATGGCTATTTATACAGTCCTTCACTTTTCCTTGGGTTACTTTCTGCATAAAATATTTAGCTCACCTTGAATAGTGGTTCACATAATATCTTATTTTCATCTTTTTTCCTCACTTGTCCACATTTTCAGGTCAAAATCCTCTTTGCTGTTCTGATAAAAATCCCATCATTTTTTTTTTTTTTTTCATGTAATGATGTGATGAATTTCTTTCCCTGCCAGAAGCCCATTTTGGCTTCATATCCTTGGTTTGGAAAACTAACTTCATTTTGTCTTCTACTGTCTAGGTATTTAGTTCTTCACTTCCCATATTCCCCTTTCTATTTAAATGTCCTGACCTTCAACTAAAAGAAGAAATGAAAACTGTATCTCCTGAGCCCTTCTGCTTCCTATCGGGCTTCAGAGTCACTATACATATAGTCCATTTTTTTCTGACTATATTATTCATGGCCAAGTGAATCATAAATAATAAATACCAGCCAGTGGATTTGATAAACCTTGTCAGGTCATACATCTGATATTTGCTATAGGACAAGAGCACACTTTCTAATTTGTCATGTCAGGCCCATATAGCACACAGCAGGAAATCACCAATCACAAATGCTCATCTCTTCTTCCTGAAGTCAAGAACTGAATTCTGGCTACTGACTATAAATGTTTCTTATTGTCCCAAAACAGAGTGTCTCTCCCATTTATTTGACCCTGACCTTCCTTCAGAAATGTGTTCTGTCACTACCCGCTACATATGCATAGCAGTGGAAACCCACACGTGCACTGCACACATTTTTATGACTGAAAAGTATCATGAAACAATACTTTCCTTATGCCAGGATGTGATTTTGTTTCTTATATTGACTATGTATTCTGTGTCATTACAAAGTAAAGAAACTTATAAATGAATATAATGATCTCATGAGTCACCTTTCATAATTTGAAAAACTTCAGATGCTGAAATTTGGAAGATTGCTTTTAAATCGGTACTAGATTTACCATCGACTTCACTGGTTCTCAGAAGTTAATATACATAAATATTTGGGGGGCTTTTTTAAACACAGGTTTTTGAGACCCATCCCCAAAAGATCCTGTTTTGTAATTGCAAGGTGAGGCCCTAGAATAGGCCATTTAACATTGTCCCCAAGTAAGCTCCATACAAGTGTCCTACAGACCAGTCTGGAAGGCTTTAGAGTTAGAGTCTTCCTGAGGTTGCAGAGGTGCAGAGGTCCTGCTTCCCCTTCATCTCTTTGTGTCATTCATCTCAGCCATTGTTTTCACCAGGCCCACGTTTTCTCCACTGTGTTAGCATCTTTATTTAGTTTGCATTTCATTTTTGCATTATTTCTTTATGTTCTCTACATAAGACGTTGTTTGTTATAAGCCGGAAATTAAAGAAATGCTCTGTAGGCCTTTCCCCCTGCTTTTTACCTCTATCAGAGAGATTAGTATCAACTAGAATGAGTCAGATTATGGGTGACCTTACAGGACAGATGTAGGACCTGCATTTGTGAACCTGTCCATTGCAGGGGAGGGGTACTGTTAAAGAGGGTAGATACTTGGGGGTGCAATTTGAACCATTGTCCTTTGTGTTAGCCCTTTGAGCCCACCCACCTCACTTACCACATTTCCATCGCCCTACCCTTGCACATTTTCAGGAAACAGCTACAGCATCTTACCTGTTTGCCAGGTCTCTTTTTCCCTAAGTTCACGTTAACCTTATAATTAAGCTTTTCTACTTTTTATTTGTGCTGTCCCTGTGCTTCATGTCACATTTACAGTTTCTTGCATCAGCTAGATTTGCCTTTCAAACCCTTTCATAGAAATTCTAAGCTATGATGGAAACGCACTGGATACTATCTATACTTTACTTTGAAACAGCTTATAGTTTACTTTATCATTGTTGCCTATTTGCTGAAATTAGATTTTACCTTTTTCCTTGCACAAATGATGAGGCCCCAGAGGTAAGTAATATGTTATGTATTTCTCTTTGGTCCATGAGTCTTTAATACAATTTCATATTTAAATGAATACAAATATATTATTGAAGGGAAGAATGAGTACACAGATAAATGACACTCTGTACAGAGTACACTCTGATGTCATTCAGTTTTTAAGTTTACAAACATGTAGATGCTTTTCTACAGACTTCTTTTATTAATTGGTGTTTTCATTAGCGTTCTTTTATTTTTATGTACCCATCTTAATGATTACTTTTAAGGAAAGGTTGAAATAGAAACTAGTGTAATAAAGTAATTGAAGAATAGCAAAGGAGGGTGGGTAATATTAATTTAGTTGAGTTGCATCCATTATTGCTGATAACTGAAAATCACTGTTTAGGGGTTTGAATCATTATCATGTATTAGTTGCAGCCTCTAATGAGGGTTCTTCCAACATCCTACCAAAATTCCTATCAAGCAGCTTACTGATACTAAAAACCAATTACCAAGCCTAACATGTAACCTAATGCTGAAATCTAGCATTGAATTCCATAAACATAAGGCAGGTGAACCTGAATTAAGGAAAATCAAATAAAACCTTACTTCATTAATTATAGACCCCCTGAAAAGAGGTAGGAAGACACTTTTACCTACTCACCCCCCAGCTTCTCTTGACTCAGAGTCTGAAATTCTTTGTCAACTGTTAACCAGCAACTCTTATTCTCCCTGATTTGGAGGTAGCCATTTTTCTGTGTCTCTTTAGAAGTACTAACTTCCAGAAAATAATTCATCAGTACAGTAAGGGGTGGACTGGTTGTGACAACTTGCATATTTTGACCCATATTCTCTACCAGGAAAACTTGGAAAAATGCTATAGTTACTTAAATTTGGGCAATAGGGAAATATAAATTTGTATATACTTCGCTAGTTTAGGGGACCTGAGAACCAAGCAATGAGAATCGGAACACATCCACCACAGCAGAACTGCATTATGTGAAGGAATACCTGCAAAAGATTCTGAATTAGACCAGAAGCAGTGAGGGTTCACAGAAGATTCACAGTTCAGACTGGTCCTTGAACACAAGGTTTCTTAACCTAGGCGCCATTCATATTTTGGACTACATAATTCTTTTTTCTTTTAAGTTTTATTTATTCTGAGAGTGAGTGTGCAGGGCCGAGAGGGGGAGAGAGAATCACACGCAGGCTTGACATTGACACCACTAGCACAGATCCTGATGCAGGACTCAAACTCAGGAACCATGAGATCATGACCCGAGCTGAAATCAAGAGTTGCACACTTAACCGACTGAGCCACTCAGGTGCCCCTGGATGTATAATTCTTTTCTTGGGGTGGGGAGGTTAGGTGGAGGTTAGGTCACCTTTACTCCACCTAACCTCCCCACCCCATTCTCAAGGAGTGTCAAGAAGTTAATACAAATAAGTTTAACTAGACAGTGACAGAGCTGGGGTTTTTCTCTAACTGCAAAACTCACGCTCTTAAATTTTTAGGAAGACAGGTAGGGAGGGAATAATAAGTTCAGATTTAGAGATGGTTGAGGTACCCTTGAAATATCTAGGTCAAGTCTTCTAATAGACCATTGGAATTTGGAACTTAAGCTCAGAAAAATGATGGGTCTTTTGGGTGGGCCAAAATGGGAGTTGTTTAAATACTGGGTACTTGTCAAAGCCACATACATATTTGTGATTGTCCAGGGGCAGAGTCTGGAGTAAGAAGAGAGCTTTATATGGAACCTTGGGAAGCATCAACATTTAAGGAAGTAGTAAAAGCAGCAGAACCAGGGAAGCATACAGAGAAGTGGGGATTCAGAAAGATAAAAGGAGAAAACATTGTGGAAGAAAAAACAGGAGAAAAATTGGAGGAAATGGTCCATAGTAGCCAGAGAAACAGATAGGTCAAGTTAAGTTGTTCATCTGAAATATCCATTGAACTCAACATTGGAAGAGAATTGGTGGTGGTTTTAAAAAGAGGTGAGAGCCCCTTTGTAATAGCTTGAGAAATTAATAGATGGGGTAGGAAAAATAATATGAATGCACTGTCCTCTGTATATGAAAGTAGCAGTCTTTACCCATTATTAATAAGTCATGAAATTTGTTTCTTTAGCAGTAATGATGGTGGATAAAAAAGAAAGCTTATCATCCCTTTCTGGTTTGATCCCACCTGTCACTAAAGATATGCTTTATGATCTAGGAAAGGAAGAAGAGGGTACCTCCGGTGTACCTGAATTAGACTTAGACTTATTTGAATTGACTAATCACAGAGAGACCCTATCCCACTGGAAATAAGAATCTGTTACTGTCAATACCCTTTCAAGGTAAAATAACAAAGATGCTTCCGTATTCCAAAGGATGATGGTTAGAAACAATGTGTTGTTATTGAGGTTACTATAAATGTCATACAACAAGTGCTTTTGTTGGTCTTGGTCCATGGAAAAGTCACTTTCTATAAGAATGAATTTGATTATGTGTTACTTTCTTTTGTATAAAGTCAGAGAGGCTGAGTTAAACTTTGTTTTTTGTTCTTTGGTCCTGACAGCATGCGATGATCACTGTCAGTTCTTCTTACCTATTGTATTCTACAAACACAGTCCTCCATCAGAACAAACCATGGCTCACTCTGAGATTGTAAATGTACTCAAAGGAATAGCAAAGTTTGCATTATCTCCTCAACTCTTCCTTTTTACCTCACAAGATAGACTAGACATTACTGAAGGATGGTTGTCAGTTGTTTCTAAGGCATACAGACTAAGAATCTTATTTCCAGTAATGTGTTAATTTTAGACAAATTGTATTAGAATAAAAAGATTTGGGTGGTCCACAGATTTTCATTGTAAGAGATCTAATAAGTATCAACAATAAACATATTTAAGAAGGGCATACGATACTTTATTGTCTTTCTATTATAATAATACAATGAGTTTACTTCAGGCACACGTTGCTGGGGAGAATTCCAGTTCTCGTAAGCTTGTATTTTACTCTTCTCTCACATTCTTCATTTGAATTGTATGTCAGTATCCTTCTTGCTCTCAGTGGAACATATTGGTGTTTTTTGCTTCAGCAATTCTTTTTTGGTAACTTATCCCATATGTTTGTTAGCCTTTGCATAAAACTGTTTTGTCTGAACACAGCTTCTGAACCACATCTTGTGTGTAGCTGTCAGAATGAGGATTGTTTGAGTTATTTTTGTACAGGTAACTTTGTAATCAGAAACATTTCGGCTATTTGAAGGTAAATGTAAATCTCATTTATGGAAATAGATAAAAGAGTATAATTTTAATATTGATTTGGTTTTTGGTTTAATACTATCTTCTATCAGAGCTCACTGACAAATGTTCAGTTTGTCGTTGCTAGCCATCGCATAGGGAATATAACCAACCATCCATACATTAGACAGTTGGGGGGCTGCCTTCCATAGTTTTTCCTTCACATTCAGCCTTCAGTTTCTGTAGAATGGGACAAAAAGACGGGGAAAAAAAAGGACTTGTTTTTTAACCTTTAAGTGGTTTTGCAATGGGTCATTGAGTCTCAGACATGCAGAAGAAACTGAATAAAGGGGCTATTGCAGTTGAAATTTGGGCCTTGGTTGAATTCACAGATAGTATTTCAAATATTATAGGAGCTACTATTTCAGTCACCTATGTTCAGATTAGTTTCATAAAGCTAATAAAAAGATTAATATTAGACAGTTCTTTACATTCATTCATTCATTCATTCACTTATTATTTACTGAGTTGTTACTATGTGCTGGTCACTGTCCCAACCCTCCTGGGGCTCACTGTCTCATTGTGGAAGGAGAAGAGCCATCATAAACAAAAAATATATCAGAGTGTATGAAAAGGGTTGCAAAGAAAAATAGAGGAAGGAAGTAGAAGAATGGGAGGGAGGGGTGTTATTTCTAGATTGGGTAGTCAGATAAGGCCTCTCTTATCAGGTGACCGTGGAACATCTGAGTGAAGAGACCTGTTAAACCCTGTGAACATTTGGGAAGAAAACATTTCAGGCCCATATGCCCATAAATTGGGCTTTGTGCACAGCCTGAGGGACACCAGGAAAAGTGAAATATTTCATTGTATCTGTGGGTTAATTAGAAAAATATACCAGTGGGTATATAAGTCCCAAATTGCAAAATTCTGTAGAATTTATCATCTCTACACACAGATGGGAGAGATTTACTTGGCCTTAAATATTCCAAGACCACTTTATGGAAGAAGTAACACTTGAAAGAACTATAGGATTTAGCTATTTATTGTTATTTATTTGCTGAACATTTATTGACACATGAAAATAAGGAAGTCAAGACTTGTGGCTGCATCCCTCCAATCTTTACCTCTGTTGTTACATTGTCTCCTCCACTTCTGTATGTTTCTCATCTTTCTCTGCCTTTCTTTTGTAAAGATACTTGTGATAACATTTAGGGCCCATCTGGATAATCTAGGATAATTTCCTTATCTCAGGATCCTTAACTCACTCACATCTCCTCATCTCAAAATCTTTCACTTTATTACATCTGCCAAAATGTTATCATATAATGTAACATTCACAGGTTCCAGATATTAGGCCTTGATATTTTTAGAGGACCACCATTCAACCCCCCCCCCCCCCCATAGAGAAGATAAGTATGTTTAACCATACAGAGCCCAATCTAACAAAAATACAGGAGTTTCTATCAAGAGTGTTTCCTTCATGTGTTTAGCAAATATTTAATGATTATCTTCAAGCATGTAGAAAATATTTACCCAATGTCTGCAATGGGCAGTGTGTAGGGCACAGTTGTAGACACAAGAGCAAACACAGACAGAACTTGACCTTATAGAATTTATACCTTACACAGGTGAAAGGGTAAAGTAGGGACATAAAACAGAAAGCCTTTAATAGTAGGATTAGGAATTATAGACTCCTATATTTCTTGTCCAGATCCGCAACTTGCATGAGATTACTGTGATTTAAGAGCGAAGAACCTGAAGCCCAGAGGGATTTAACTAAATTGCCTAAAGACACTTAACTCAGGAAAGAAGTGGTGAAAGAGGAACTGCAATTTGCTTCACTGATGTACATCTGTGTAACTGCTCTCTATCCATGATCGGTTCCTGAAGTATGGTGAACTCTTAAATTGAGGAATCCTGTGCTTGGTAGTTTAGGAGATTTATGTCTAGGATTGGGGTATAGTGTTAGAAAGAGAAACACTGGAGCAGTAGTCCACTAGAGGGCGCTAGTCAGGGATTTGAGGGTACCTCTATGCTTGGCTGCATTCATTCAACAAATATTTATTTGGTCTTCTTTCTGTAGTCTCTGGGTTGCGTGCTTGTGACAGAATGGTGAAAAAAATAAGACACCATGTCTACCTCCATGGACTTTTCCATCTAGTTAGGGACATGGTACTATTAATCCAAAGATTGCAACAAATAAGTGTAAAAATTGAAGGCCCTGTGGCAGCAGAAAGCATGGTACCTGTAAGGAGGGACTAGAAGAGGAGTGTTAGGTGGTATTGCAGCTTCCTACTGATGCTATCTCAAATTAGCACAAACTTAGATGCTCAAACAGTACAAATTTATTTCTTTAAAAAAAGAAATAGATCAGAAGTCTGTAGATCAGAAGCCCAAAGTAGGCTAAAATCAAGGTGTCAACAGGCCTTTCTGGATGCTCTAGGGGAGAACCAGTTGCTTTTCCAACACGTGGAAGCTTCCCACGTTCCTTGACTCATAGTCCTGAGACTGGACAGAGTTCTCCTTGTATCACGGCACTCTGACAACCTTGCTCCTGTCCTCACATATCCTCCTCTGACTCTTCCATTTCCTTCTTCTACATTGAAGCACCCTTCTGGCAACCCAGAATATTCTCCTTATTTTAACATCATCTGATTAACCTAATTTTGTCTGCAAATCTAATTCTCCTTTGCCATGTAGTCTAATATACTCATAGGTTCCTGGAATTGGGATGTGGGCACCTTTGGAGGCTGTTATTTTGTCAACCACAGGTAGGACAGACCACATAAAGCATTTTAGTTTTATCCTAATTGCACTAATAGTCCATCACTGGATTTTATGCAGGCTGGGGGCATATGGTCAGGTTTGTGTTTTGAAACGGTAATTCTAAGTGTGGAGAAGAGCTGGAGAGGCCACTTAAGAAGATACTCTAGTCCTAGGAAAAATATAATTAGCTTGGAGTAGTGGTAATAGAAATGCTGAGATGCAGCTGGACTTGAAAGAGACTGAATCAGAGAGGCCTTGTGTGAGATTAGAGGTGTGGGGTGCATTTGTGGCATGCAGAACCAAAAAAACTGTCTGGTACTATTCCCTGAAAGGGAGAACACTAGAAGAGGACAGGTTTTGGGGAAACAATAACATGCTTTTCTGCATAGCCTGGAGGCAACAATAGTAGAAGGGGAAGAAAAAAAAAGCATGAAAATAGAGACTTTTTGGAGTGAGGATTGGCACGAGTTGATAACTGCATATGAAAAATAGAGAAGAAAGGGACTATGTCTGTATACTATAAAGCATAACCTGTGTTCCTGGAGAACCATAATGGTGGGCAGTGGGAATGGAGATGGGTGTTGGATTGGGAGGAGCATTCTTAATTATTTGAGTATTAGTAGCTCAGTAATTTCCTAATGTTCCATGCACCCATCTGGCAAGCAGTCACTGGCTACCATACACACATACAGCTCCCATTCTATGGAGTAACATCGTAAAGGGAGAAGGCATAGACAGTCACAGAAAGAGTATTGCAGAAAACAAGAGGACAAATAAGTAGTACAAATGTGAAGATGCATTTTTATCCATTCAGGATTTTATCCATTCAGGATTAAGTTCCTTTCCTTGCTGAAAAATCTGCATTACCTGAACCAATGCCTGACACATAGTGGGTACTCAGTAAATGGATAGATTGATTCATTTATTGAAAAGCTAATGTTAGTCATTGCTGTTGCATAGCATTGTATTCTCTTTATGTAACGATCAGACATTGTTCTTGCCTTCAAACTCTAACATTGTAGTCTTCGGGACTAACAAGTTAAGATGTGCAATAGCAGTCATGTTTGGGTTCTGTCAAGGGGGTGGAAAGGCCTAATTTGGAGCTGAAATTCTGTGAAGGGATGAGAGAATGCACAGAAGCAATGATTATGTCAAATCTTACTATAATGTGCGCTGGATTCAACATGTCATATCTATCCTAGGTCCAAATCAAAGTGAAATTCAATTAGCAAGTGTCTAATCTATAATTGAGTATGGGCTCCAAGGAGAACATTATAATGAATTTTCATTGACGGACTCAGTAAGTGATCAGAGTTGGAAGAATTAAACCAGAACAGTTATTTAAGGCTATCGAAAGGTAGACATTAGAGGTAGCTGGAATGAGCAAGCCAAATGATGGGATTGATCAGAGAGAATCAGCTTCTAGGAAAAGAGGAGATACTTAGAAAATACTGAGTTATGAATTTGAAGGGCTGGTGCTTGCGAGCAGGGTCACATGTCAGTGGCGAACCAAGCAATTTAAGGCAAAGGTAGACTGATAAACCAGGCTCTGGGAAGCCACTGGTGGTTCTTATAGAAGACAAAAAAAAAAAAAAAAAAAAAAAAAAAAAAAAATCTTATGAATGTTGTGAAATTTCAGTGTTAGGAAAATTGGAGATTATCATGTTGACTGTGTTGGGGATATGCTGGAATAGAGAGAAAATGTAGATGCACTGTTTGCAGGCTTTTGTTATAATCCAAGCATCAGGAGATGGACCAAAGTGATAGCTGTGGAAATAAGCAATAAAAAAGAGAATAAGTCATGGGAGTGACTTTGTAGAAGATGGAATAGAGAAAAGAGAAAGAAATAAAAGATAACTAAGATTATGAGGTTGGCTTCTCTGGACTAGAAGTTAGGAAAAAATACTGGCTAGTATAAAGGGAGAGTAACAGCTTTAGTTCTATTTTCTACTCTATACAATCTGGAAAAAAATACCTACCAAACTTAACTCACCAACTGAGAAAATATAAAAAAACTGAAAAGTTTCACAAATTACTACTTTTCATATCTTTTCTATTTGTGTCTTCGTGGAACTTCTATATTAATGTTAGTGCCACTTTCAGATCTTTTAAAGCAGTCATAAATGTCCTCAGAGATCATTTTCACTCCTTTAAAAATTTCCACTCAGAAATGCCCTTCGGGAATCTCTGGTATCACACTCCAAAAAGTGTTCCCAGGAGGAAAATATTAAAGATTCATTCATCTGTGAGAATCTAGTCAATGTAAAGTAAAAGTTGACATCTTGGGTTTCCAGCAAGAAACCTTGTTTCTCATCAGTTTTTCTCCTTCAAGCATCCTAAGAAGTTTATCTGAAATACCAAGTTAGTCATAATTGACCTAAGCTTAAATCTTGCAGTGGCAGCCATTTCCTGTAGGACAGAGTCTGAAGTCAGTAATGCAGCGTGCTGGACCCCCAGTGACCCACAGTTCTAGCCTCATCTCCTGACCCCTGCATATCTCCAGCCATGAAAATTTTTGAGGTTTCAAATATTAAAGAAGACACGTGTGTCACAAATACTTCCCGTTCTAGACATGCATCCCCAGGAAGGACTCCTTGATTCAAGAGGGCTCCGTAGGTCACTCTTAACCTTGATAAATTCAACATGGTCTAGAGTCTGATACTTAGACCTAAGGATGCAGATTTTTTCACACCAGGAGTGGAGGCCATTCTTAAGGAGCAGATTTATTTACCTAGGAAAACATAATCATCCATTTTAGTATTTATTGAGGATTTCATTTGAACCAGTGAGCTAGACAAAGAAAAGAGGCGAATGAGGTAGATCTCATCTCCACCTTCACAAACCCTACTGTGCAGCTGGTGGATAGGAGCACATAGTGGGAAGTTTGGCTTGTCTGAGGTATAGGAGCAGGGATGCTTTAATCAGGAAAGAGTATGTTTGTATCTTAATACCCATAGGAGTATGTTTGTATCTTAATACCCATAGGAAACTTTATGGCACAACTTTTATAATGAAAAGTATTACTACTGACATAGCAGACCTCTTGTGCCAACATGTATTATCTCTCTGGAGGAAAATCATATAAAGAAGACTTCTTTTTTCTTTTAAAAAGGTTATCAAACTTAAAAAAAATCACAGTAACAAATGTGGTGCATACTACCAACAGTAGAACTTTCATTCGTTCTTCAGGCATACTTTATAAAGTGATGTAAGAACACTGGAAAATAGCTCAGCATTATTTTATAAAGTTGAGTGTATGCTTGCCACGCACGAGTCAGCAATTCCAGTCTTAGCCGTACACCCAGGAGAAACTCTTTGTGCTCCTGAACCAGATTATGTACATAAATATTCACCATTTGTAATTGCATACTACATGCCCACCCATAGAAGAAGAAAAAAAACAAACAAACCTGTGGCATTTTTATACAACAGGATACTGAAAACAGTTTAAGTAAATGTATTACGTGTATCAACTCACCAACATGGCAGTCTCAAGATTAGAAAGTCGAGTGAGAATAGCAAGTCACAAAAGAACACATACGGTATAGTTATGTCAAAATACAGTAAAATGAAACTTATTATTTAGAGGTATATGTACATAGACAACTATAAAGAACAATTCTGAATAATAGTGGTCATAGTATTTATTCTGGCTGTTTTCCTGTCTCTTCTGTGTTTATTACTGTGTAATGCATTTGCTATTATGTTTCAGATATATAATTTTATACATTTTAGAATAAGCCAATCTTTAACCTGAAGAGTGTTTGGTGAGGAGTCCGAATACCGGAGAGCTTAATAGCATACTGGCTAAGAATATGAACTTTTGAATCAGGCAAAACTTGTTCCAAGTTTTGCTCTCTCTTTTAGTAATTTTGAGATTGTTCTAAGTACTTGGGATATACCGCTGAGTAAAATGAGTGAAAATCCTTATCCTCATACTGGTTACACTCTTCCTGTTGGAAATTAATGTTTATGAATGCTTCTTAAAATAGTGATCTCCCTGGAATACATGGTCTGTGTTTTATTCATCTTAGTGTATCTGGCACACAGTAGGCATGTTTATGGAATATGTTTATAGAATTGAACTAGATTGCATGAATAAGTGAACACGGTACTTCGTACTTCTATGGAACAAGAGAAGTACAAATTGTTCCAAGCTTTGTCGATCACAGGTGGAATCTCAAATCAAAGATCAACTTTCTAGAGCTTCCATCATTAATCTTAGCAGCCTCTGAATCATATATAGAATGATATCAGCAATGCTGTCTTTAAATACAAAAAACAGACATGAATAGACCTTAGTACATGAGCACCTTTGCAGTTCCTAATTTGTATTTTATCTGTCATCACTCTAAGTTCTTTAGACCAGTCATTGTAAGTACCAAATGAGCTGCATTTTCCCCTTTTTTGAAAACTTTACATTCTCTTCCTTCTATAATCCTTTAAGTTATTCCTATGTACACTAAAACTTTTACTGACTTCTTTTTTTTTTTTAATTTTTTTTCAACGTTTTTTTTTTTTTAATTTTTTTTTTTTCTCAACGTTTTTTTTTTTATTTATTTTTGGGACAGAGAGAGACAGAGCATGAACGGGGGAGGGGCAGAGAGAGAGGGAGACACAGAATCGGAAACAGGCCCCAGGCTCCGAGCCATCAGCCCAGAGCCTGACGCGGGGCTCGAACTC